>NC_057718.1:98882219-98913919 GCF_004010195.1 Chiloscyllium plagiosum
CCTATCACCTTCATCCCCTCCCCCACTCACCTATTGTACTCTATGCTACTTTCTCCCCACCCCCACCCTCCTCTAGTTCATCTCTCCATGCTTTAGGCTCTCTGCCTTTATTCCTGATGAAGGGCTTTTGCCTGAAATGTCAATTTCGCTGCTCCTTGGATGCTGCCTGAACTGCTGTGCTCTTCCAGCACCACTAATCCAGTATTCCAAAAGTGGTCTATCCAATGACCCGTACAGCTGTAACACGACCTCCCAGCTCCTATACTTAATGCAATGACTAAAACGTGGTGAAGATTAGTCCTTGAGATTCCACAACAGTGGTCCCATGTGCTTCTTCAATCCTATATCCAAGAATTATTCGCTCATGTGATCCTTCAGTAAAACATCCTTTAATGGTTTTGAAGTGCAATTTTAAAAAATATTATGTGAAACTTGTTTTAAAGAAAGTGATGAGATTGCTAGGTGTATTGGTTCTGTAGTGACAGTTTCATCCTCAGTTTGAATCTAGGATGAAGAAAACATGCCAGTGGAAACTACACCACCAGGGAGTTTTTTTAATCCTAAAACTGCCTGTTGCAGAGTTTTGGCTTAATTCAGTAAAGCCTCATTTCAACTTTCCAGTGTCTTTACAATTCAAAAGCAAACCTCAACAGTTGAATTAACTCCTTGACTACAAGCTGTTGTGCATGTGTTGTGTTGCCACGTGTTTAACAGAATGATACTCATATGTTGAATTAAGATTTTCAAAGATTTACGGGGGATTTAGTGTAAACCTATAGGTTAATGTAAACACCAGCTTTCACTTTTTGCGCTTGGCCTTTTTCCCTTTCCAGAAGCCAACCGCCACAGGGAAGAATTCAGCTCTTTCCCTTTATAAATTAATTTCCAAGCGATGATACTTGACTATGAGGGGCACTATAACATTTACCAAGACCCACTGGCAAAACTGAGAAATAAGACAGATGGGGAGTGCTATTCAAAATCTTATGACCAGGGATAGTACACCCCTCGCCGCAGCTACGTGCCCTGCTATCCTGAACTGCTGCAAGGGTACCAGAGGGCACTGCGTGCTTTCTCTCCAAAGATAGGTGAAAGTGAGGATTGCAGATGCCGGTGATTTGAGTCGAGAGTGTGGTGCTCGAAAAGCAACAGCAGGTCAGGCAGCATCCAAGGAGCAGGAGAATCAACGTTTCGGGCAAAAGCCTAAATTCCTGATGAAGGGCTTTTGCCCGAAATGTCGATTTTCCTACTCCTCGGATGCTGCCTGACCTGCTGTTGCTTTTCGAGCACCACACTCTCAACTCCTCTCCAAAGACACCTGAGCGAGCACATAACTGTGAAAGATAAGCAGGGATAATGGACTCACGCTAAGATATGTTGCTGCCTACTTAGGACAGGCCCAGTAGTAGGCCTATGAGAGCCTCCTCAAAAACAGCCCAGTTTATTTTCTTTAGTAAGCAAGTACATTTTATGAACTACTGTTACCAGAAATACTGTTACCATCTCTGGAGCAGGTGAACCTTGGCCTCCATGTCCAAAGGCAAGGAGATTACCACTACACTTCAAGAGTATTTTGTTGTATTTAAAGAAACCCACCATCAATCATCCAGCAGACAAATTATGAGGACTGTCTACTGGGTAAATAAAAATTGAAAATGGAAGGAAACAGGAAGAAATAGAACCCAGCTCTCATGTTCAACAAACCTGCTATGATACACATTTGGGACAGGTGAGATTTAAACCTGGCTGTAAGATAGGGACACTACCACTGGGCCATGAGAGACCCACTAAATCACATTTTTTTTTGAAAACCAACACTGAATAATCAATTATCCAATCAGGAATGAGCATGCACAGCCTACTAGGGGCCGTGTGACAATAAGGAAATACAAAAAGGGGAGGACACTAGGGAGGGAATCAATCAAAATGGTGTTAGAAGGAGGAGATAAGGGACTCCAGCCCCCACCTCTCTCTAAAGGCCTCAAGGACACCACATGCTCCTTCTGCAAGGACTCCTGGGTATGAACATAGCCATGGAAGTGGGGTGAGCAGTTAGAAGGAGGAGATAAGGGACTCCAGCCCCCACCTCTCTCTAAAGGCCTCAAGGACACCACATGCTCCTTCTGCAAGGAAGTGGGGTGAGCATTCGGAAGTTATGACCCTGCCCCCCCGCCCACATCATAACCCACTGCCTGCACTTATTGATGGTTACTTTAGATAGGAACAGGAACAGACCCAGAAGGGAATCCTCCTAAAGGAGCCTTACTCTTTTTTTATATATAAACAAAGAAACCCACCACCAAATTCACCGGTCACCTTGTGAACAAATTACATGGACTGCCTACAAGGACAATGACAATAAACAGTAATGGGAGGAAGTAAGTGAAGAGAGAAATCAGCTCTTTCTTTTTGACAAGAGATACAGAAGAGACCCGAAATGTTGACTTCTCCACCTCCTGATGCTGCTTGGCTTGCTGTGTTCTTCCGGCCTCCAGTTTGTCTACTTTCTTTTTGAAAACCCACCATCAAATCCCACCCATTTCACTTATCAAAGTGCCAATTAAAAAGCACTGTCCACCAGGGGCAGTACAACAACAAAAAAAAGGGCAAGAAGAGAGGGAGGGACTTAAATTAAAATGGATTTGGAGAGGGACATAATGCCAACCCCCACAGAGCCTACTTCTGTCTAAATGCCTCAAGGTGGAAACCAAGTGCTCCCACTCCAAGGATACGTGAATTTTTTCTTTATTAATTTCACGGGATGAGGGTGTCATTGACTAGGCAGCATTTATTGCCAATTGCTAATTGCCCAGAGGGCAACTAAGAGTCAACCACATTGTTGTGGGTCTGGAGTCACATGTAGGCCAGACCAAGTAAGGATGGCAGCTTCCTTCCCTGAATGACATTAATGATCCAGATGGGTTTTTCCAACAATTGACAATGGGTTCATGGTCATCATAAGAGTCTTAGTTCCAGATTTTTAGTGAATTCAAATTCTACTGTCTGCCATGGCAGGATTCATTACCTGGGTCTCTGGATTAATAGACCAACGATAATACCACTAGAACATTGCCTCCCCCTACAGAATGCATGAATACATGCTTTTCTTTTGTGAAAATGTGCAGTTCTGTTCTTATTGTAATAATTTTCTGCAATGTTTCTTTCTTCGCTGTTGGATTGTCCGCTCAATGGCTGATTGTGTACTTTGTTCTTCATGGGATGCAGACACTACCAGCATGTATTGCCCACTCCCACATCCACTTCAGAAGGTTGTGGTGAGCCACCTTATTGAACCCGCTGCCTGCCCATATGGTGAACAGACATCCAGAGTGTCGTTAGGTCAAGCTTTCTGGGATTTTGACCCAGGGAACAGTGAAGAAATGACAATGTGTTTGCAAGGTGGGATAGTGTGTGACCTAGGGAGAACTTCCAAATGATGGTGATCCCTTATGCCTGATGCCTTTATCTTTTCCAAAGGGTGGAAGGCGTTCCATGATGAATGTGGGCATTATGTTGCTTGTTTCTTATCTTGTCTTAAGAACGATGTTTTATAATAACCTTAGAGCTTTTTTCTGTTTTGAGGTTCTTCTGTATTTGTGAACAGTTTTGATTTCTTTTACACCGATTTGCAAAGCCACATTTTTTATATGCTCTTCAGCATATACCTTACTGTGCTCTCTCAGTTATTCTGCTTTTCTTTCTCTCTCTGTATATGCTAATGATTTTCAACTTGCCCCGGCTTAAAACCGATATTTCAGATCCATGTCCCAACTAGAGTCATAGAGTTGTACAGCATGGGAATGCACTTGACCAGATATCCTAAATTAATCTAGTCCCATTTGCCAGCACTTGGCCCATATCACTCTGAACCCTTCCTAGTCATATACTCATCCAGATGCCTTTTAAATGTTTTAATTGTACCAGCTTCCACCAATAATCTGTTTTCATTCATCTTAACCTTCCCCATGTTCCTGTATGAACTTCTAGAGATTTATAAAATCATGAGAGCATGAATAGGATGAATAGCCAAGGTCTTTTTCCCCAGGGTAGGGAAGTCCAAAACTAGATGGCATAGGTTTAAGGTGAGAGGGGCAGTGTTTTCACACAGAGGGTGGTGCATGTATGGATGGAACCGCCAGAGGAAGTGGTGGAGGCTGGTACAGTTACAACATTTAAAAGATATCTGGATGTTATATGAATAGGAAAGGTTTAGAGAGATAGGTGCCAAAAGGGACTGAATAAATGTAGAATTTCTGTTTGGCATGGACGGGTTGGTCTGAAGGGTCTGTTTCCTGCCGTGTATAATTCTATGATTCGATGACTATGTTGGTTTATTCAATAAAAATTGTACTGCCCATGTGCTGCATGTAAAAAAAATACAAATAATCCAGATAAAAAGCAAGTCACTGCAGATGCCACAGAACTGAAATGAAAACAGAAAATGCTGGAGAAACTTATCAGGTCTGACAGCATCTGTGGAGGGAGAAACAGAGTCCTTAGAGTTGGATATTGCATGTCAACATTTAACACTGAATGTCCCAATGTAAGAATTTGAGATGGAAATGCTTATGTAAAGATTTAAATATTTTCCGAACATGTCACACTGTAATCCCAAGTATAGGCATTTGGTGGTTCTGTGGAACAGTTGCTGAAATCTCTTCCTTTCATTTTCCTCTTCAGATAGGTGAATTGTTCATCACCTTATGGACATTTCTAAATAATTCTTCTACTCTTCTGTTTTAAGTCTACAGCGTTTGACAATCCCTGCTTCTCTTTTCCCCATTGCCAATCCAAAGTAACATCCTGTGACTTCCCCTGCACCATACCCATAATTCCTTTCTGTTCAAATATCTATCTATCTTTGTCTTAAAAGTATTCAATGAGGTAGCCTCAACTACTTCCCTGGGCAGGGAGTTCCATAGGTTCACAACCCTTTGGGTTAAGAAGTTCTTCCTCAGCTCAGTCCTAAATCTGACTCACTCTCTCTTTCTCTCTATACATCCCTCTCACTTCTTCTCAGTCTGATTTACTGCTTTCCTCCGTCCTTGCTGCCTCTGACTACACCTTCAGACATATGATTTCCCCTTGACCCAACCCCAACACAATACCTACACTAACTGCAAGATGCAGTGCAGAAATTCACCAAAGATCCTTAGACAACACCTAGCCATTTCCAACTAGAAGGACGAGGGCAGCAGAAACATGGGAACACCAACACCTGAGCCACTCACCATCCTGACTTGGAAATATATCACCATTCCTTCAGTGTCACTGGGTCAAAATCCTGGAATTTCCTCCCTAAGGGCATTGTACGTCTACCTACAGCACATGGACTGCAGTGATTCAAGAAGGCAGCTCACCATCACCTTGTCACAGGCCACTAGGAATAGACAATAAATACTGGCCAGCCAGTGATGGCCAAGTACTGAGAAAGGATGTACTGCCATTGGAGGGGGTGCAAAGGAGGTTCACTTGGTTGATTCTGGAATTAAGAGGGTTGGCTTATGAGGAGCGATTGAGTAGACTGGGACTATACTCACAGGAATTTACAAGAATAAGGGGGATCTTATAGAAACATGCCAAATTATATAGGGAATAGATTAAAAGCAGGGAGATTGTTTCCACTTGAGGGTGAAACTAGAACGAGGGGGCACAGCCTCAAAGTAAGGGGGAGAAGATTTAGGACTGAGCTGAGGAGGAACTTCTTCACCCAAAGGGTTGTGAATCTGTGTAACTCCCTGCCCAGGGAAGCAGTTGAGGCTACCTCATTGAATGTTTTTAAGGCAAAGATAGATAGATATTTGAACAGTAAAGGAATTATGGGTATGGTGCAAGGGTGGGTAAGTGGAGCTATGTCCATGATCTTATTGAATGGCAAAGCAGGCTCAATGGGCCAGATGGCCTACCCCTCCTCCTAGTTCTTATGCTCTTATGTTCTCCCATCCCAATAAAAAAAATTCTGCCCCCCAATCTCCACGCTCTACAGTTCAACCCATCATTTTGTCAAGTGTCTTGACGTCTATCCCCAAATAGTATTGTAAAGTTTTCCCAAAGTGTTCCCTCACAATATTTCATGAAGTCAAATAATTTGATACTTTTCGTAAGTTTTGCATGGAGGATTGGGCTTTCTGAAAATCTGGGCGGCACGGTGGCACAGTGGTTAGCACTGCTGCCTCACAGTGCCAGAGACCCGGGTTCAATTCCCGCCTCAGGCGACTGACTGTGTGGAGCTTGCACGTTCTCCCCGTGTCTGCATGGGTTTCCTCTGGGTGATCCGGTTTCCTCCCACAGGTGAATTGGCCATGCTAAATTGCCCGTAGTGGTAGGTAAGGGGTAAATGTAGGGGCATGGGTGGGTTGCACTTCGGTGGGTCGGTGTGGACTTGTTGGGATGAAGGGCCTGTTTCCACGCTGTAATGTAATCTAATCTAATCTAAAAGCCACTGAACAACATAGGCAAGGAATGGTTCTTGAATGACAAACAGAACTTTCCAAAGAGTTTTTCCATTTAAACTACAGAAAGATACATATTAGACTTCCTGAAATCTGCATCTGTATGATTAAGTTAATCTCTAATCACACAACAGTATATTTTTCTGCTTCTCTCCCGTACGGCACATCTCCTCAAAAATTTGCTTTTTCTCCTCAATCCTCAACTTTTTCCTGGTGTCTTTCCAATGGCAGCTTTGGCATCCAAAGTTTCCTTAATTCCCTGAATTCTGTTCTTAGTTCTTTTTTTTGGCTCTGATCATATCCCTCACTTGACTGTACAATCTCTTCAATTGATATCCTGCACTCATTACCGACTCCCTACAAGTTTATGATTACGATGCACTGAAACCTGTCCCACAGTCCCACTCTTCCCCACTGACACCACCTCCCCTCCAAGGCACTTCCCTCTCCTCCTACTGATTTCTACTAAATATCTATTCATAGAACAGAGAACATAGAAGAATACAGCGCAGTACAGGCCCTTTGCCCCTCGATGTTGCGCCGATCCAAGCCCACCTAACCTACACTAGCCCACTATCCTCCATATGCCTATCCAATGCCCGCTTAAATGCCCATAAAGAGGGAGAGTCCAATCCTCCATGCAAAACTTATGAAAAGTATTCCTTTCCATTTCATCCATCACACCCACCTCACCCCATCATTGCCATTGGAAAGGCCAGTCTGCGGACCGGCTCCCTAGCCTGGTCATCTAACAAACACCTCCATAATCTTGACTCCCTGCCCCCAGTCATAAAGTGCTGCTTTCTCCAACCTATCACCAAACAACCTCTCACCTCAACTGGGATGGAGAAAAGAGGAAAGCTGATGAAAGGACACTGCATGGTAAAGAATAAGGAATGTTGCAGGGGAGAGAGAATCAGACAAAGAAGAGAGTGAATGAAGCCTCCTTCTTGCTAAGATGGACATTCCAGGAGCGTAAGTACAACCTCGGTTATCCAAACATCAATTATCCAAATTTCGGAATATCCAAACAAGATCTCAAGGTCCTGTAAAAACGGCATTAGGCAGCTCAGCATTCCGTTATCAGTTAAACAACATTACAGTGTGCATTGCCGGGTAACCGAGAATAACCAGCACTCATAAATTACCACATGTTTACAATCAGATCGATTATCTGAATGATTAATTATCCGAACAAGATACTCCACGCCCATCTCATTCGGATAATCGAGGTTCTACTGAAAATTAAAAATAATAATAAGCATCTACTTCTACTTTATAAGGGTAGGGAGGGAAACAGGTGGAGGAAGTCTAGCACTGGGGCAGGAGTTGAAATCAGGCCATTCAGGAGAAAACTCAGAAAATACTTCTTTACAAAAAGAGAAGTGTGGAGAAGTCTCTCCATCAAAAGAAAAGCAGGTGCTAATGCAATTAATGATTTTAAATCTAATATCAAGAAATTCATTTGCAAGGTGAGAGGAAAAAGAGCCAAGGGGTGCAGATGGAGTTAAGATACAAATTAGACATGACCTTATTGAATGGTGGAACGGATTCATAATCATGTATTGTTCAACTCTTATTCATGTTTCTTATCTTCATGTATTAACTCACATTGTCACAGCTTGTCTTGAGGAAGCAGTAAGGAAACTGGGGAGAAGGGAATGTGAATGGATTGCCCAAGGATCAATCAAGAGAATCGATTCCATTTTCATTGTCTCTACCTTGCTGAGGCACGGTTGAGGAAAAATCTAGATTATTCGCTGCCTTATTTAAATCCTCATAGGTCTTCCTCATAGGTCTAGAGACAGTGAAGCTGAAAAAGACACTTGGTTGGGGATTTAGTCTGATTGCTTCCTATCCTACTGGCTGTGGCCTCGATGGAGAATACCAGTAAAATTCTGCTCATTCAATTAACCAAAAAGAACACAAAAAAACCTAGCTGGATTCTACTTGCAAAGGGTGAAATGGGGTTTAAATTAAATATATGGAAATCAGACAAGCATGGTATTTGACCTATGGTAACCCCTACAGCTGCTAAAAATCGTACATTTCTCATTCAGACCTGGCAATTTCCTTTCAAGATTACGTTGTCATCTGCTCGTACATAGTAAGTGGGAGGAAATAAAGCAAAATGCAAGCAATAAGAAATAATTGCATTCATCTTTGTGCCTCCAGCTGTGCTTTATATAATCTATCAAATAAAATCGCTTCTATTTCTGCTTTACTCCTTTCTCCTTTTATTGTCTTCCCTACAGAGTTTACATGGGGTCCAATTTAAACTGTGTTAGTGAGTGGGTGTTGAATGAGTTTAAAATCCGGCCCTTACAGTTCAAGTCAGTACACACCATACCCCAACATCTCCTTCATGTCAGAGCAGGACATCCTGAGGTCTGAGGTACCTTTACAAAGACTGAACAACAAATATGGGTCTTCTTATGTATCAGCAGCAGGCTGTGAACCTGCCCCCATGAGGTTGTCCAAGATAATGATGTTGCTTGGTTCGGCCACTGTTGGAATATTGCATGCAATTCTGGTCTCCTTTCTATCGGAAAGATGTTGTGAAACTTGAAAGGGTTCAGAAAAGATTTACAAGGATGGGCTGGTACAATTACAACATTTAAGAGGCATTTGGATGGGTATATGAATAGGAAGGGTTTGGAGGGATATGGGCCGAGTGCTGGCAGGGGGGACTAGATTGGGTTGGGATATCTGGTCAGCATGGACGAGTTGGACCAAAGGATCTGTTTCCATGCTGTACATCTCTATAACTCTATGTTTCACAAATGGATTCCTTGATCCTGGTTTATTTTCCAGGACCTGGTTGAGGTGCACAAGATTAAGGGTGGCATGGACAGGGTGCAAGGAAACAGCAATTCCTTTCAGTTGAAGGGTCAATAACAAAGGAGGACAATTTTAAAGTGGACGGCAGGAGTTTAGAGGGGATTTGATGAAAAGTATTTTCACCCAGAGGGTGGTGGAGTCCAGAATGCACTGCCTGGGAGGGTATCTGAGGCAAGAAACCTCACAGTCTATAAGAAATGCTTGGGTGAGCACTTGAAATGTCATAACATTCAAGGCTATCGGCCAAGAGCTGGAAAGTGGGACTAGTGTAGGTAGTAGCATTTCTTTGGCAGTACTTGGTGGGCTGTAAGGCCTCTCCTGTACTATATGATTCTATCATTCAATGATTCTACACCATTTGATAGCATCTTTTATCTTATGTAGCGAAACATCTGTCCTTGACGAATGTGTTGATGAAGCAAATTGAAATGCTGACGAAATTCTCTCCAATACGGTTTCCTATGTATATATAATTCGCAAGCTTTTGTTTTCAAAATGAATTGACTAATCGGGTATTGCTACATTTTAAAAACTAAATAAATGGAATTTCTCTGAGAATTCATGTGTCAGGAACATCTTGCTCCAATTGGAATGTCTCAATAATGAATCAAAATAGTACAAAATACTGTCACATGGGGAAGACCTTCTAGCTATATCGCTTGTCCCACACAGTTGCAATACTTTGTGTAGGGTGTAGGTTTGCTCGCTGAGCTGTAGGCTTGATATCCAGACGTTTCATTACCTGGCTAGGTAACATCATCAGTGGCGACCTCCAAGTGAAGCGAAGCTGTCTATTTATATCTTTCTCCTGGAAGCAGGAGACAACAGCTTCGCTTCACTTGGAGGTCGCCACTGATGATGTTACCTAGCCAGGTAATGAAACGTCTGGATATCAAACCTACAGCTCAGCGAGCAAACCTACACCCTAAACCTCAACCTGAGCTACAAACTTCACAAACCTTGCGAATACTTTGTGTACCCCACTATAAAAATTCTCCATTTCACCAAAACCCATGCGATCTTTTGGAAGAGGCGAGAAAAGCAGATTAAAAAGCCAGGTAAGAATTCGGGGAAATTAAATGCAGGAAATTATTTCTGACCCTCAAAGCAATTGAAACTCATCAGGGAGATTTGGATGGTGGTGGTGGCACACTGTTGATGTTCAACGATATTCAGAATGCCAAGTCTATTTTCCTGGGAATGTAAGTTCAAATCCCATCAATAGAATCAGGGGTCAAATTTTCTAATCCCCCAAGGATTCTTTGTGAGAGATTCTCATGGACTTCATTTTGATTTTTGGGGATCATTTTTAGTTTTTAGGGGCTCCTTTCTCATTCTCACTAACCTCTGTGCTGGATAACCACCCAGGGACGGAGTGCTTGCTGTTCTCACTCCTACCACTTTTTTATGGGTGACACGGTGAGTCAGTGGTTAGCACTGCTGCCTCATAGCACCAGGGTACCAGGCTTAATTCTAGCCTTGGTCCAACTGTCTATGTGGAGTTTGCACATTCTACCTGTGTCTGTGTGGGTTTTCTCCGGTTTCCTCCCACAGTCCAAAGATGTGCAGGTCAGGTGAATTGGCCATGGGAAATTGCCCATTGTGTTAGATGCATTAGTCAGAGGGAAATGGGTCTGGGTGGATTACTCTTCAGAGGGTCGGTGTGGACTAGTTGGGCCGAATGGCCTATTTCCACACTGTAGAGAATCTAATCATAATGCAGTCCCATGGGAACATCTTCTTTTGTATTTATGTTGAATATGTTTTTGCAGCTTTGTTCCTTGGAAAGATAAGCTATACAAATACAAAGACTGTATTCAATATTTGCTTAAAGTTTTGTAGTTTGGGTGCTGGTTGCTTGGGTGGTTGTGGGTATGTTGGTCGAGTTGGGAAGTTGATTTGCAGACATTTCGGCCCCTGTCTGGGTGACATCTTCAGTGCTTTGGAGCCTATAGATGAGTGCCATGCTTCTACAAAATTCTCTGGCCACACACACAGATGACAAGGACCACAAATTCAACTGGGACAACACAATCATCATAGCTAAACAGAGGACAGCCAGAGAATTTCTAGAAGCATGGCACTCATCCACAGACTCCATCAACAGACACATAGACCTAGACCCAATATATCGGCAACTACAATGAACAACGGGAACCAGCAACCGGAAGCAACAGGATCAGAACCAGATAAATTCCAGGAGATACAGTACAGCAGCGCTTCACAGGAGGCTCCAAAGCCCTGAAGATGCCACCTAGACACGGGGAGGAAATGTCTGCAAATCAACTTCCCAGCTCAGCGAACATACCCACAATTCCGACAAGGTCTGTGTACACACATTCTTAGATCTTTTAAAATGGAATCTATCAATAGGACGTTTTATTAACTTATGATATATATCCCCCCACATTCTTTTTGTGAAAAATGGGTTCATGCATATATTGTTGTCAGTCCTTCTTTCCGCACTTTCACCATGCCCATTCCTTGATACGAGACAGACAGTTAATCTTTTGCAGAAATGCCACCAATAATGAAAAACTCCCTTGGTTTAGTGTCAACAGTATTTTTGTTGAAACAAAAACAGAAATTTCTGGAGAAACTTAGCAGGTCTAGCAGCATCTGTGGAGAGAGAAACAAAGTTGAATGCAGTGACCCTTCTTATTGAGTCATACAGCACAGAAACAGACCCTTCGGTCCAACCCATCCATGCCGACCATAATCCCAAACTTAAACTCGTCCCACCTGCCTACGCTTGGCCCGTGTATTTCCAAACATTTCTTATTCATGCACTTACCTAAACATCTTTTAAATCTTCTAAATCCTGCATCCATTGCTTCCTCTGGAAGTTCATTTTACACATGAACCACTCACTGTGTAAAAAAAAAAATCCCTCTCATGTCTTTTTGAAATCTTTCTCCTCTCATCTTAAAAATATGTCCCCTAGTCTTGAAATATCCCACCCTAGAGAAAAGGCACCTGCCATTTACCTAATCTATGCCCCTCATGATTTTATAAACTCCTATAAAGTCACCTCTCAACCACATATGCTCCAGTGAAGAAAAATGTCCTGGCCTATCCAGCCTCTCCTCAGAACTGATAGCAGCCAGGACAAGGTGATATATGAATTGAAGGAGGTGGGTAGGGATGGAGCAAGTGATTGGATAGACCGAGATGGAAATAGAGAAAATAGTTGGATGGAAAAGAAATGAATGATAGAATGCCAGGGAGAGAAAAAAGCTGATAATAGACACCATGAGTAGGCGAAAATGGCTTCGCTGTGCTGAAAGCTGCCCTGTCATGACAGAACCAGAAGTGTGTGGGGAATGGGTCAAGAACATGGGAAAAGAGGTACCGTTTCTAAAGT
Source organism: Chiloscyllium plagiosum (assembly GCF_004010195.1). Lineage (NCBI taxonomy): Eukaryota > Metazoa > Chordata > Chondrichthyes > Orectolobiformes > Hemiscylliidae > Chiloscyllium > Chiloscyllium plagiosum. The sequence goes on from NC_057718.1 coordinate 98,894,877, forward strand.
TATTGAATTTTATATTGATATTTTTATTTATATTTTATTGGGTTTGATATTGATATTTTCCTTGAACTGCTTGATTCTATTGAAGGTTTGTTCAGCCAGTTCCCTAGTTGGTTAAATTAGAAGTGCTTTTGAAGCTTTTAGTTAAATTTCAGTGTGTGCAGTTTGTCGCAACTTTACAATATGACAATCAATAGCCCTGTTTAGTTCTGTAAAGCCATCTTTAGCAGTGAATTTGAATGTTTCTTCACCAAAGTTAAATTTGAGTTCAGCATGCTTTCGAACACAAAAGGTATGGGTGGATCGGTTCGTTACACATGGATGAATAATAAAGGCATATGCCCACGTTTTCTCCTATTGGTTGGAAATTTTCTACTTGCAATCAGACCCTCTTGCGCCATTGGGCACCGGTTCCCGTCCAGCTGACATCCTGCTCCTGTGCCACATCTGTCCAGAACTTGGGCCTGGTCATGATGGGTCCTCACTGCTGACTTCTTTCAATCTTTGTGACATGGTGGGCTCAAGACTGACCACCACGCACCCTCCAATTCATCCAATTACAGGTTTCTACCCTCCCAACGCTGCTCCTCCAATGACAGGAGCAGCAAGTAAGGGAGTGAGGCAAACTGTGATTGGATTCCTGGAGCAACTTAGGTGGGAGAGAAAGGTATCCCTTCAGAGATCCAATGTCTCTCATAAACTGTAGGGACCCTTGTCTGGTCCCATGGTTGAATTTTCAGGCATCAGTTTGAGATTTCAGGGCAAATTCATCCATTGCAACCGGCTATTTTGAGTTCTGGATGGAATTTAAATTAAACAAAATTAATTAATCTGGAATTGAAAGCTGATTTTACACATAAACTACTGTTAAATTAGATTAGATTAGACTCCATACAGTGTGGAAACAGGCCCTTCGGCCCAACTAGTCCACACCGACCCTCCAAAGAGTAACCCACCAAGACCTGTTTCCCTCTGACTAATGCACCTAACACCATGGGCAATTTAAAATGGCCAATTCACCTGACCTGCACATCTTTGGATTGTGGGAGGAAACCGGAGCACCCAGAGAAATCCCACCCAGACACGGTGAGAACATGCAAACTCCACATAGACAGTCACCCAAGGCTGGAATCGAACCTGGGACCCTGGTGCTGTGAGGCAGCAGTGCTAACCACTGATCCACCGTGCCACCCCCACTGTTGATTGTTGCAAAAACCCATTGGGTTCACTAATGCTCTCTGAAGAAGGAAACCTTCTGCTCCTATCTGCTCTCAATACTCGTGATGTTAGGCTCTTGTGATTGGTGCTTAACTGCCCTCTGAAATAGAATATCAAGTGATTCAGTTCAAGGGCATTTAGGGATGAGCAATAAATGCTGGCTTTGTCAGCGATGGCCACATCCCATGGAAGAATAAACTTGAGTTTCTGGAAATACCTTTTCTTAAGAATTGGTTCTACCCCAATCTCAAGTCCAAGTCTCAGAAGGAATTCAGCACACAGACATCCACCACATGAGATAGCAGCACTCCACTTTTTCTCAGAGATTATCAATTATTAAGAGATTAAGATATATGAGCCAAAGGCAGGTACATGACCACAGACCAGCCATGATCTCCTTGAACGGAGGAACCAATTGAGGGGCTGAATGGCCTACTTTTGCTGTACAGTTCCTATTTAATTTATATCTCAATAAAATCTAGCTTCTCACTACTGAGATATGGGTATATGAGTAGGAAGGGTTTGGAGGGATATGGGCCAAATGCTGGCAAATGGGACTAGATTGGATTGGGATATCTGGTCAGCATGGACAAGTTGGACCGAAGGGTCTGTTTCCAAGTTGTACATCTCTATGCTCTATATCTGCGATCCGGGTGTAGTCTGTCTTCAAATTTTACTAAAGGGAGCAACCTGAAAGAAGTATCAAGAAATTATGAGAGGGATTGATAGTGTGCTTAGTCAAAGTTTATTTCCCAGGGTGGAAATGTCAAATTCTACAGCTACAGGTTTAAGGTCAGAGGGGATAAGTTTAAGAGAAATGTGCAAGAAACGTTTTATGTTCAGAGGATGGTAGGTGCCTGGAATGTGTTGCCAGGGGGAGATGGTGGAAACAGATATGATAGCAACATTTAAGAGGCATTTAGACAGACACATGAGCAGTCAGGAAATAGAGGGATGTGGATCATTTACAGGCAGACAGTATTCGTTTAGAATGGCATCATGGTCATCACAGACATGGGGGGGGGAGGGGCGAAGGGCCTGTTCCTCTGTTGTACTGTTCTATGTTCTAAGACCCCCAACCTCTTGCTCCCTTGATTTTATTCTCACTAAACAGTTGACTGCTTTTCTTCCTGTTAGATTACATTGTCAGTGATTACCTTCACTGAGAAACCCAACTGCTGAATTATGGCATAGATTCCAGACCAGACCTTTAAGACAGCAACATGGCATCACAAGATGTGCTATTCTAGTATAAAACCATTTTAGTCACTCTCTCTCTAATGGAGTCAGTTTAGTCAGCTGGCTGTATCTTTATAATGTACAACACCACCAGAGAGTACAGAACACAAGACCAAGTGTGTAGGCCTGCGTAGGCATATGGGTCAGTGCAATGATGGGAGTGAAGGTATACCTTATTAGAATAAGATGTCAGCATCTGTTGTTACTCATGGTCTCACTGACTTCAGCTTTGACCCTTTTGTGATCCTGGATCATATGGAGAGATACTTCTAGCATTATTTCAGCATTTATAGGGACACTCATGTCTTTAAGCACCTTAGTCCATCTGGTGAGGTCAATAAAACGTGTCTAGCATGAAAGTCTGGGGTGGTAGATTTGACACTGACCACCACCAGCTACGACCTCATCCCAGATTATGTGCACAGAACCATTTTACAGGAACATCATTCTCTGAGTCTCAATTTTCTTGCCTCACACAATCTCCTTGCACCACTTCTGAAAACCTTGTGGCCTTTCTCATTACAAACTCTCTGGGTGATACTGCTGGTTCTGCCACTGTAATTTTGTTTCTAGGTTTAAATCTCTTTCTATGTCACTCTCATCTTGCTGTATTCTCTAGCTGGGGAATTCTTTTATCTACTGCAGTTAAATGTAATCCTGTCCTCACTAGGTTAAAAACTCTTTTGTCGAACTTGAATGCCCAATCTGTGTCAATGGAGCAAAGAGTAAGCTGTTCAGCCTCCCTATTTTACTCCATTAGCTTCCATTTCCTCTTCAAAGTTTGGGAGAAGATTTGTAGCTAGGGTGCTCGTTGTTGTGGTTCTGTTCGCCGAGCTGGGAATTTGTGTTGCAGACATTTCGTCCCCTGTCTAGGTGACATCCTCAGTGCTTGGGAGCCTCCTGTGAAGCGCTTCTGTAATCTTTCCTCTGGCATTTGTAGTGGTTTGAATCTGCTGCTTCCGGTTGTCAGTTCCAGCTGTCCGTTGCAGTGGTCGGTATATTGGGTCCAGGTCGACGTGTTTGTTGATTGAATCTGTGGATGAGTGCCATGCCTCTAGGAATTCCCTGGCTGTTCTCTGTTTGGCTTGTCCTATAATAATAGTGTTGTCCCAGTCGAATTCATGTTGCTTGTCATCTGCGTGTGTGGCTACTAAGGATAGCTGGTCGTGTGGTTTCGTGGCTAGTTGGTGCAGATTTCCTCTGCATCTCAACACCATCTGCTGACCTTCATTCACATTCTTATTTTTATTTATCAAATATCTATCAAACTCAGTCTTTAAATTTTAATTGACCCAAATTTTGAGGGACGATAGTTATGAATGTGCATATGTACATCAATGAGTTGCTGCAGGAGTGCTGCACTGTCAAAAGTATAAAACATTAAATCAAGGTGTTTATGAAACAATAGTAAAGTACTCCCAACTCCCTTCCCCTAACTAAGTAAAGTACTCCCAACTCCCTTCCCCTAACTAAGTAAAGTACTCCCAACTCTCTTCCCCTAACTAAATCCCCATATCACAGACTATAACGTCGATTGATTTTTCACAGGACCACTCTTTGTGCATACGTTGTTGTGTTGCTTTATAGAACAATAATCATTCTGCTCCAGTAAACAATTCTCCATTCATTTCACACATTATCCTTTAGGATTCATAACAAACTAATGCCAATCTTGTCTTCTGAAGGATAGGATATTTAAAAAGTGAAAACTTAGGATGTTTCTCAACAACAATTGAAAAATGCCAGAGCTTAGATTTTAACATTTCTGGCTACTTTTTCCATTATGTTGGTTAAGGATCTGGATGTCACAATGCAGCAAAATCAAGGCGTCTGACAATGTCTATTGAAAATGTTACTGACAGTAGTAAGCAGGCATTCGAATGTTAGTGATGCCCTCTGCTGTATATTATCGTACATGACGACTGAAATGTGGAAATGACAAGGAATCTCTTCAGAGCAGATTCTGGATGGAGGACAAGAGTACATTTTGCATTGTGAATAAACAGCAATGTTGTAATTAATAACATTTACATTAGCAAAGGTAACAAAGCCATGCTGAAAATAACATGACGTCTGTATTAGCACTCCATGGGGTCAACTGACATATTGAAAAAGAGAATCAGTGCGGGGGGGGGGAGTTTTAAAATTTCAATTTGGAGGCAAGCATTTTCATGAAAACTGTCAGCGTAAGGCATAATCCACAATGGTGACCAGATTTACAGAAGAACTCTACTTTGCTTATTTTTAATCAGGTGAACAGCATTTGTCTATTGCTTATGGTTTTAGTTGACGAGTATCATCATAGTTCACCATGTCATCAAGGTTCCTCAGTTTACTTATCCCCTTGCACCACCCTGCAGCTTTTCATTCTATGCAATACCATCCTGAGAATCCCCTAACCCTAACCCAAACAAGCAGACAAAACACGTCCAGAAACCCTAGCCATTCTCCCCTACATCAAAGGCATCTCGAAAATGACTGCCAGACTCCCTTGGCATCACGGAAGCCCCCAAACCCACCAACACACTTAAACAGCAGCTAATGAACTTGAAAGACCCTGTATAGACAATGAGCAAAACATGTGTCATTGTAATGTCATTTACAAAATATCGTAACAAACAAATATTGCAAGAACTGTAACAAACACCACACTGGACAAACAGGCAGAAAGCTAGCCACCAGGATACATGAACACCAACTAGCCACAAAAAGACATGACTGTCTCTCACTAGTATCCTTACACACAAATGAGGAAGGACACCACTTCGACTGGGATAACACATCCATCCTAGGACAAACCAAACAAAGACACACATGAAAATTCCTAGAAGCATGGCATTCCAACCAGAACTCTCTCAACAAACACATCAAGTTAGACCCCATCTACCACCCCCTGAGAAAATGAACAGGAAGTGAATTCACCACTGGAAATGACATCACCACAAGAAATGACATCACCAACCCAAAGAAACCCAAACATATAAATAGAAAGCAGGAATTATCAGCAGTACTTCGCTTGAGGCTCACTGAAGATGTTACCTAGTAGGGTGATGAAATGTCTGGAAATGAACCTTCCAGCTTAGCGAGCAAACCTACATCCAAAATCTCAACCCGAGCTACAAATCTTCTCAAAACTCGCTAAGCCCCTATCTGTAAAAGCAAATTCTTTCATTGGCAGCTAATGTGACAATGGAAAATGGCTGTGGTTGTGGGGATCTCAGAATATCTCTGAGCAGAAACAGAAAGCTAGCACCGGGCGCAGCAGGTAACCAGGAAGGCCAATGGAATGTTGGCCCTTATTTCAAGGGAATTACAGGATAAGAGGAGGGAAGTCTTACTGCAACTATTCCAGGTGCTGGTGAGGCCACACATGGAGTACTGAAAGCAGTTTTGGTCTCCTTAGGTTCACTAGAATAAGCCCTGGGATGGAGGGATTGTCTTATAAGCAAAGTTTAAACAGGTTGGGACTGTATTTACTGAGTTCAGAAGATTGAGAGACGATCTTAGTGAGACATATAGGATTCTGAAGGGGCTTGACAGGGTCAATACTGAGAGGATGTTTCCCCTCATGGGACAGTCTGGGACCAGAGGGTATAGACTCAGAATAAAGGGATGCCAATTTAAGACTGAGATGAGGAGGAATTTATTTTCTCAGAGAGTGGTGAGTCTTTAGAACTCCTTGCCATAGAGAGCTGTGGGGGCAGAGTCCTTGGGCATACTTAAGGCTGAGATAGATAGATTCGTGATCAGTTGGGGAATCAAGTGTTAAAGGGAAAAGCCAGAAAAGTGGATGTGAGGAATGTCGAGTCAGCCATGATCCTCTTGAGTGGTGGGGCAGGCTCAAGGGGCTGAACAGCCTGCTCCTGTTACTATTTCCTGTGGTCTTATGGTCTGCAGGTGTGCCCTAGGCCCAACAATCTTCAGCTGCTTTATCAATGACCTTCTATCAGAAAGAGAGCTGTTTGTAAATGATCATGCACTACTCAACTTGCTTCACAGGATCTCATATAATGAAGCAGCCTGCATGCAGCAATGTTATAGAGGAGCTGGTGGGACTGGGGTGGACAAAGTTAAAAATCACACAACACCAGGTTACAGTCCAACAGGTTTATTTGGAATTACTCTGAAAGCCAGTACTTCCAAATAAATCTGTTGGACTATAACTGATGTTATGTGATTTTGAACTGAATGAAGCAAGACATACTAAAAATCTTGCCTGATTTGTGAGAATTTACTCAAATTAAGTACCAGATCTTGAACATGACCAAAAGTGAAAGCCTAGTCAACTCCCAACTATTGAAATTCCACATCAATATCTTGAGGTGTGGGTATGGTTCACCATTGATAAGAAACTCAACTGGCCCGGCCATATAAATGTCACAGCAGGTCAAAGGCTAGGTATCCACAGCAAATGGCACATCTCCAGCTTTCTCAGTGCCTCTTCAAGATCTGCATGTCACTTTGTGAAGCACGGTGCAGATGCAACAACACTCAGGATGCCTGGTATAATCCAGTCCATTTGGTTGATATTTCACACACTTGACCAAATGTCCAGCCCCTTCATGATGGATATACAATGGCTGCAGTGCATTCTGTCCATGGGGCGTGCTTTTGGAATACCGTGTTTATTTCTGGTCACCCTGCTACAGGAAGGTTGGATAGGCTGGGACATTTTCACAGGAGGTTGAGGGGTTACCTTATTGAGGTTTATAAAATCATGAGGGGCATAGATAAGGTGAATAGCAGGGGTATTTTATCCAGGGTGCACAAGCTTAAAACAAGAGGCCAAACTTTTAAGGTAAGAGGAGAAAGATTTTAAAAGAACGTGAGGGACAGCGTTTTTACACAGAGGTCAGGTAGCATCCGAGGAGCAGGGGAGTCGATGTTTTGGGCATAAGCCCTTCATCCGGACACATTCCTAATGAAGGGCTTATGCCCGAAACGTCAACTCTCCTGCTTGTCAGATGGTACCTGACCTGCTGTGCTTTTCCAATGCTACACTTTTCGACTCTGATCTCCAGCAGTCCTCACTTTCTCCTTCCAGAGGAAGTGATTGATGCAGGTACAGTTGTTACATTTAGAAGACATTTGGACAGGTGCATGGAAAGGAAAGGTTTAGAGGGATATGGGCCAAATGCAGGCAAATGGGACTAGTTTAATTTGGCAAACCTGGTCAGCATGGACCAGTTGGACCGAAGGGTATGTTTCCATGCTCTATGACTCTATATACAATATCCACACCATTTCCAAATGCGTGTCCACATACCAAGTCACATACCATCCTGCCTTCCTTACTAGAGAGACTTGCATTTATATAGCACTTTTCAGATATCTCAAAGTGCTTTTCAGCTAACAAAATGTAGAAAGTATTGTACTATATGAAATGCAGTTTACTGCTAGCTCCCACAAGTAATAATAAGGACCAGCCAGTCTTTTTTATGATGTTGATGGAAGGATAATTACGACACCTCCAACAGTGCAGCACAGAGGGAGCAATGGAGCATTATCCTTGGGTTTTCAGCTTATGTCCAAATGTAGGAATTGAATTTAGAACCTTGCAATTCTGAGACAAGCATGGTAACCAACTGAGCCAGGGCTACAACCCCAACCTGATAGAAATGTTGAAGCACTTTTACCACACAATCTGCAAAATTTCAAGCAGAAGGCTTACAATCCCCTTTTGACAAGGTCAGAAATCACACACAACACCAGATTATTTGAAATCACAAGCTTTTGGAGTACTGCTCCTTTGTCAGGTGAACCCCATTTTAAGTTCAACAAGGAATGTGGGATCAACTATAACACTAACCAAGAGTATAAAATATAGACATACGGATGTTTTCCTCTCAATCTCTATCTCTACTGCACCAGTATGAATGCTCATAATTCTCCAATGCTGAGAGAGTGTGTCAACTTAGTGTCACATTGCACCAAATCTAGAACTATCCCCATTGAGAGTGGGTAAACTCCCTATTTCCTTCATAGCACTTTCCTTGCTGTCAAATCAATAGATTCATTGCATCACTCTCAATTTTACTTATGATTAATAAAAGTTTTTTGAACGTGAGTTCCTTGAAAATGGAGTTGCAAATAGACAGGACAGTGAAGAAGGCTTTTGGCATCCTTGCCTTTATTAATCAGTGCACTGAGTATAGGAGTTGGGAGGTCATGTTGCAGCTGTACAGAACATTGGTGAGGTCACTTCGAGAAAACCTTATTTATTTCCATCTCCCTTCTATAGGAAAGATGTTGTTAAACTTGCAAGTATTTAGAAAAGATTTACAAGGATGTTGCCAGGTTTGGAGGATTTTGACTATAGGGAAAGGCTGAAAAATGTGTTGCTGGAAAAGCGCAGCAGCTTAGGCAGCATCCAAGGAGCAGGAGAACCGACATTTCGGGCATAAGCCCTTCTTCAGGATTCCTGAAGAAGGGCTTATCTGCAGTATCTGCAGTCTGCAGTCCTTACTTTCTCCTATAGGGAAAGGCTGAATAGGATGGGGCTATTTTCCCTGGAGCATTGGAGGCTGATGGGTGACCAAACAGGCATGGAGAGGGTGAATAGCCAACATGAATTCCCCAGGGTTGGGGGAGTCCAAAACTAAAGGGCATTGGTTTAAGGTGAGAGTGGAAAGAATTAAAAAGGACATGTGGGGTGACTAGAGGGTGGTGGGTGTATCGAATAAGCTGCCAGAGGAAGTGGTGGAGGTTAGTACAATTACAACATTTAAAAGGTGCCTGGATGGGTATATGAATAGGAAGGGTTTAGAGGTCTGTGGGCCAAGTGCTGGCAAATGGGATTAGATTAATTTCAGATATCTGATCAATGTGGGCAAGTTGGTCCAAAGGGTCTGTTTCCATGCTGTACGTCTCTTATGACTCTATGATGTGCTTTGGGATGGTCTGAGGTTGTGAAAGGGACTACAGTGATGGAAATTTCAGAGAATTACAGCATGGAAAGAAATCCTTTCACCCATTATTCCCACATTGGTCATCAATCATTAGGGGAGAAAGGTTTCTTCCTAGTTACTTTGTCTACATCCCTTGTGATGTGGAGATGCTGGTGTTGGACTGGGGTGGACAAAGTTAAAAATCACACAACACCAGGTTATAGTCCAACAGGTTTATTTGGAAGCACTAGCTTTCGGAGCACTGCTCCTTCATCAGGTAGCTGTGGAGCAGCATCATAAGACAAAGAATGTATAGCAAAAGATCACAATATCATGCGTGCAACTGATATGATATATTGAACAAACCTTAATACCTTAAAAACTAAACAACAATTGAGGCTTGTTCAACATATCGTATCAGTTGCATGCATGACGGTGATCTTTTGCGATAAATTCAGTGTTATAATCCTGCTCCAAAGCTACCTGATGAAGGAGCAGCTCTCCGAAAGCTAGTGTTTCCAAATAAACCTATTGGACTATAACCTGGTGTTATGTGATTTTTAACTTTTATACATCCCTCATAACTTTGTTTATCTCAATCAAGTCCCCTCTCAGCCTTCTCTCCGCTAAGGAAAACAATTCCGGTCTATCTAGTCTCTCTCCATAGCTGAAATGTTCCAGCCCAGGCAACAGCCTGATGAATATCTTCAGCAATCTCTCCAGTGCAATCACATCCTTCCTAGGTGGTTTTGCAAAGTATATTGGGTTGGTACAAGACATTGGAAAGACCAAAACCATGGTCTTCAGACTTTAATCTTGTCACCAATTCCATCCTTCTCCCCAGCTGCTAAGTTGCATGTACATCCATTGTGAAACCATCTACCTCCACCTGATGTTAAACACACTGGCCTATATATCCTTGGTTTATTACTACCACTCTTCTTGAATAATAGTACCACATTAGCTGTCCTCCAGTCCTCTGGCACCTCTTTTGTAACCAGAGTGAATATGAAAATTAATGTCAGAGCCTCTGCAACTTTCCTTCTATGCCTATTACAGCAGCTCCTCAGCCACTCAGTTGCAAACTTCCTTTCTCCAGCGACTGTAAGCTTCAGCTATTCCAAAACTGTACTCCATACAATTGATCTCGCACCATGACCCATTCATTCATCATTCTGATGTTGAGGAGTCGGTGTTGGACTGGGGTGGACAAAGTTAAAAATTACACATCACCAGGTTATAGTCCAACAGGTTTATATGGAAACACTACTTTTCGGAACACTGCTCCTTCATCAGTTGGTGGTGGAGTATAAGATCATAAGACACAGGGTTTATAGCAAAAGATTACAGTGTCATGCAACTAAAATGATATATTGAACACACCTGGATTATTGTTAAGTCTTTCATCTTTTAGAATGGGTTGCAGGTTTTGGTTCAGTAATATGTAAATCCCAGAACTTCTTTTAAGTCACATTCTCAAGATAACTTTTAGAACAAAAGGTGACATTTCAACTCAGACAATGCATTAAAGATATGAAGTCAGAGTTTGTCTGTATCCTAATCTTGAGTCAGACTGGTTCTATTTCCAAAGTGGGATTTACAAAATAATACATGTATTGACTGTCTGCATTGACTTCCTGCAGATTGTGCATTTTTGAGCAAAATAGAATATAGCTGCAAATATAATTATGCAAATACAAATTCAACCCATAGACCTATATGTATGTGTGCGTGCGTGAGAGAGAGAAAGAGAGTGTGTGCTTGTGAGTGTTTGCGTGTGAGTGTGAGTGCATGTGAGAGTGTGTGTGTTTGCGTATGCGAAAACTTGGTAAAGTGTGCGCGTGAGTGTGATGGAGTACAAGCCTGTGAGAGGGTTTGTGTGAGGTCTATACGTGTGCGTATGAGAGACAGCGTGTCTATAAGAGAGGGTCTGCGTGAGTACGTAAGAGTGTGTGTGTTTGTGTGTAGTGCAGTGCGGTCACCTGTAGTGTGCCATGAACCCAAGGTTCTGGTTGAAGCCATCCTCATGGACACTGAACTTGGCTATCAGCCTCTGCTCGGCCACTTTGCATCATTGCCTATCCAAAGTCCGCCTTAAAAATCTGTCCAGAGTTTTATTCTTCCATGTGTCTGATCTTCCTTGAGACTGAACCACATCCCTGCTATTCTCTATTCTCCTGAGTCTAGCTTTTGCTACATCTTCCTCTCTTTATCCCCATCGAAGATCGTCATATCTTCGGTCATTTAAGCTCCAGGGTTTAGAAATTATTTCGATATGCCTCTGCCCTCCATCAAATTCTTCATTAAATCTCAGCTCTTTGTTCAAAATTCCAGCCACACACCCTAAGCTCCTTTATTCCCAGTGTTGATTTTTGTGTCTGATTTCCACATAAGTGCATGTTTATCTACAGTAATTGTTTCTTTCTCAAACTACTTGTGTAAATAGGATATTTGACACAGAAGAAGGCCATTCAGTCCAATAAGTTTACACTGGCAGTGATGCTCCACATGGGCCTCCACCTACTTATATGTATGGTTGTACCACAGTTGGGGAAGAGTGTCCAGTTTTGGTTTCAGAAAGATGGAAAGCAGAGGACGATACCAGACTGCTAATTCCTTTAGTAGCTCTGTGTTAGGAGAGTTGGCAGCGAGCAAGAGTGTTCAAATTTACTCAAGTCCTCCCCATATATCAAGTGACCTCAACCTGCTATAGACTTTGTCCATTACTTTGCAAGATTTCAAGGCCATATCAGTCAGTCTCTCAAAAGTGGTAGGAATTGGTCATGTCACACAACATAAGAAATGCTTCACCATTTTTCCTCCTCCAAATCAGAAATGAGTCTGCCGTGGAAATCGAGCAGAAAATGGAAAAGAACGTACAAAAATGAGCTCTTTCCATCAGAGGTGGTGACAGATGTGGAAATCCTTCGTCAGTAATCAGGTCATGCAAAATCAAGCATAAACAGTTGTTGCAAACAGCCTCGTACTGACACACATTTTACTGAGGATTTAATTTTCTTTTGCTTGTAAGATGCAGGTGAAATGCATCTTTTCTAAAAATGTCAGAGCTGCAACTTGCATTTCAATTAAAATTAATAGTTCACAGTGTGCTCACACTGAGTGAGAGGATAAAATTTTTAACAAGTAATACACAATGCAATACAATGTATTCTAATCTAGATGATTACTGTGAGGGGCCTGGTTGGTTAACTAGACTGTTTGTACAGGGAGTTCCTGATTTATAAATATCCAACTTGGGGTGGCACGGTGGCTCAGAGGTTAGCACTGCTGCCTCCCAGCGCCAGGGTCCCAGGTTTGATTACAGCCTTGGGCGACTGTCTGTGTGGAGTTTGCACATTCTCCCCGTGTCTGAGTGGGTTTTCTCCGGGTGCTCCAGATTCCTCCCACAGTCACAAAGATGTGTAGGTGAATCGGCCAGGCTAAATTGCCCATAGTGTTAGGTGCATTAGTCAGAGGGAAATGGGAATGGGTGGGTCGCTCTTCAGAGGGTCGGTGTGGACTGGTTGGGCTGAAGGGTCTATTTCCACACTGTAGGGAATCTAATCTAATTTTACAGAAGCTCGTACAGATGAACGCGATTTTATACAGCAGTGTATTTTTGAAGGTCTGATACAAAGCGTTCCTGTCCTGGATTGTGTTCTGACTTTCGTACAAAGTGACTTATGAACGAAGTCCAGAATGGAACCTATTCGAAATCTGGAAACTGCCTGTGTATGGTTCAAAATAACATTAACAGTATGGGGGTGTGATTCCTGTCCTGGCTGAAGTAGCCTTTGGGTTTACCTCCTCAAACTTCAACATAGTAAAATCATAGCCTAAGCCATGATTCAGCTATCCTCAAAAAATAAATAAAAACCTTTGAAAATATCACCTCCTGTGGCATTATCAAAATGATTATTGAAGGTAATATTACTTTCCGATGCACTAATTATGTCTGATTCCCATATTTCTTTCTCTTCCTCAATGGCTTCTCATTGCAATGTCTTTATCAAACTATTTAACTTTTTTGCAATTGCACCTGTTCCACACATTTTAAACACCTTTTCTCACCTCTGATCTCAGGCATGTCACAGTTGGTAACACACTTCTTTCCAGTTCACAAAGTTCCTGGTATAAAACTGATCCTGTGACTGCGAGACTGAACTGAGTGTGGTGTGCACAGTGGAGGAACTGAGTGACCTGGGACTTATAATTCCCAAAGCTCACCATCATTTAGAGTCATCCAGTCATAAAGTTGCACAGCATGGAAACAGACCCTTTAGTGCAACTTGTTGATATCCTAAATAAATCTAATCCCATTTGCCAGCATTTGGCCAAATCCCTCTAAACCCATCTATTCATATACCCAACCAGATGCCTTTTAAGTGCTGTAATTGTACCAGCCTCCACCACTTCCTCTGGCAGCTCATTCCACTCACACACCAGTCTCTGCGTGAAAAAGATGCCCTTTAGGTCCCTTTTAAACCTTTCTCCTCTCACCTTAAACCTATGCCCTCTAGTTTTGGACTCCTCCACCGCGGGAAATAAACTTTGTCATAGTATCAAAGAGTCTATACAGATTCAAAATCATGGGCGACATGGATAGGGTGAAAAGACAAGATCAATTCAAAATATTCTCGTGCAGTACTGAGGGGTGTGCTGCGTTGTCGGAGGTGCCAGTTTCCGGCTCAGACATTAAACCAATGACATGTCTTCCCCCTAAGATGGCACTAGTGTACTCACTTTGACAAACATCAGCAAGGCGGTACATTTCTCCTTTACTTCTCCTTTACTCATTAATTTTTACCTTGTACTCCTCCTATTGCATCCTTATCTTTAACAAAGACTATATAAATAATAATGGTTAATTTTGGAAGTTTTGCAAAAGCTGAAGTACAATTTGCACCATGTGCAGATACTTATATCTGAAAACACTGTTTAAATTTGAACAAGATAACTGTGAAGTACTGCATTTTGGGAAAGCAAATCTTAGCAGGACTTATACACTTAATGGTAAGGTCCTAGGGAGTGTTGCTGAACAAAGAGACCTTGGAATGCAGGTCCATAGCTCCTTGAAAGTGGAGCCCAGAACTAGAGGGTTTAGGGTGAGAGGGGAAAGATATAAAAGAGACCTAAGGGGCAACGTTTTCACGCAGAGGGTGGTACGAGTATGCAATGAGCTGCCAGAGGAAGTGGTGGAGGCTAGCACAATTGCAACATTTAAACAGCATCTGGATGGGTATATGAATAGGAAGAGTTTGGAGGGATATTGGGAAGGTTCTGACAGATGGGACTAGATTAGGTTGGGATATCTGGTCAGCATGGAGTTGGACTGAAGGGTCTGTTTCCGTGCTGTACATAGGCAGAAGTGGATACTGCAGATGCTGGAGATTAGAGTCAAGATTAGAGTGGTACTGGAAAAGCTCAGTAGGTCAGGCAGCATCCGAGGAGCAGGAAAATCGACGTTTCGGGCAAAAGCCCTTCATCAGGAATCTGTGCGGTACATCTCTATGACTCTATGACTCTAAGAGGCAAACTTTGCATGTAGAAATAATAGCACAGTGATGGTGTCACTGAGCTAGTGCCACAACTGGCACTAAATATATAGTCCTAGAGATCTACAACACCAAAAAGGCTCTTCGGCCCATTGTGTTAATGCCTATCAAAAGCAACCACCTAACTATTCTAATCCCATTTTCCAGCATTTGGCCCATAGCTTTGCATGCCTTGATGTCATGTATGATTAAAGATTTGAGTAAGTAAAGCTGTCATCTTTTCCTTGCTTCAAAAATCAAAGAAGATAATACTTTGATAAGTGTATGAGTTTCAGACTTTCCATCTTATTTAAACCATGTATCAGACATTAAGACATAAGTTTTCAATAGCCATTGTTGGCAGCCAAGTTATTGTTAGAAGAAAGTTGTAAAATTACCTTGTGTAAATGTTCTCATAACTGAGAGTAGTTCAAAAAATTATCTTAAACAGCCTTCTTTCTCCAGTTGTCTGAATTCCTCAGAGATCTATCATGTTACATGTTAGTTTTTGCGCTGAAACACTCTGTGTTAACAGTAAATGCACCATTATTTTAAAACTGTTAGAACTGAAGAATTGTTTTCTAACCCATATGTTCTGTGACCCATGAGATTTCTCAGGTTTATCTCATTCCAGGCCTTCTTATGAACAATTGCAGACTCATTCACCATTTCTTTCTGCTTTCAAATTTTCTCACAGTGATTCAATGCTTCTTTTATTACAGCTGCCAAATGATGCAATTATTAGCTGACGTTTAAGGATACTTGTTCATTTTGCAAATGCTAAATGTTATCGTTTAAGTCCTCCTTTTACTGCAGCAATAGACCCGCTGAAAGTGATTTTCATGTGACTACTTCCAGTGAATTGGAGACACAAGAAATGAACCTGATGGAAGTATTCAGGAGCCTACACTATTGGCCCGGATTTAAATAGAGTCAGCAAGGGGAGATCCAAGATGGCGGCGGTCTGAAAAGTCTGCTGTGTTTGGCTCTGTGCTATACCCCAGGCAAGGTGGATTTCTACCCACTTCCCCCATTAGCTATCCCAGAGAAATATTGTTTACACAAAGCAGTTGGAATACCTAGAACCTTTTAAATTAGGATCTGGAAGCTCCAGAGTCGAAATGAAGACAAGGGTAAAGGAGCGAAGGGATCGTAGCAGGCAGGGCACTCCCCTGTGCCGGGCACACCTGCGGCTGCTGCTTCAACTCCCATGGCAGCGCCTTTGAGCTCGGTGGAGCAGCAACATCCACTCTCGGAGTTTGCAAAACTCCGAAAAAAGTCGAAACAGCACTGGAGCCAATTTCTGCCATTCTGAAAAGGCATGAGCAGGAGATTCGGATATTGGACCGACGTGTGGAAGCGGTCGAACAAAGGACCGCAGCCTCGGAGACCATGACAGAGATGGCTGAGGAGTGGATCCAAACTCGGGAAGGCCAAGTTCAGGTCCTGCTGGACCAGGTTGATGACCTTGAGAATCTTGGAGCTGGAGATCAAGTCAGGCCAGGTGAGTGTGGAGCGGGCCCATCGAATTGCAATGCGCAGATCCGGGTTGGAACAGCACCCCTGCCCAGTCCTAGTGTGACTCCAGTACTATAAAGAAAAGCAGTTGATAATAGAAGCTTCAGAAGACTGGGAAGAGATCCACAGGCCCTGGTATATAAAGTTTCGAGAATGGTATCTTTCAAGTCTTTTCTGGACCATAATTAAGAAGAGGAAATCTTTTGATGATGTAAAGAAAAAAAGAGACTTGAATATTCAATATTCTCTGAGGTACCTGGCAGTATTGCGTTTTAATCATGGTGGATCTGTTTATAGTTTCAACTCAGCAGAAAAGGCAAAAGAATTTATGGAGCATTCTGAAATAAATGAATTGGGCTGAGTGGGGAAGAGAAAAAGATATTTGCAGACAATAAGCCACAGAGTCATAGAAATGTACAGTATGGAAACAGACCTTTCGGTCCACCCGTCCATGCCTACCAAATATCCCAACTTAATCTAGTCCTATTGCCAGTAATTGGCCCATATCCCTCCAAACTCTTCTTATTCATATACCCATCCAGATGGCTTTTGAATGTTGCAATTGTACCAGCCTCCACCACTTCCTCTGGCAGCTCATTCCATACACGTACCACCCTCTGTGTGAAAAGGTTGCCCCTTAGGTCCCTTTTATATCTTACCCCTCTCACTCTAAACCTATGGTCTCTAGTTCTGGACTCCCCCACCCCAGGGAAAAGACTTTGTCTATTTATCCTATTCATGCCCCTCATAATTTTATAAACCTCTATGAGGTCACCCCTCAGCCTCCGATGCTCCAGGAAAAACAGCCCCAGCATGTTCAGCCTCTCCCTATAGCTCAAATCCTCCAACCCAGGCAACATCCTTGTAAATCTTTTCTGAACCCTTTCAAATTTCACAACATCTTTCGAATAGGAATGAGACCAGAATTGCACGCAATATTCCAACAGTGGCCTAACCGATGTCCTGTACAGCCGCAACATGACCTCCCAACACCTGTACTCAATACTCTGACCAATAAAGGTAAGCATACCAAACACCTTCTTCACTATCCTATCTACCTGTGACTCCACTTTCAAGGAGCTATGAACCTGCACTCCAAGGTCTCTTTGCTCAGCAACACTCCCTAGAACCTTACCATTAAGTGTATAAGTCTTGCTAAGATTTGCTTTCCCAAAATGCAGCACCTCACATTTATCTGAATTAAACTCCATCTGCCACTTCTCAGCCCATTGGCCCAGCTAGTCAAGATCCTGTTGTAACCTGAGGTAACTCTCTTCACTGTCCACTACACCTCCAATTTTGGTGTCATCTGCAAACTTACTAACTATACCTCTTATGCCCGCATCCAAATCATTTATGTAAATAGCAAAAAGTAGACAACCCAGCACCGATCCTTGTAGCACTCCATTGGTCACACACCTCCAGTCTGAAAAACAACCCTTCACCACCACCTTCTGTCTTCTACCTTTGAGCCAGTTCTGTATCCAAGTGGCTAGTTCTCTCTGCATTCCGTGAGATCTAGCCTTGCTAACCAGTCTCCCATGGGGAACCTTGTCGAACACCTTACTGAAGTCCATACAGATCACATCTACCGCTCTGCCCTCATCAATCCTCATTGTTACTTCCTCAAAAAACTCAATCAAGTTTGTGAGACATGATTTCCCACACACAAAGTCATGTTGGCTATCCCTAATCAGTCCTTGCCTTTCCAAATACATGTACATCCTGTCCCTCAGGATTCCCTCCAACAACTTGCCCACCACTGACGTCATGCGCACTGGCTTGTCCTTACCACCTTTCTTAAACAGTGGCACCACGTTAACCAACCTCCAGTCTTCCAGCACCTCACATGTGACTATCGATGATACAAATATCTCAGCAAGAGGCCCAGCAATCACTTCTCTAGCTTCCCACAGAGTTTGAGGGTACACCTGATCAGGTCCTGGAATTTATCCACCTTTACCCATTTCAAGACATCCAGCACTTCCTCCTCTGTAATTTGGACATTTTGCAAGATGTCACCATCTATTTCCCTACAGTCTATACCTTCTATATCCCTTTACACAGTAAATACTGATGCAAAATGCTCATTTAGTATCTCCCCCATTTTCTGCAGCTCCACACAAAGGCCACCTTGCTGATCTTTGAGGGGCCCTATTCTCTCCCTAGTTACCCTTTGTCCTTAATGTATTTGTAAAAACTCTTTGGATTCTCCTTAATTCTATTTGCCAAAGTTATATCATGTCCCCTTTTTGCCATCCTGATTTCCCTCTTAAGTATACTCCTACTTCCTTTATACTCTTCTAAGGATTCACTCAATGTATCCCATCTATACCTTACATATGGTTTCTTAACCAAACCCTCAATTTCTTTAGTCATCCAGCATTCCCTATACCTACCAGACTTTTCTTTCACCCTAACAGGAATATACTTTCTCTGGATTCTCATTATCTCATTTCTGAAGGCTTCCCATTTTCCAGCCATCCCTTTACCTGCGAACATCTGCCCCCAATCAGCTTTTGAAAGTTCTTGCCTAATACCCTCAAAATTGGCCTTTTTCCAATTTAGAACTTCAACTTTTAGATCTGGTCTATCCTTTTCCATCATTATTTTAAATCTAATAGAATTATGGTTGCTGGCCCCAAAGTGC
>NC_057718.1:98913964-98958337 GCF_004010195.1 Chiloscyllium plagiosum
TCACATTTCTCAGTTCCACCCAAATAACTTCCCTGGATGTATTTCTGGGAATACCCTCCCTCAGCACAGCTGTAATGCTATCCCTTATCAAAAATGTCACTCTCCCTCCTCTCTTGCCTCCCTTTCTATCCTTCCTGTAGCATTTGTATCCTGTAACATTAAGCTGCCAGTCCTGCCCATCCCTGAGCCATGTTTCCATAATGCTATGGTATCCCAGTCCCATGTTCCTAACCATGCCCTGAGTTCATCTGCCTTCCCTGTTTGGCCCCTTGCATTGAAATAAATGGAGTTTAATTTATTAGTCCTACCTTGTCCCTGCCTGCCCTGACTGTTTCACTCGCTTCTGTTCTCAACTGTACCAGTCTTAGATTGATCTCTTTCCTCACTATCTCCCTGGGTCCCACACCCCACCTTAGTTTAAATCCCCCTAAGCAGCTCGAGCAAATTTTGCTGCCAGTATATTAGTCCCCTTCCAATTTAGATGCAATCCGTCCTTCTTGTACAGGTCACTTCTACCCCAAAAGAGATTCCAATGATCCAAAAATGTGAATCCTTCTCCCATACACCAGCTATGCATTCATCTGCTCTATCCTCCTATTCCTGCCCTCATTAACTCTTAGCACCAGGGGTAATCCAGATATTACTACTCTCAAGGACCTCCTTTTTAAATTTCTGCCTAACTCGCTGTAATCTCCCTTCAGAATCTCAATCTTTTCCCTTCCTGTGTCGTTGGTTCCAATGTGGACAATGACCTCTTGCTGGGCCCTCTCCCCCGTGAGAACATTCTGCACCCTCTCTGAGACATCCTTGATCCTGGCACCAGGGAAGCAACACACCATTCTGCTTTATCGCTGCTGGCCACTGAAACTTCTGCCTGTATGTCGGACTAGAGAATCCCTTAACACAATTGATCTCTTGAAACCCGACGTACCCCCTCGTTGCATTAGAGCCAGTCTCAATAACAGAAACTTGGCTGTTCGTGCTACATTCCCCTGAGAATCCATCACCCCCTACATTTTCCAATACAGCATACCTGTTTGAAATGGGTATATCCACAAAAGACTCCTGCACTAGCTGCCTACCTTTCCTGGGGTTAACCCATCTATGTGACTGTATCTGAGACTTTTCCCCCTTCCTATAACTGCCATCCATCACATACTGTTGCTGTTGCAAATCCCTCATTGCTTCTAACTGTCTCTCCAACCGATCCACTCGATCTGATAAGATTCGCAGCTAACAGCATTTATGGCCGATATAATCCGCAGTAACCCTTAAACTCTCTTTAAACTCCCACATCTGACAAGAAGTACATATCACTGTACTAAAGACCATTTTTGCTCCTTCACAATCTACAGACCCAGAAAATAACACCGTCTTATTCCTCTACAAAACACTGCCCCAGGTTAAATTAATAATTTTGGCTTATATTTTAAACTTAATCAAGAGACATATCTCCAAAAACATATACTCAAGAAAGAACCCACTCTACTCACTACAGCAGATTCTCTGTAGGCCATACTTAAAAACGATTAACTTATCTGATTCTGTGCTGTGAACTTCGCCCAACAGTTCCTCCAAGATCAGTTGTGAATTTCACTGTTTGTTAATTTTCCCAGATGCACTCTGATGTCTAGCAATACATGAATTCAAACAGCAAAGGCAGTAACTGTGCAGGTTCTCTCTCTCTCTTTTATAACAGGCCATCTGTGGTTAAGTTACAGTAGGTCACGGCTCTCTGGGCTGCTCTGGACTGAGTGCTGACAGAGGTGGTAAAGAGAGGGGTCTCCTTTGCAAGCAAAGGTTGTTAGAGTATGGGGATAAGCCACATAGATACCTGGTTTACCTGGCTAGGAAGAAAAGTCCATTGTATCTATTTGGGAGAAAGCTGGTACAATCACCCGGGAGCTGAAAAAGACTAATGCTGGATTTTGGGAATTCTATGCAGAGTTATACCCAGTCGAGAGGGCTGTGAGGATGGAGAAGCGAGAATGGAATCCTTTTTTGAAAACCTGAACCTCCCCGGTATAAACGCAGAGCAGGCCTCCCTTTTAAATGCAATCCTGACGATACAAGATATACAGGAGGCAGCTCCAAAGTGGCAAAGCACCTGGCCCAGATGGGTTTCTGAGTGAGCTTTACGAGGAGTTTATAAACATGTTAGCCACTTCTGGGGATGTATAGTCACTCGTATAGACAGAACTGCCTTCCACCTCCCCTCAGGGAAGCCAATATCTCACTCATTTTAAAGATAGGGAGAGACTCTGAGGATTGTGCATCATACAGTATTATCTCGTTATTGAATGTAGTCTTCGAAATTTTATCAAAGGTGCTGTCTCTGAGGTTGGAAAAGCTACTGCCTATTATTATAAAAGAAGACCAGACAGGTTTTATCAAGGGCTGCAGCTCTTCCAATAATAGCAGGAGGGTACTGAACATATTACAAGTATGTCAGTAGAGATTGATTCCGGGCTTGGTGGTCTCCCTAGATGTGGAAAAGGTGTTAGATCGGGTGGAGTGGTCATATCTTTTTGGTATTTTAGATCGTTTTGGTCGTGGGGGGCCTTCGCTCGGTGGATGGCAGTGTTATATAGTGACCCCAAGGCGGTGGTCATCACGAACAGTGTAAAATCAGATAATTTCAGCATTGGGAGAGGCAGCCGACAGAGATGTCCTCTCTTGCCGCTGTTATTGGCTTTGGTAATTGAGCCGCTGGCAGACGCCATCTGGAAGGATCCTGAAATAGCGGCGCCTAAAGTAGGAATTGGAGAGCACAAAATTACTCTTTATGCGAATGATGTCCTTCTGTTTCTGGCTAACCTGGAAAAGTCCGTACCCCGGTTAACACAAAATATTAAATTATTCAGCAGCTTCACGGGATACAGGATAAATTTTACAAAGTGGGAAGAAATGCCTATGGGAGGATTGGTGGAAGTGCCTGAGTTGGAGAATGGAACGCAGTTTCCTTTTCAGAGGTCGCAAAATGTTTTTCTCTACTGGGAATTTTCATTACCCTATCTGTCATCAGCTGTACAGAGCTAACTTTGTGCAGTTGTTGGATAGGATAAAGCCCTGATCAAAATGAATGTTCTTCCTTGGTTATTATACCCTATTAGGATGCTCCTGTTGTTGCTGCCCTAACAGGTGCTGCAGATGCTTATTAGCTGACTTGGGTCCTTTATTTGGTGCCACAGGCATCCCTAATTAAATGTACTAAGTTGCAACTCCCATAGCGTATGGGGGTGGATCTTCCAGATTTGAAGAGATACCAAATAGATGCCCTGTTGTCATATGTGGGTGACTGGGTCGTAAGGACTCGAGGTCGATATGGCTTGATGTCAAGGCTTCGCAGGCAAGGTGTCCCTTCGTTAATTTATTGTTTATGGACATGATGTGATCCTTGGCTGAGCACTGTGAGAGCCCAATTATCTTAAATGCAGTGAAAGGATGGAGAGTAATGCAACAGGGTGAGGGCAATTTGCTTAAGACCTTGCTGTTCACCCCATTAGTGGGAGCCCAAGGAATTAGACCGGGGTCAATGGACTCTGGCTTCAAAACATGGGAGGGTAAGGGAATCACCTGTTTGGGAGACTTATTTGAGGGAGAGGTCTTGATGTCTTTTAATCAGTTAAGTCAGTAATACAGGATACCTAGTTGGGACCTCTTCTGATGTTTTCAGGTGAGGGATTATATACAGAAGAAAACCATGTGCTTAGCTCAGCCTTACAAGTTGCACATAGAGAGAAGAGTGCTCTGATGTGGGGGCATTCTCTCGGTTAGTACCATATATCATTTGCAGAGAGGGAGCACCTTGGGAGATATGGAGAGACTCCATGGGATCTGGAATCAGGAATTAGGAGAAGAAATCTCATCGGAAACATGGGAGGAGATATAGGAGAATGTGAAGAAAATTTCAATATGTAATAAAGCACAAGCGATGCAATTGAAGATCCTTCACAGAGCCCATATGGCACCGGAGAGGTTAGCAAAGTTTAAGCAAGGATCATCTCCAGGATGTTCCAAACATAAAATTAGCACAGGCACCCTTCCACACTGCTTTTGGTCCTGCCACAAGATTCGGGGATACCGGGGTGCCAATGTGAACAAGCTAGAGAGAATCCTGGGAATTGAAGTTAAGGCAGACCCGGCATCCCTTCTTTTGGAACTGCCGAATCTGCCCTCTCTGGGTGACACAGGAAGAGGTTATTTAACATTCTTACACAGTGCCAGGAAGAATTGGATATAAGAAAAAAACCCAGGTCTTACGGGGAGCACGTCCACAAAAAGTATCTTACAAATATAGTGCACCATGGAACAGAGCAATTTTATAAAATGAGGGGGCCCTTTCTAAGTTACACAGACATGGATCCATCAGCGATACTGATTAGGGCCTTTATACAGTCGTGAGGGCCAGGTTTGGCGGTCCCAGGACTCTGGAGAGGGGAGGCTTAGTAAGTATGGGTATAATAATTGCTCCCGTTGAGGCGGAGGTGCGGTAAGGAGAGTAATGTGATGAAATCTAATTTAATTGTTATTTAATTTAATTTCATTTTATTTAATTTCCTCTTAATTTAACTCGAGCTAAGTTAAGTAACTATGAGATGATCGTACCCTGTAGAGTAGTGGGTAGTTCACTGTTAATACTGTTGTAATATAATGTTGTATTATCTCTATTCTTCTGTATCTTTGTATTTTTATAATACTTTTTGTTAAAGAGTATAAACTTTTTCAACAAAAATATGAATAAATAAAAAACAAAAAAAGAGTTAGCAAGCTGCCAGCATTAAATAAAATTTGAAAGGCAACTCATCATTCGAGAGATTGGAAGAACCCTGAACTTGGACCCTTATGGAGTCATGTTGGTGGCAGTCATTTAAAATGTCAAGAATGTGATCCAGGGGAGGAGAAATGAAGCTGAGGAACGTCTAGATATTTGTTGAGCCAGGAGGTGCTTGGGTCATTTATTTTGAGGACCCCCCACCGAAATGGGAGTCATTAGACAGGCACTGAAAATAGGACTCCAAGTGCTTCATCGTGATTTTTAATGAGCTACCACTTTATTTCTGCCTGTCAATGGCAACATTGAGTGTCGTCCAAGTCATTGTGCATACTTAAGATCGAGCTAGATAAGTTCTTGATTAGTAAGGGATCAAGGGTTATGGGGAGAAGGCAGAGTATGGGGTTGTTAAACATATCAGCTATGATCAAATGGTGCAGCAGACTGGATGGACTGAAGAGCCTAATTCTGCTTATCTTATAACATTTAACCATTTATAGCAAAAATTTAATCATTTCAGATTTAAAACTATTAACTGATCCAGTATTCACCGCCATTTGTGGAAGAGTGTTCCAAACATCTATCACCCTTTATGTGTAGAAGTGTTTCTAATTTTTTTCCTGAGTGGTCTGGAATTCTCAAATTATGCCTCCCAGTTTTAGAATTCCCAACCAGTGGAAATAGTTTATCCTTATCTACCTTATCTTTTCCTATAAGTAGCTTGAAGAGTTGATCAGATCACCCCCTAACCTTCTAAGTTCTGGAGAAACCATCTAAATTTGTATAATCTCTCTTCATAACCCTAAAGTCCAGGTTTCAATTTGGTAAACCTATATTATACTCCTTCCAAGGCTAAGGTTTGATGCCCAGATCTGCTCACAGTACTCCAAGCAGAGTCTATCCAGGGTTTTGCATAACAGTAGCATAACCTCTATCCTTATACTCTAGTCCTCAATATATTTTTTCTAAACTTTAAAGATCTAAACAGTCTGAATCCCCAAGTCTCTTTGGATATCCATTGTATTTATCTTCATACCATTAGAAAGTACCCTGATCTATCCTTTTCTAGTCCAAAATTGATAACCTCACACTCACTTATATTGAACTTCATCTGCCACAGTTTTGCCCATTCACTTGGTCTATCAATATCCCTTTAGAATTTTATACGATCATCTACAATGTCTGTAATTCCATCTAACTTTGTGTCATCAGCAGATTTGGATGCATGACTTTCTATGCCATTATCCAAATCACTTAATAAATAATGAGTAACTGAGGCCCTAGCGCAGATCCTTGAAAGACACCACTGGTCACATCCTGCTAATTTGAGTATTTACACATTACTCCTACCTTTTATCGCTTGCCTCTCACTCAATTTCCCAGCCATGTCAGTAACTTGCCCTCAATTCCGTGGGCTTCCACCTTATGTTACAGTCTCTTATATGGGACTTTATCAAACGCCTTCTACGAGTCCAAATAAACAACGTCCATAGACATTACCCTGTCCACTATCTTAATCACCTATTCAGAAAATTCACTGAGGTTTACCAGACATGACCTACCTGTCATGAATCCATGCTGATTCTTCCTGGTTAAGTGGAAATTTTCTAGGTGTTCAGTTACCTCATCCTTGATTATAGCCTCCAACTATTTCCCCACCATAGATGTTAGTGTAATTGGTCTGTAATTCCCTGAGTTTTCCTCTTTCCCCATTTTTAAAAAGCGGAGTGATTTGAGAACTATTTTCCAATGCAGAGGGATGACCCTGTTTCTAGGGAACCCTGAAAGATTATAAAAACCGAAAGAACTGTGGATGCTGTAAATCAGAAACAAAAATTGAAATTGCTGGAAAAGCTCAGCAGGTCTGACAGCGTCTGTGGAGAGAAATCAGAACTCACTCGACCCGAAATGTTAACTCTGATTTCTCTCCACAGATGCTGCCAGATCTGCTGAGCTTTTCTAGCACTTTCTGTTTTTGTTTCTCAAAGATTATAGTCAGGTCATCTATAATGTGTTCCCCTAAAAGCCAGGGAACTATAGACCAGTGAGCCTGATGTCGTTGGTGGGCAAGTTGTTGGAGGGAATCCTGAGGGACAGGATGTACATGTATTTGGAAAGGCAAGGTCTGGTTAGGGATAGTCAACCTGGCTTTGTGCGTGGGAAATCATGTCTCACAAACTTGATTAAGTCTTTTGAGGAAGTAACAAAGTGGATTGATGAGGGCAGAGTGGTGGACGTGATCTATATGGACTTCAGTAAGACGTTCAACAAGGTTCCCCATGGGAGACTGGTTAGCAAGGTTAGATCTCATGGAATACAGGGAGAACTAGCTATTTGGATACAGAACTGGGTCAATCGTCGAAATCAGAGGGTGGTGGTGGAGGGGTTTTTCAGACTGGAGGCCTGTGACCACTGGAGTGCCACATGGATCGGTGCTAGGTCCACTACTTTTTGTCAATTATATAAATGATTTAGATGTGAGCATAAGAGGTACAGTTAGTAAGTTTGCAGATGACACCAAAATTGGAGGAGTAATGGACAGGCTACTGTCAGATTACAAGGGGATCTTGATCAGACCTCAGATTACAACCAGATCTTGATCAGATGGGCCAATGGGCTGAGAAGTGGCAGATGGAGTTTAATTTACATAAATGCAAGGTGCTACATTTTGGGAAAGCAAATCTTAGCAGGACTTATACACTTAATAGTAAGGTCCAAGGGAGTATTGCTGAACAAAAAGACCATGGAGTGCAGGTTCACAGCTCCTTGAAAGTGGAGTCGCAGGTAAATAGAATAGTGAAGAAGGTGTTTGGTATGTTTTCCTTTATTGGTCAGAGTATTGAGTATAGGAGTTGGGAAGTCATGTTGCGGCTGTACAGGACATTGGTTAGGTCACTTTTGGAATATCACGTGCAATATCGGAAGGATATTGTGAAACTTGAAAGGGTTCAGAAAAGATTTACAAGGAAGTTACCAGGGTTGAGGGATTTGAGCAATAGGGAGAGGTTGAATAGGCTGGAGCTGTTTTCCCTGGAGCTGAGGGGTGACCTTATAGAGGTTTATAAAATCATGAGGGGCATGGATAGGATAAATAGACAAAGTCTTTTCCCTGGAGTGAGGGAGTCCAGAACATGAGGCCATAGGTTTAGGGTGAGAGGGGAAAGATATAAAAGACACCTAAGAGGAAACTTTTTCCACATAGAGGGTGGTAAGTGTGTGGAATGGGCTGCCAGAGGAAGTGGTGGAGGTTGGCACAATTGCAACATTTAAAAGGCATCTGGATGGCTATTTGAATAGGAAGGGTTTGGAGGGATATGGGGAGGGTGCTGGCAGGTGGGACTAGATTGGGTTGGGATATCTGGTTGGCATGGATGAGTTGGACCGAAGGGTCTGTTTCCGTGCTATACATCTCTATAACTCAATGATTCTACTTCCTTTAACATCCTCAGATTGAAATTGTCACTCTTCAATTTCCTCATTACTGATGTTTTACCTGTGTGAATTTCATTCAGTCCCTATTCCTGTTCAATTATTCATTTCCTCAGGACTTCCTCAGGCTAGCAAAGATGATCCTCAATAGGACTGACAGTAACAGAGTAATTGCTATGGGTGCTTCAACATTCCAAATATTGACTGGGAATACTATAGTTCAAGTACTTCAGATGGGTCAGTTTTTGTCCATTATGTGCAGGATGGTTTTCTGACACAGTATATAGAAAGACCAACAAGGAGTGAGGCCACATTAGATTTGGTACTGGGTAATGAACCCAGCCTGGTGTTATATTTGGAGGTAGGTGAGCACTTTGGTGATAGGGACCACAATTCAGTCATGTTTACCTTAGCGATGGAAAGGGATAGGTATACACGAAGGGCAAGAGCTACAGGTGGGGCAAAAGGTAATTATGATGCGATTAGACAAGATTTAGAATGCATAGGATAGGGAAGGAAACTGCAGGGGGTGGGCACAATAGAAATGTGGAGCTTACTCAAGGAACAGCTTGGGTAGGTCATGCCTCACAATCCTTATCGAGTTCTTTGAGAAGGTGACCAAACAGGTGGATGTGTGTCCTTGCTAAGTATGTATCTGTCAGACAGGGAGGAAGTTGTCGAGCACAGGAGCTGTGGTTTACTAAGGAAGTTCAATCTCTTGTCAAGAGGAAGAAGAAGGCTTATGTCAAGATGAGATGTGAAGACTCAAGTTAGGGTGATTCAGAGTTACAAGGTAGCCAAGAAAGACCTAAAGAGAGAGATAAGACAAGCGAGGAGGGGATATGAGAGGTTGTTGGCAGATAGGAGCAGGGAAAACCCTAAAGCTTTCTATGGGTATATAAGGGATAAAAGAGTGACTAGAGTAAGATTAGGGCCAATCAAGGCCAGTAGTAGGATGTTGTGCATGGAATCAGAGGAGATACAGGAAGCACTGAATGAATATTTTTCATCAGTATCCACCCTGGAAAAAGACAATTATGAAAAGGAAAATTTTGAAAAACAGGCTACTAGACTAGATGGGATTGAGGTTCACAAGGAGAAGGTGTTAGAAGTTCTGGAAAGTGTGAAATTAGATAAATCCCCTGGGCCGGATGGGATTTATCCTAGGATTCTCTGGGATGCTAGGGTGGAAATTACTGAGACTTGGGCTTTGATCATTATGTCATCATTGTCTACAGGAATAGTACCAGAAGACTGGAGGATAGCAAATATTGTTTCCTTGCTCAAGAAGGGGAGTAGAGACAACCTTGGTAATTATAGACCAGTGAGCCTTACTTCAGTTGTGAGTGAAGTGTTAGAAACGTTTATAAGAGATAGGATTTATAATCATCTCAAAAGGAATAAGTTGATTAGAGATAGTCAACATGGTCTTATGAAGGGTAGATCGTGTCTCAGAAACCTTATTGAGTTCTTTGAGAGGGTGACCAAACTGATAAAGCCGACAATCTGGTGTATATGGATTTCAGTAAAGCATTTCCCATGGTAGTCTACTGCACAAAATATGGAGACATGGGATTGAGGGTGATTTAGCGGTTTGGATCAGAAATTGGCTAGCTGAAAGAAGACCGAGGATGGTGGTTGATAGGAAATATTCATGCTGAAGTTCAGTTACTAGTCATGCACTGCAAGGACCTGTTTTGGGTCCACTGCTGTTTGTCATTTTTATAAACAATCTGGATGGGAGTGTGGAAGGGTGGGTCAGTAAATTTGCGGATGACACTATGGTCAGTACAGTTGTGGACAGTGCCAAAGGATATTGTAGGTTGCGGAAGAACATAGATAAGCTGCTGAGCTGGGCTGAGAGGTGGCAAATGGAGTTTAATACAGAAAAGTGTGAGGTGATTCACTTTGGAAGGAGTAACAGGAATGCAGAGTACTGGGTGAATGGTAAGATTCTTGGTAGTGTAGATGAGCAGTTGATAGAGCTGTTAAGAAAGCATACGTGTGCGAGCTTTTATTGGTAGAGGGATTGAGTTTCGGAGTCATGAGGTCATTCTGCAGCTGTGGCCGACTTGGAGTATTGCGTACAGTTCTGGTCACCGTATTATAGGAAGGATGTGGAAGCTTTGGAAAGGGTTCGGAGGAGATTTACTAGGATGTTCCCTGGTTTGGAGGGAAGGTCTTACGAGGAAAGGTTGAGGGACTTTAGGCTGTTTTTATTAGAGAAGAAGTTTGAGAGGTGATATAACTGAGACACATAAGATAATCAGAGGGTAAGATTGGGTGGACAGTGAGAGCCTTTTTCCTTGAATGGTGATGACTAGCCCGAGGGGCATAGCTTCAAATTCAGGGGTGATAGATATAGGGCAGATGTTGGAGGTACTTTCTTTACTCAGAGAGTAGTAGGGGCATGGAATGCACTGCCTGCAACAGTAGTAGAGTAGCCAACATTATGAGCATTTAAATGGTCATTGGATAGGCATATGGATGAGAATGGAATAGTGTAGATCAGATGGGCTTCAGATTGGTTTCACAGGGCAGCGCAACATTGAGAGCTGAAGGGCCTGTCCTGTGCTGTAATGTTCTATGTTCTGGCAAGCTATCCTCTTTTTCTACTGTAAATACTGAGGCAAAGTAATTATTTAATGTATCTGCTAATTCTTTATAGTCATTGATAATATCCCCACTTTCAGTGTTCAGTGGGCCAACACTGCTCCTGACCACCTGTTATCCTTTATGTAACTATAAAATTTCTTCTAATTGATGTTGATGTCCCTGGCAAATTTCCTTTCATAATCGCTTTTAGTAGCTCTTCTAAGTTGCTTTGTGGCCCTTATATCTTTTCCATTCAGCAGGATCTGTGCTGAATAACATCAGAAAAGTATAAAAGTTGCCTGTGCTTTTTTTATAAGATCAGTGAATTTACTTTATAACATTCTAAACAACCAAAACAAAAACTCAGGAATGTATATATCCTGAACTAGTCATGAATTTCACACTTAAACTCTCATCAGTGTGACTACAAGCTTACCCAAGTGGAAGTACGATTGATGAATATTAGAAGAGCATAGCTTATCACTGTTATGTCCCAATCCTGTCTGTAGTTTGTGTAGGAGGACTAAATTTTGGGTTATTGTATAGCAGTAAGGTGCATGATTGGGTTGGAGTTTCCCTTAGAAGTGTTGATTCCAACTTTTGCGCCCCACTGACCCAAGGCTGTGAAGTTAATTCAGCATTGACAGAAGGTCAAAACTGGGGCATTTCTGAACTATATGGCTCAGCTTCCATTCTGTAAACTCACTGAGTCACTTGGGTGCTATATGTTCTCAAGCATTTCAACACAAGTTTGAGAATAATTTTGACAATTCACAGCGTTCACATTTAAAAAACAACTCCAGGTCTGATGGCAGGAAGTCATTTCTGACATTAGTTAAAATCTCATAAAACTCATAAGTCACTGAGGCAGTTAGTCAAACGTTTATGGATGTTCAAACGGGTGCACAAAGAGTTCCGAACATGCTCATTCTCTAAACAAACAGTGTCTGATGACAGGAAGTCATTTACAAAGCTTGCTTAAAACACGATGAAGTGTTTTGAAGTTAATGGGCTGGTAAGTCAGTGTTTGTAGATACATACAGGCCCCAGCATGCCCATTTGCAAAAGTAACTCACCGCCTGACCGATTAATCACTTATGAAGTCTGGTTAAAAGTCTGACGAAGCATTTTAACTGATTGCTATGACCAGTTAGCACGAAAGTACCATAGCCTATGTACCCTAAAGGAATGGCAAGTACACACATGAACATATTATTTGGACAAGAATTATGCTCTTTAAGATTTGTCAGCTTATTTACTCTCATGTATCGAACACAAATTACAAGATAACTCTTTGCTACGAATCTCATTCTTATGTTCTGTCAAACAGGAAATCTTCTGGATTAGCATGCAACAATTTTTGTACTTCAGCCACCAATTACTCACACTCAACCCTGTTCCCACACTTTGTCTAAAGTTCATTAAAACTTGTACCACATAAATCATTTCGACTTTTTTTTTGGACTGCAGCCCTCCTGTGTTATACAAAACAAAACTTAACAAAATGTGGTTGTTATGTAGCAGACAGAAACAAACCCAATAGGATTAGGCATTTTTAATAGCAGCAGAGACTTGTGAAACATACAGCATGTCGGAACACATTTAAAGAGACGAAAGAGGTGACACAGTACAAGAGATTTTGTTTTCATGCAGCATTTCTGGAATGTGTAAACTGTAAAATAGTGAGCATCATAAATATAAATTCTTTGATTTTTCTGATTCAAACTTTTTGACACAAAAGTTTATTGCAGAAAAATAAATCCACTGGAGAAAATGGTTTTATTCCCTACACAGATGTACTCTCAAAACTGGCTGTTGAAAACCTGAAAATGTCCAAAAAACTGGGTGCTTCCGAATGTGCCATGCACTTTTTTTTTAAATGTACTCCATTAAAATTAATTTATCTGGACAATTCAACAAGGAACAGCATGGCTCCAGACTCCATTTCTGTTTTGCTATTTGCGCACTGGCATATGCCCATTACTTCCAGTGGCCCCTGACCCCATCTGACCAAATTTGCCGGATCCACCCACTGACCCACGACCTAGTAAAATCCAAAATTCAGCATAGTTGCATTCTCGGTTCTGTTGGTTTTGAGGTAGGTACTGTATCTACGTGGACACATTCAGAAACAAGATCACACACATTTGATTACTTTCAAGCAATTTTATTGTGTTTAAAGTGACTAAGAGAGCTGAAGAAAAACTGGCTCAAAATCTTTTGAATTGGAGATGATTTATTTTTAAATGTTCCCACACTTTTCTGCAGCAATATATTTTTCATTGCACAGCATTTTCTCACAAGCAGGACAGTGTGGACTTCACACACAATCACTTTGTGAGAATCACCCAAAACTGTCACAGCAAGGCTTTCAGATATGATGCGATTTATACAAAATGCAAGAAGTTTAAACATATGGGAAATATTAATGGATACAATGATCCAGTTTTCAAACAGGTGGTAGATTTGGGAAACAACTTCCTCTCAGAGTTATTGTTGCTCACCAAATGGAATGATCATGCAATGTTGTTCCAAGTTTCTGTGTGCTCCAAGCAACTTTCATGAAATTGGTCTCTTCCATTCTGGACTGCCAGAATTGAAAGAAAATATTGGAGCTTCAAATAAATCCTGCCATTTTGGACTTGATATAGGAAGGCCAAGAACATTCAGAGCTGGTGTCTTGGAGCAGCAGGTAAAATAAAGCTCACATACCATATAAGAATATTAAAATAAAGGTGATACAACAGCGATGAGGGACTTCAGTTACACGGAAGAATTAGAGAAGCTAATTTAATGGAGCTGTTTAAAATTATACGGCATTTTAAAGCAATAAATAGGGACAAACTGTTTCTACGGCAGATGGATTTCTAGCCAGAGGACAGAGATATCAGATAAAGGAACCAGACAGGAGATCAACAGAATTAGTTTTACACAATGAGTTCTAACCCAAGAATGCACCCCTGGAAATTACAGTACAAGCAGACTCATGACTAACTTAAAAAAACCCAAAATAAATCGGATTAAAAGGAAATACTTGGAGACTATGGTGAATCAGCGAAATAGAGGGCCTAATTGAGCAGCCCTTTCAAAAATGTCAGCAGAAACCCTATGGGGTGAATGATTTCCTTTTGTGCTATGTGCTGCTAATTGATGTGCTTGTCACTATTATTACAATCATTAAGTGATTGCGATTGTTGGGGAAAACAATCTCATCCCTAAGACGTAGGAAGAGCTCCTTAAGGTAGTGTCCTCGGCTCAACAGTCTTCAGATTCTTCATCAATTACCATCTCTCCATCATATGGTCAGAAATGAGGATGTTCTAGTTCCCACATTTTAGTTCACCCTACGAGTTGCCTTCCAATTCATGTAATACCATGTCTAGGAACTGTATTTCTGTTCCTTCACTGTTGCTGGGTCAGAATTCTGGAACTTCCTCCCCAGCAGCACGGTGGGTGTCTATACACCAGACTGACAGCAGAAACTCATCACCACCATCTAGGTTCCGGTCCTCAGCGGTTTCGATGGACCCCTGGCCCTCAGCAGTTTTGAAGGGCCCCTGGGCCTTGGTGGCTTCAACAGGCCCCTGGTCTTTGGCGGTTTCGGCAAGTCTCCAGTCCTTGGCAGTTTCAATCGCCCTGGTCCTCAGATGTTTTGTCAGGACCCGGTCCTCAACAGCTTTGACAGGCCCCAGGTCCTCAGCAGTTAGACAGGATCCGGTCCTCGGCAGTTGGACAGGGTGCGGTCCTCGGCAGTTGGACAGGGTTCGGTCCTCGGCAGTTGGACAGGATCCGGTCCTCGGCAGTTAGACAGGAACCGGTCCTCGGCAGTTGGACAGGGTTCAGTCCTCGGCAGTTGGACAGGATCCATGCCTCGGCAGTTAGACAGGATCCAGTCCTCAGCAATCGGGCAGGATCCAGTCCTCAACAGTTAGACAGGATCCAGTGCTCAGCAGTTGAACAGGATCCAGTCCTCAGCAATTAGACAGGATTTAGTCCTCAGCAATTAGACAGGATCTAGTCCTCGGTAGTGGCCGGTCCAAGAGGCCATGGAATGAAGAGAAAGTGATAATTGTCTCTCTTCTTGAGGGTAATTAGGGACAGACAACAAAGTGGATTTGGCCAGTGACGTCACATCTCAAATAAAGAATTTTAACCAAATTATTTTCTTTATAAGGAACACTAGAAAACTACAGGAAGCTATTAGCCCAATTATATCATTTCAATTAGCAACACATTTTGGAACATTAACATCCTGTTTTTTCTCAGCCTGCTTTGCTGCAGCCAGTTTCCAGCTTATTATTGCAATAGCTGCTGATGAGGTTGCCATGTGGTCCAGTTAATGGCAATTTATTCCAACCAGTTTCTAGTGAACAGAATGCTGATGATTCATATGACATATACACAAATGTCTGTTCTGCACTGATCAGTGGAATCTACATAATACGTTGCGTTTTGAGGAGTGTTTTACCATAAATGCACAATGCTAATGTGCAGCAATGATCGACTGTTCAAGGGTATAAATCAAATTGTTAAGTAAATGCAGGCCCAAATAAATTAAAAATTTAACTGTTAACTGCTCAGAAAACTTTGCTGATTGGAATGTGCTCCTCAGTTTCAGGGTGTGACTTTACAATGTCAAACTTTTTAACTTTATTGGTAACAAAAAACATCTGGTGAATGATGCATGCATTCAAGTGTAGTGCTAGCGGACTTTCTTACAGAACAAAATAATATATTTATAAATATTGTGAAAATGCACCTAAGCTTTTCAAACACCCCACTCCCAGAGACACCATTTCATCTAATTTAATAAGACAATACAAAATGATGTACATATGCAACATCGGTTGTGTCACATGCCCTGCCCAAGAACCAGTGAATGTTAATCCTGGAGCTGTTAATCAAACATGCCAAATTCAAAGTGTGCAGCACTCTCACAAACAATAATTCTTATTCAGGCTGCAATGTTGTGATAGCAAAAATCATGAAACTTGCTAATGCAGGGCTGAACAAATTCCAGGATAACAACATGCAGTCAATTCAATCAACAGAGACATCTTCACCAGACAACATTTTGTACAGGCAGTCCCTGGGTTGTGAACAGGTCCCCTTCTGGAGTCCAGTCACAAGTTGAATTGAATGCAAGTTGGAACACTGCACAGGATGATGTAAAGAAGCCATTCATAAGTACAGGAAATGTCCATATGTTGGTTCTTTGAAATTACAACCACATATGGAAATCATGTTTGTAAGTCAGACATTCATAAATCGGGGAACCCCTGTAGATCTGAGTTTATTAAAGTGCCTCCATAACAACATGACAAGTAGCGCAGCATCATTATTGAAGGTGCATTCTGATTGGTTCATAGTTAGGCACATCAATTGGCCACATTGTCAAAAACATACAGGAACTACATTTTTAAAAAAATCATGACTGTGTTGTTTCAAAATCTGGGCAACAAAGTTAATTCTAGCTCAATGCATTTCTCCACCATCCAGTGAGGAAACTCAATCTCATCATTTTCTTCATGGCTTCGTATCCACTGTAGTATATTCTAGAAGAGAGAAAAGCTAATGGAAGATCCATAATAATGATATAGCCAATGACAGATTCTCTGCTTATTTCTCCAAACCTTGTGGCTTCTTAGTTGCTCACTGGGGCTCCACATTTTTAATTTTCATTTCTCTGACATCTTTTATTCACTTTCTCCCTCTTGGGTCTCCATCCATACAAACAGCTTCTTCAGTATGTGTTCATGCCTGACGATATGATCAATCTGAAAGATATTCACTAATAAGCTTTCCTCCATTCAACCATTCTGACAACTTGTTCATTGCTCTCATGGTCCCTCCAACTAATGTGCTCCATCTTTCACCAGAACCACAGGTCACAATTTTCTAGTCTCTGAATGTCTGCTTTTCTCAATTTCCAGGTTTCAGCTCTGTATAAGGCAAGCCAAATCACAGACTTGATCATTCTTCTTTTCTTAGGATTTCTATCATTCCATACTGAGCAATTCTTTATATTTAGTGGATGCAGTTTGTCAGTGCTATTTTAGAGCGTTTCTTTAT
The DNA here is from genome assembly GCF_004010195.1 of Chiloscyllium plagiosum. Classification (NCBI taxonomy): domain Eukaryota; kingdom Metazoa; phylum Chordata; class Chondrichthyes; order Orectolobiformes; family Hemiscylliidae; genus Chiloscyllium; species Chiloscyllium plagiosum. The sequence goes on from NC_057718.1 coordinate 98,930,835, forward strand.
GGCTGTGATCATCTTCTGACAAGATGTTTCCCAAGTATTTAAATTGTGACAGATGGGTCCAGATGTTGACCATTTATCGTGAGCTATGTTTTCCCACCATTGGTTGCTCCAATCTTCATAACTGTTGTACTTCAACAATAATTTTCCTTTTGTCACTTCTTTAATTTGATCTATTAGCACCCGTATTTCCTCTGCTGCTCTGGTTACCAGAGTCTGCACATCTGCAAATCTCATTATCTTTACCAACTGACCTACTTTGACACCTTTCTGTACTGCATCTAGTGCGCCTTCTTAATCATGGGTTCTGCAAAGATATCAAAAAGCAATAGTGTCGGGAGGGAGCCTTATCTCAGCCCGTGCCCAATTTTATCAGATCCATTTTCACCAAATGCTGTCCTGATTGGAGCAATCAGTTCCATGTGCAAAGCCACAATTGCTCTTTCATCTTTTCAGTCAACTCTGATCACAGCTTTTGCTAAGTAATACAGGAAATGAATTCAGGTGTTTTACGGGATCTGAGTGTATTCTAATAGAATACCAATCAGTAACAATAGATGATCTGATCCTGCATCTCATTGCTGCCTGTGGGTCCTTGTTGTTGGATGCTATGTTTCCCTTACAACACTGATTACATTTCTAAGATAATTCTTTGGCTATGAAGCATTTGGAAATATCTTGAGATGAGGTGAATGAAAGGCACTATTTAAATGGATACACTCTCTTATTTAACACTGCTGGACTTTCAGAACAAAAAGACCGCATTTTACATGTTCCGACAGCAGAACAAGTCTTAACATTTTCTTCCAATTGTGCAAACTGAGGCATTAAGTCCTTTGTTCATAATTACAAACCACTTGTTTACCCATGTAGTTTTTCTCCCACAGTAATCTTTTCAGAAATGGATATGTTTAAGGACAAAACTATCCAGTTTTAAATAACAGTGGTCAACAATAGATTAAAGGGATATACTGTTGTACTTTTGATTTGAAGTTTGTACACACACTCACGAGTGTTATCCTACTCAAGTAAGTACCTGAGTCATCTTATGATGACAGGGGATGTCAGAATACGCTCTCTGTTTGATGACTATCTATTACTTTTACAGAAATTAGTTCTGGAGATATGAAACTTTGAACTTTTTTTTCCAAAAAAGACAATAACTACCAATTGTTCAAACATTACGGAAATTTTATTGCAATACAATTAACTAACTGTCAGATATTCCTACTTATGATCAGGTCTCAGTTATCATGTTTCAGAGGTATTTTTACATTCATGAAACATTATATGATAATCTATTACATATTTACTTAATATAACCCTCAACTAAAACTCATACTGCTTACCAATTAGTAAATGAGTCAGATTTTAGAATACACTGTTCATATACTTGTTCACAAGACTAGTGGACTATTTTAACCAAATGTTTGAATTTGAGTCAACGATCACAGGTATATTATTTTTAAATATACAAAATGGATCCATAAGCCCATCAAACATAAGTGACAGAAGAATAAAATTTTATCCAATGTGGGCTAGGCACCAACTTAACTCCAGAAGAGAAGTCAACCTGATTAGTTCTTGCCAACATTCAGTACCATCATCTCCAATCTCATCTCTTTCTCTCTGCAGCTTCTCACTTATGCAAATCCTGATGGACCAAGCCTAGTTTGCTGCTTAGTCTCGAATTCCGTATTCAAGCTAATACCAAACTGTCTATTTCCACCTCTGACCCTGTCTCACTCGAATCCTGCTGAAAATCTCAATTCATCCCTTGCTGCCTCAAGTCTTTTCTATTCAATCCACTCCTCATCAAACTTCCAAATTCCCAACAAACATATCCTGAAACTTATCCAACGGTCTACACCCACATTCTCTTGCGCCTTGAATCCCACTCCACTAACTTCAATGACTCATTTATCAGACATCAAATTCAAAATCTTTGACCTCTTCTACATTTTCCTTACAGATTAAACTCATTTATGAACAAGGAGTTTATTTTCAACTGTCGGCTATAGAGGTCTTCAATAAAAAACAAGACTGCTAAGCACTTTAAACGAAAATCAATGTAAATCAAAGTCAAGTCTTCAATGGAATGTTATATTAGCAAACCAACAACGTAAAAATTCAACAAGAATAACTATATGCTGAAAGCTATATATATTTCCTAATGAAACAAATGTGTATACGTTAGATGTTTGTTATTAATATACATAAGGGACCAATGGATAGCATTAATATCTCCTACATCGAAAAAAAAATGTAGCATCTTGAGCTCAACTGTATTGTTTTAGGGATAAAACTATACTGTTTCTTTGTGTCTGTAGATTCTTGACTGCAACATCTCTGAAATGTAAAAGTGGGCAGAGACCAGTTACATACACTGTGCATTCCCTCTTTGACCAGCTTGTATTTTTCAGTGTTACATCCAACATTTCCTCTCCCAGTAGTAAAATACTACGCCTGTGCCTTGTATGGTTCACTGGAGAAGAAATCAAACTAATATCCTTCCACAAATTTGCTCTGTGAGTCAGTACTTTAACATGGAGAATTAATACATTAACACACAGCATGACCATGCGATGCAAGTCCTGATTTCTGTAAGCAAAATTGTCTGAGAAAAATTATTATAGAAGACAATGCTACAAAACATTTGGCTTTAGTTCAAAATAATACATACCTGAAATGTTATCAGAACATCTTTCTAGGTGTCATGGCAAATAATACTAAATATGCCTGTGACCTTAAGTTGGAAGTTATATTTATAGGTCTTGTGCTGGCATGGGCTGGAATTTCAGAGTTCCAGAAGTTTAATTCTGGTCCTGAATAACATACCGTAAATCAACAATTAAATTTGCTGTTTCTACAGCTACATGCAAAGCATTAAGTTTCACTGAGTAAGAGTCCAATACTAATTGATCCGGGAAATACCCACTGGGTCTCTCAAGGGGCAATTCTAGGCTCACTATTTCCGCCCTATTACCTAAAACAATCCAGTTTAGATTTGGTTCTGCTGTGTATAAACCACAAGCACATCTAGAAAATACTTCTGACCAGTCTGTGTGCAGAGGCATCTTGGGCAGAACTGACCAACGATGGGAATACTTAGTATCAACAAAGTTCTCACCACCATCATGTTCCAGTGAAGAGGCAGTACGCTGCAATGAGCGGCAGAAACTGTCAGCAACAATTCCATATTCAGATCGAGAGCAGCCCAACTCCGCTAACTTATCATCAGTCACAGTTTGGCTCTGTGAAAAGAGTTCAGCTTAGAAAATGCTCCACAATTTTCAATCACCAGCATGTTCAAACATGCAATTTTTTAACTAGTGAAAATTAACTAGGTTTCACCATTATTTAATGGAATGGCACAGTGGCAGGCACGCGGCCTCACAGTATCAGGGACCCAGGTTCAATTCCACCCTCAGGTGGCTTCTGTGTGGAGTTTGCACATTCTCCCGGTGTCTGCGTGGGTGTCCTCTGGGTGTTCCAGTTTTTTCTCCCACAGTCCAACGTTGTGCACGTTAGGTGGATTGGCCATGGAAATTTACCCATAGTGCCCAGGGCTGTGTAGTGTGGATTAGCCATAGGAATTGCAGGGTTATAGGGATGGGGTGGGTTTGTGTGGGATGCTCTTTGGCCAGTCAGTGTGGACTCGATGAGCTGAATTGCCTGCATCCACACTGTAGGGATTCAATGATACTTTTATGATATATACCAGATTAAAGTAAGTGTATTGCTTGTTTTCATAGATGATCACAACTTCAATGGCAGCAAATTTACCACACTAGTGAGCAAAACACCTAAATTTTCAGATTATAAAAATTTGTGTGAACATACTTCTATTACATCATTTTACAATCTGCTCTGCTAAAATTATAAAACAAGGTAAAACTCAACATAAATAATTTAGACCAATTTTGATTGAATTTTACCCAAACGTACAGAAAAGATAGACGTTATCAACAAATCAAGTGGAAAGAATCCAGCTTCAAATCCATAAATATGGCTTTCAGCAATTCTAGTTTGTACTTCTTATTATCTATATCTGGTCAAAATAATAACGAATTGGATAAAAATATTGCAAAGAAATCTGATAAAGGGTTCAAAAGATGTTCAATCCTGTGAGGGAAGTTTGAATGTTTTGTCATCTGAATCATGAGATCAAATTATTTTCTTTACACCCCCTTTGTTATTTTTGAATTGAGTTCATGTTTCTTTTGTTTCTGTTTTCATTTATTTTTCCCTTGGTGGCAGGTATCATGGAACATACTGACAACCAAACTGGCCCATGCAGCTAATGTGCAATGATAGCCATATTAAAGCATTCAAGTTGTAAGACAAGCAATTTTTCCATTACTTCATGTATATATTAAATCTGCACACATGGGGAGTCAAGGCCAATTTTATGCTTTCAGATCAAGTTAGAGTGACTAGTACAATGCTGGGAATGAAATGCAGACAGAAGAAAAGGAAAAATGTGTGAGGTGGACAGACAGTGTTAAGAATAATTGATGGAGAGCTGAGGGAAGAGAGGTAGGACAGATGGGTGTTGGAGAGGGTAAAACTGAGGGAGGAAAACGGGAATAGAAGATGAGTCGGAGCAGAGAGGAAGAAGGGCAGCATATTTTATGTGAGGAGATAATGGAATATTGGTCTACACTAATGCGCAGGGCACACAAATACAAATCACACTATGGCTGCGTGGAATTCAGAGTCAGTATTAAGTAAATTTAGAACTGAAAGCTTGACTCATTGAAGATGTTATGATTATGATGGGAGAAGTACTGTGTCTTTAGTCCTGAAGTACTGAGTTTAGTCCCAATACTCCATGGGCTGCAACATAAATTTAACTGGCTTACCTTGTTTGTGATATGGCCAATTGTATGTTTTTCTATATTAGGCTTAGAACAACAAAATTCAACAGATTTATTTCTAAAAACGCAAATTTAAAAAAAATAATAGAACTTATCAAATGAAGGTGTAAAACTGGTTTATGATATCACAATATAAATGTTAATCCCTCTAAACAATCTAAAACACACACACACAAACATACACTGGGTAAAGACCAGGAGTGGGGGGGGATCATATTCTACCTACAGGGATTCACTATTGGCAGAAAACACTCTCGGTCAATAAGTCATAGTTCTGAAGGCAAAAAAAAAGGACAAAGCTTAAGATTTTCAGGCAGCTATCAGATGGCACATGTAGATGGATGTCACCAAATGTAAGCAGTTGGGATTTTGGCAGATGCACCTTGTTAAGGAAACAGGGAAGTCTTCCAGACACTCTCAAGGTGTCAACAGAATTCAGACTGGATTCTTCATAAAGATGCTTCAAAAGCAGACAATGAGAGCTTAGCTGCTTGTTCATTTGCAGGCTTCTCCAGCTGGAAACCAAACTATCTTCACGCCTGCAAAACACTATGTCAACAGGACAGCTAGAAAACCTATTGGTGAAAATAGTGAGGTGTTTTTACTGGTATGAGTTCAAACAACCAATATTAACAAGATCTAGAAGCATGTGGTTTCCAAGAAATGCTTTGCTAAAAAGACTATCCTTTCAATGTCCTCTTCAAAGAAAAAGCCTAGATAACTCCACAATCTTTGAAAATCAAATCCACAAAAATTATTAAATATGAAGCTTAAACAACAATGATGACTGTTAGACTATTATCAATTGGTGTTAAAAACCCATCTGGTTCACTAATGTTCTTTAGAGACAAAATCTGCCATCCTTTTCTGATCTTGTCCTGTATGTGATTCCAGATTCACATAACATAACTGACTCTTAAATGCCCTCTGAAGTGGTCTGACAAACTATCAGTTCACGGGCGATTCGAGATGGGCAACAAATGCTGGCCTTTTGTTGCCCATCTCGGATAATGAAAAAAAGGGCTGCAATAGAAGAAAGGTCAGTTGGAGGATTTGAGCTACAGCGAGAGGTTGAATAGGCTAGGGCTGTTTTCCCTGGAGCATCGGAGGCTGAGGGGTGACCTTATAGAGGTTTATAAAATCATGAGGGGCATGGATAGGTTAAATAGACAAAGTTTTTTCCCTGGGGTCGGGGAGTCCAGAACTAGAGGGCAAGGGTTTAAGGTGAGAAAGGAAAGATATTAAAGAGACCTAAGGGGCAACTTTTACACGCAGAGGGTGGTACGTGTATGGAATGAGCTGCCAGAGGAAGTGGTGGAGGCTAGTACAACTGCAGCATTTAAAAGGCATCTGGATGGGTATATGAATAGGAAGAGTTTGGAGGGCTATGGGCCAGGTACTGGCAGGTGGGACGAGATTAGGTTGGGATATCTGATCGGCATGGATGAGTTGAACCGAAGGGTCTGTTTCTGTGCTGTACATCTCTATGACTCTATAACAGAGTAGAAAAAATTGGATGTAATCACTGTGAAGAGAGAAGGGGAAAGTAAGAAATGGAGAGCATAGAACAGGAATGGAAGGAAAGAAAGAAGGGAAGGAAAGGTTGAAATAGAATAGCACAAAGGGGCAGAGGAGGGGCTGCTGTTCATTTGGAATGGACAAAGTGCCTAATACTATGGCTCAGTGATGGCCTTGTTTAGTCCATCATGTAGTATCAAGTGATGCTTGATTTTCCCATAATATTGCACTTTTAGCATTCTGTACAGGTGCAGTATTTTTCAATCTTGTGGTATTTTATTGTTTTCATACATTGTTGATATATTGGCATATGATTCATTTTGTAGCAAATGAGAAGTCAACATCAAATATGTATGATGAAGCAAATAGCAAGGCAGGTAAGCATTTTTCACAAATTTTGAGGCAATACATTCTGTTCCACAATTGTAAATTGTTCATTGATTCATGTTATTAATTTTATTCAAACAACAGAAGTTACAATTATTATGGCAACGAAGCAATTACATTCTATGGAACACAAGGCTCTTTGCAGCACTGACTGAAGAATTGGGAATTGGAAAAGCAAGATGCTGCAGTGCCACCATTGATGGGAAAGTATAATTACAAAAGTGACAAGTTTATTTCGATAGATTCAATTCTAACTGTGGATGGTAGAATTTATAATCAAGGAAAATGGACATAGTAAGTGCATTTAAGTATTTATTTGGTATAGTTTTTTTCCCCAGTATGTCATTTTGTCTCATAAGAACGCAGCCAAAGGTTTTTAATTGCATTCATTGCAAGTTCTCACATTAAAATTTCTATGGATTAACTGAAAAAGTGCAATTTTTGAAGATCTGACCAATAAAGTACACACCTTATGTCCAACATAAGTAGCGAGATGGAATTCAGTACACCCTCCTCCCAGTACAGCTAAAGGCTCTTTGAGTGTAAGTCGCATCACATGTTCTGCAGATTGACAGACAAGCTACAACATGCAGATACATAAAATTAACAAAGAATGCATGCAAGTTGAAGTGGAAAATTCTGACACAACTGGCATTTTCATTGCCAATATATTCAGTGGCATATGTTTGTAGGAAAAATAACATTAAAATGAGAGATAACAATTCAAATATTATTTGCAAGTATACATTTTCTAATTAAAGGACTATAGATGCATGAAAATATACATTTGGTGCACATTTTAAATGGAAATATTTCTATGGAATGAGAAGAGATAATTTTGAACTGTGTGCTGCATTCTGTTTTACCTGTTATTTCTCTTAGATTTTACTGTTACAAAATCATTATTATTGCATACAAGTTGGTTTTAGAAAGTTCTGAAAATCAATTTATTTCACAGATGAACACAATAAATTAGACATCTTACAAATCAAAAATCTCTCAAACCTTTTACGATGCAACTGCAAAGGATAACCAGCAATAATAGTCTCTCCTTCCCAGAATTTACTTCATAAAATCAGCAAAAGAACAAGTTTTCTGCATGAAATTAAGTGATACATAGGGTGCTTGCGCTGGCGTTAGCACAGCCTTTCTTTATAACAAAACAGTACAACTTATTTTTGTGTCTCTATAGTACAAATGAGCTTGCAAACCTGCAACAGAAATTTGCTTGTGAGTGAACTTTCAAGAAAAGACGATTGTTAAAAGAAGACCCTTTAATGTTAAATCTCTCCACAGAATTTTAAGATAGAACTTCAAGCTTCCTTTAAGAATGAATTCCCAAAAGCTATTCCCTTGAATTTGGTGGTAGCTTTTTTCACAAGTTAACTATGCAGAATGAGAAAACCTTTCTTGAATTCCAGTTTTGTAAAAGTTTTATAATGTGAAAGCAATTCTCTTATCCTAGTAAAATTAAAATTAAAACTTCATTTGCTCTTCTTTAAAATGAAAAAAAAAATTCCTAGCTCCAATCCTTGATAATCTTTGTCCTCTTATCTTGTCTTCATAGTTCAATGATTCAAAATGTCAATGTATCGCCTGGTCCTTTCTAATGCATCAATGCCTCTTTGAAGTTCTGGTGACAAACATGGAGTACAATAATTTAATCACTGTGCTGTACAGTGCTAAATAAACCTCCTTAGAATTTTATGATTTTATCAATATAGTTAAACATTCACACTTTAGATGTTTTCAAAGTTTACAGTCTGTGAGCAATTTCAATTTCTTGTATGCTTCCAACATCATGAAACTTTTTACCACCTAAATTGTAATTGAATTTCCTTTCTGACTAAAAACAGGGCTTTACAACAATGAATGCTAAACACCAACTGCTGATTATTAGCCCATGTAATGAGTGCTTCTGGATCCCTTTGAATATCTGACTCTACTAAGCATTCTGCTGTCGCACACTTGTCTGTGTCATCAGTAAATTTACAAATTTTACTTCTAATCCTCTAATCTAGCTCATTTGTAGTCTGTGAAAAGTAGAGATCTAATGACTGGGTCAGTGGCATTGTCCACTAGACATCTCCCAGTTCAAATAATACACATTTATAATTACTCTGAGTTTCCTGTTGTCTAACCAGTTTTTCATTCACTAATTCCACAAGTCCTTAGGACCCTTTATCAAATAGCTTTTGAAAACCAAGAAGCTTAATTTCATGGGACGCCACAGACTCCAAAGGGGCCACATAGATTTGTGAGAGACTTAACATAAAGGCTTGCAGGCAACTATACCCCTGAGAGATTATCTTGTTTTCCAGAACACTTATTGTGAGTCTTAAACCCTATTGAGTAACCTCCAATAGAAGAATTAAAAGTTATATTTATAACTTCAACCCTGACAGGAATTCTTTACAATCATAATCTACCATTTTTTGTCAAATATTTTAGAATCACAGCTAAAAAGATCTTTCTTGAAGGGCTAACATCAGGTAACAGACCCCTCACATCTACTAAAATATACAGTTTTAGAGCTCAAAGACCTAATATACACAGGAAGATTGTGTTTTTTAGTTAACAATCTGCAAGTTAAATTGCTAGAATGATGATATTTTGATAATTTTCATATACCCACTGGACAAACCACGAGAATTTATCTCTGCCAATTGTAAACTGGTGGGTACAGGATAGAAAAGAATATTAATTCTTTCTAAGAGTCGAGAAATCTATCATTAACTAAATTAATTTTGCAATCTTGCTTCTTTACTATAATTCCTTTGTGGCAAAGTGTGATCTGTTTTGTCGAGCATGCTTTACTCTGTTCAGCTAAAAGTGTCAAAGTAATAAAAATAACTTGAAACAGTTAGCAATCAATGCAATAATTTTATGCAGTTCTATTCTTTGATGCTTGGATGATTTTTAATAGGACAAGGAAACAAATGACTGGAACAACTGTAGGCCTAGCAGTCTTGCTTGAATTCATTGCTTAAGCAATGTCCTGGAATTCTCCCATTAATGGTTTTATGAACCTTGGTGATTTTTTTGCCTCAATCCACATCCAATCAAAACATTTGTTTGACATACTAACCATTAGTTTAATAAAGAGAAGGCACCTTCAAGCTTAGTACAAAAAAATACAAAAAGGATTTCGTCAGAAAATCATTTTTAAATTTCAAACTGTTAAACCAATGAACTTAGTCACTAAACTTTACATTGATATACAAGCTGAAACAGATAAATCACCATACTGAATTTTCTTTCACAATGATCAGAGCATCAAATGATGAGACAGTATGTACAAAGTAACCATAGGGTTACATAGGCGCTACATAAATGATGACAAGTACTATTTTCAATGGCAGTGTCTTATATTGCTTAAAATAGCTATTATTAGAAGGATGTAATCTTTGCCTAGGTGACCTATTGGAAAGAAACAAAACTACTTGCAATGGTCACCTTTCTTAACGACTGAACATCACGAAGTGCTTTACAGTGGTGAAATACAAATAGTCTTGAAGTTTGTCTGCTTACAGGAATTTAATGCTGAACATTCCAATTTTCTTTTTTAGGTCAAATGTCCTGCTTCAGCTTTTGCTGCTGTTTTATTCCAAATTGTGGTCACAGCCTCAATAGTTTTTTTTACATAATTAAGAAAACAGCTTCAAATAAATTGTGATTCTGATGCAGTTGCCATTTACATGTTTTGTGATACATGTTGCTTTGAAAGATAATGAAAAATCACTACTTTAGAGTTAAAAGATGAAACACTCAATACAAAAATACAACATGCAGACCATTTAACTTACCTTTAGCTCATTCACTCCAGCTTCACTTCGATTACATAGTAACAAACTACACACAGGCTTATTCTCATTTGGGATCAGATGCAGGAATTGCTTGAAACCAAACTTCACAATGTGCAGGTTCTTAATAATGCCATAGCAGTTAGGGAGAATAGGATGATAATATGAACTAATGGATTGTGCACCTAGTAAATGAAAAATGGCCAAAAATTACAAAACAGCAACATTATAAAGAAGCAGAGTAAACCATGAGATAAATGCATTTAGATTTGTAAAAATTCAACAACATTCCATTACAAATTAATATTTCAGATACTGCAGCACATCAATAAAAATCATTGAATCAAACATAAACTAATGGAACATGAATTAAACATGAGCTATTACATGCTCAAGTGTAAAGCTTTGATGGTCAAACAACTGAAGAATAAACAAGCAATTTACCAGAGCAAGTGTGCTATTAAACATTCATTAAAAAAACAAAGAATCTCTTAATAATATTACAATTCAAACACAGAATCTTACAGCACAGTGGAAGACATTCATCCCATAATGTCTGTGCCATCTCTTTAAAATTAAATTCTCTCTTTATACTAGTAGATTTGCAGTATTTATTCAGCAGATAAGAATGAAAAGTAAATATATTTGTAATATTGGTTGCAGAAAAACCTTTTGAAATGTTATAATATTATCAATTTATTTGTGATTCTGATGTACCTGCCATTATAAGTTTTGCAATATATTCTACTGTCCTGAATGATAGGTAAGAAAATTTGTTGTACTGTACTAAGAGGATGGAGCACCCATCAGGAAAATCATATTACTCTGGCATAGAGATCACTTAACCACCTTAGTTAATTCACTCCAGCTTGACTTTGACTTCACAGAAGCAAAGTACAAGTGTACTTGTTCTCTTTTGGAATCACATGCAAAAACTGCTGGAAACCAAACTTCACAACACACAGGGGTTGTAGACTAATGTGGATTGAGAATTAATGTGGATGACAAACAGAAAACAAAGTAGGAATAAACAGGTCATTCTCAAGACAATAGGATTTTACTACGAGGCTGCCACAAGGAGTAGTGCCAGGGGCGTAGCTCTCCACAATTAACATAAATGATTTGCATGTCGGGATCAATTATAATATTTCCAAATTTGCCAAAGCCACAAAACTGGGTTGAAGTGTAAGTCTGAGGAAAATCCAAGTAGGTTTGAAGCAGACTTGGCCAGGTTAGATGAATGGACAAGAATATGGCGGATGGAATCTAATGTGGATAAGTATTAAGTTATCCACTTTGGCAGAAAAAAAAATGGAAACTTTGAATATTTCCTAAATTGGGAGTGCTTTGGAACTGTTCAAAGGAATATGGGTGAACTTGTTGTGAATCACTAAAAGCTAGTAGGTAGGTACTACATTCACTGAGAAAGGCAAATAGTATGTTGGTTTGTGAGAGAATTTGAGAATAGAAGGTGTCTTACTGCAACTGTATGGGGCCTTGGTGAGACCAAAAATGTTCTCCTCTTATACAGTATAAATGTTGGTTTCCCCTCAAATTGGTATTCCTGCAAATTGTCCTGACTGCAAAACTGTACAATTATAGGATCCAGTTCGTCGAGTTTATGTCTCAGGACTTACATATTTATGGCATCTGACTTTCCTTCATTTCCTGATTTCAGCTTTCACATGCATTAAACGTCCTATTATTTAATATTTGCAGACAAGACAGATAATTCCCATCATCTTAGACCATCACTATTACAAGCATGCAAAGTGCAAAGGCCATTAGATCATTTAGCAAGATTCAGTGATGTAGGACATAATTTCTATTTGTCTGCTAAATTATTTGGCATTGTCATGAAGACGAAAGTGAACACTGGAGGCAATTTTTGTCATCAATGCTAATATTTCCTTCATTTGCTTAATGTCCAATTTTTAAACATTTTTTTGTGAAACAATTTGGTACCTTCTACTACTTTGGAGGATCTCAATAAATGCAACTTGTTATTGTTGTCACCTTAGTCTTACACACTCTGTTTATTTTTGCTGCATTCTGTAATTTGCCAATGTATCACTTATCCAATTGTTTAAACTGTTACAGCAAAACTGAACTAAGTGGTTGTTTTTCCAACATACTTCATTTTTTAATGGATGAAGGTTATTTTCAAATTTGATCCCTAGTAGGTCCATTTAATTGTGTAACAGGGATTCATATACTTTAGCAATACACCATATCTGACAGTCCTTTTCTTGGCAATAATTCATGAAGCAAGTTAAAAATAGAGTTGATTGTAAAAGGCTGTAAAAATATACCAATGGTGCGTTAATCTCAGAAGGTGATTTGCAAAATGCTTAAATACTTGAAGGCAGCAATCTGCACTTGACTTTACACTTAAGATAGCAAGATATTTTGCAGTCATTGATTGATATTCAGAACATTTATAAAACTATTAATTTTACAGCTGTTCAAAACAAATAGCTTTTGCCTGCTATTTTAGTGAATTAGGAAGGCAATGCAAAATGTTGGGTGAGTTCTGAATTGCGGAAATATTAAGTATGGTCATTGAAACTGATACAATACCCATGAGTACACCAATTACTATTTCCTATGCCAATTACATAACCACAGAAATTGAATTTATAAAAATAATGCAAATATAATAAGCAGTGTACAGACCATTTAATTTGCATACACGAGAAAAACTTGTAGAACTCATTCACATATGCAACATCTGTAAATTACAGTACTCAGGCTTTCACAGGCTCAAAATAAAAAGGTACAGTAAACTGCCAACCCTCTATTAGTCTCCAAATAAGTATTTGGAAACAGAAGCTTGTTTCATGGACTACCCCAGTAAACTTTTATGGTGTTACTATGGTATGAATAACCTAAGCTACTGAAAAATACAACTTTCAAACATTCCTCCTAATTATCAAAAATGCTGTGGTCTCATTAGTGATCAGTCATTTCTGAAGAAATCAGGTAGCAGTGCTCCTTCAACTTACCTACCTTAAATAGAAGCAGTCTATTTAAAATTTAAATTGTAAGATACCTTAGTGCAAGATATTATAAATGACTGAGATCTATACACAGAAAGAACTTTACAAAACTTTTTGGATTTTGATAATTGCAAGTGCAATTTTACTCTTTGGATTCTCTCAGAATTAGTGGACTAAACTATTTACATCTGGTGATTTTATGAGTTAGTAGGTTAGCACATTGCTATTTCATTTGTAGGACTTTGGAATAAATCCAACTAACACGGACTCCATCTCTATGGGTTTTTCATGGAAATAAATTTCAAATCAGTCTCTTTTGTGGGCAAAACGCATAAAGCACTTCAATTCAATTAGATTCCTTCTCTTGGTTGATATCCAGTGACCCTATTGGAAAGTACTTACCCAAAGAAACTAAGAATAGGGTCAAGTTCAAGGTACCATCACTAGAGAATAGTCAATGAATACTCATCATTCGGGTTTTCACAAAGTATAAACACTTTGAGAATACTTTAATTACGACATTTAAAAGGTATCTGAATGGGAACGGTTTAGAGAAATACAGACCAAATGCTGGCAAACAGGACTAGATCGGTTTAGGATATCTGGACAGCATGGATGAATTGGACAAAAGGGTCTGTTTCTGTGCTTTATAACTCGTGATTCTATCTGGTTATTGATAATATACTCATAAAAGGTCATGCTCAATTAACCTTCAGCCACCAATCTTCCACTCCAATTACATATGATTGCTCAAAAAAAAGTATCATAACTGGAATTCATAAGATTTTACATTGGTTCAATATATTTCACAAAGAACTTCCAAAAAATATTTCTATGCTGTAATTGTTTGAACTACTTTGAACTTTTGATGTCACTTGATTATGTTGCAGTTGAACTTCAAAAAAGTATATATTTGTTGGTATTTTAATTGGGGGTTGAGAAATTTATTTTTGAACATATCACAGAGTTTTTGGAAACTTGATCGAGAAAAATGCTGTATGACATAGTGCAGATTATAAGGACAAAAAATTAAGGAAATTCATTGTATTAGTACTTTTTTTTTTAACTAGATTATAAGGACAAAAAATTAAGGAAATTCATTGTATTAGTACTTTTTTTTTAACTAGCCCATTTCATTAATTTTAACCTCCAACAATTTTGTCTGCTAATCGTTAACTGCCCCAATATAGAAGAGCAACTCGCACAAATATCCTACATGTATACCAGCTTTCCACAGGAGCAGGTTTAAATAAAACAATGCAAGCTTTGATGAGTGAAGAGACATGCTATTGAAATTGTTTGTTTTTCACCTAATGAGAGAAACTCAGGAATACCAAACTTCAACGGGAATAACTTATACTGAATGAGGAAAATAGATGCTAATTAGTCAAGGTATTGCCATGAAGAATTTATTCCCCAGGGAAGTTATTCCCCAGTCTTTTGTACAAACTCATGCAAAGCAAGTTGACATTGAATGGTTCAGGCATTGACAGCAAATGCACCAAGGAACAGCTGTCTCAAAAGCTGATGTTTAATTTCAAATACAAGATGGCTGGACAAATTCCTTTTATCTGCAGACCAAGTCTGTGCATGAGTATACGTTGATTCCAGCAAACATAATTCAAGCTTGACTGATTATCTTAAATTGGTTGTTGGTGTATTGCTTGGATCGCTCGGGATTATTTAGCAATTGTAGTCCAATTGCAGAATCATGTTTAATGTTGTACATTATGATCTGAGTTTTACAATCATAGGTTAGTTGAGCATAATTAGTATAGTTGCAAACAGCTGAAGGGACATAATTGGGATAAACGACATGCAAAATTGGCATCAAATGAGCACTGAGATTCATGTCACATTACTCTTCTATGTAATAAAGAATATCTTTTTGTCTTGATGGCAGCATTCTGTTGGTGGAGAATATTAGTGTTACTACTGCATAATAATGGTGTGAAACAGCTAGCTTTACATGCTGCTCCAATTTGTGTGGCACCTTACCCAATTTGAGGTTGACTATATACTTTTCCAGTCCAAAACGTAGCATTTGTAAGTTAGTGAGATACACAAGGAGCAATGATCTGATTGGGGTAACCATCATTTGCTGGATAGTTTGAAGGTACCCTATTTTTTGCATCAAATCTGCCGAGTTAGCAAATCATTTGGGCCCTATTACACGGTTGCCAATTAGGGCCAATTTTATAGTGCATTATAATAGAGCTCCTGTGATGCATTAGTAGCATGCCAGAAGGCCCAGGTTCACATTGCACCTGCTGTAGAGATGTGTAATATCATCTCTGATTAGGTTGATTCAAATACCTATAGCACATTATAGTTATAGGAATTTGAACAGGTGCTTAACCAGTAAACAAAAGCTTGTTGAAGACAGTGATAGAAAATATATTTTCAAATTTCTCAACTAGCACATGAAGGAGGTAAGTTTGTTAGAATGCTTAATTTCATGCATGCAATTACAAACAACGTAGGACAGCAAGGACCAAAATGATTGTTTGTGCGGTTTTACTGTGCTTATTTATTTTCTCTTTAATGAGATTTACACTATTCTTTGCCTATTTGAAGTAAATAACTTATGGAATCAAAAAGCTAATTCAATATTGAAATGCTTTCCCAATGCACATAAATAAATTTGATGGTTTCAAACATTAATTTGCATAAAGAAGTACTTAAAGGAGGAATGTAGCATCTGTTTACATGTGTTTACACTGACTTCTGGTTACTTACATTGGTTTCACTGTTATGGCATATAAAAATAGGATTGGCAAGACAATTTGCTGCTGAGTATTGACTGACAGAGAAACTAGCCTATCTTCAGATCCAGATGATCCCAGAGCAGTTGTTGCCACAATAGAAACATTTAAGAAGAGGTAGAAAATAAGAAGGTATGCAGCAAAACAAAGTTTTCTCAGGTCACAAACATCTGCTGGCATGTTCGAGAACGTAACAAGTAAAGAGAACTTAAGAATTGAGGAACACTTGCTGATGATTGCAAATTGTGAATGACTGCAGGTAGCAAACGGAACTGTGGGAAAGATTTTTTGACAGGAATAGGAAATAAACATGCATCCAAAATAGCAACCATTTAGATTAGGTAGGAGGGCAGACCACATTGGTATGTAAATACATAGGTTACTTAGGATGGCAACAGAAGTAGAAAAGGCAATAAAATGACAAACTGACCCATTATTTTTGTAAAGATATAAATCAAAAAGATGAAAATATCTAAGACCTTAACTAGCTGGTGTACGTGGGCACTTCTGGGCAGCCCATTGTAGAAAGCATAAACAATAATAGGAATAGTGCATTAGAAATTTAAGGAATGACTTATTAAAGGAGCTATTTTCACAGTCTGCCATTGACCAATATTTAAATAAGGGAGCACAAGAGTCCTTCACATTACACATTAAACTGAAGTTTCGTCTACTGTTCCAAGGGAGAAAAACGTCTTGCAACGTTGCAAAGAACAAAAGGGATCTCTCCTAGCATCCAAACCAAAATTGATCTTTAGAATAAGTAGTTATATTGCGCGCGCGCTCTCTCTCTCTCGACTGAACATGCGCAAAATGGCAGCTTGATCACCTGGAAATAGCAGCTGACTTTGGTTCTAATTTATTGCTTGTAAAGTGCTCTGTGATGAAGAATCTAAAAGATGTATTTACGTAGAATCTGTCTTTCTAAGCACAAAAAACATTAAAAGTGAGGTTAGAAAAATATATTTTATCATGGTTTTGAACGAGACACTTTTTTAAAGGCAGTTCAGCACAGCTACACACAGCATACATTTGTTCAGCTATTAGAATTCTATCATTTTCACAAACATATTTCATTCTTTTATTACACTGAATTAAAAATCGCATTTCCTGCATCCATTGTCATATCCTGTTCGTTGTAGGAAAAGCCAGAATTTCTAGACTGTCACTTTATTTCCAACTATATTTTTAATTTCATGCTCAAGTGCCACAATTTATTTATACTTTATTTCAGGAACACTTTCATCGCACACACTATATGATGAACACGTTCTGAACAATATTTAAGAAGATTGGATCTTTATTACCTAGAATTAAATTCAAAATTTGTCCTTCCACTAAATTAGCTTTCTGTATAAAGCATTCTGAAGCCGACACTTAAGTAATCATTGCAATTGAGACAGCAGCGTGTAGCAGTGAAAGAGAGCATGCGAGAATTAGTTTTTCACTCATTTTGTTTACAAATAGACTTTGTTTTGATAGATTCATGAAACACGATATTTCTCCATTTCATACTTATGGCTAATGACTTACTTTTGAAATAAACTACTCTTTTTCCAAACTTGATCTGGTCTTCAGACAAAGGGTGCATGTAGAAGAATTTGTGGCTAAGAATGTATCCTTGTAGGATCCAGTCCCTGAACAATGTCAAAACTCTGTATGACTATGACTCTGATTGTTCGAGCTTATATTTTCTTGCCAACCATTATTTTCATCATTCCTGTATTATTTTAGCTATACTAAGGTTGCTGTTAGCGATCATTTTTTGGCAATGGAGGATGCTGGTTAATCAAGTATACCGATAGACAAAGATCCAAGTTAAATTCCATATTTTCATCAAATCAGAAAGCTCCTGAATGATCCCATAGTAATGCAGGTATTGAGATTCCACAATAGCTGGAGCATGCAAAATTAGTGAGCTGCACCGTTGGAACATGATATTGTAAGGCAGAGACCAGAGTTAGGGCAGGCTTCCAATAAGAATGACCAACGAGTTTGACAATTGTGAGCATTTGTGAGACAGTGGGACTGATGTGGAATGAGTGTTAACATTGATTTCTGATGGGCAAGTGACACCTCCAGTCCCAGAATTCTAGTTAATAGAGATTTCAATGCAAGGTATCAGAAGTTTTCTGAGATAGGTATTTAACCATTTTTTGAGACCTATTCAAATTAGCAATCTACACTGAAAACAGCAACGTTCATTCTAATAGGTAATAATAATCCAGAGACCCAGGCCAATACCGTGGAAACAGGTGTTCAAATCCCACAATGGCAACCGGTAGAATTTAAATTCAATTAATAAAATCTGAGATCAAAAGCTGGTCTCGGTGCTGGTGATCATGACAACTATCATTAGTTGTTTTAAAAATTCATTTGGTTTATCATTATTCTTCGGGGAAGAAAATCTGCCATTCTTACCTGGTCTGGCCTTCATGTGACTCCAGATCTAAAACAATGTGGTTGACTTTTAAATGCCCTCTGAAATGGTCCAACATGTCACTCAGTTCAAGGGCATTTAGGGATATGCAACAAATGCTGGCCTTGCGAATGAAGCCCACGTCCCATGATAATTTTTAAAATTATATTTATTGACTGAAAACTGATTTTTTTTCATATTCTGATCACCGCTAATATTTCATATTTATTCATATTCTTCTACTGTTTACATCCTCCATTTTGTACAATTCCTCAGCAACGCGTGCAGGTGGGATAACATGCTCCCAAGTCTCTCTGCTGGTCACTATGGGTGAGCAATTGTGCAAGAGCAATGGGAGATTAGCTCACATATTTTCTTATGTTCTCTTGCCACCTCTTGTACCCAGTTTGGATGACACAGAATTTATCATGTAGGAAACTGCAAGGACAAACTTGATGACTAATATTCTGTAGCCAAGCGCCAAGGATTTGTTTTTAGAAGTGCTAAAAGTAGCATCAAATGTTGAGAGGAATGACTGATTCTTAGGTCAGGTTGCTGATGTACTTTTATCTGACAAAACAGCACCTTTTGATGTCTGATTTTCAACTGGGTATAGATATCAATTGCTGCTAGGTAGAATGGGAATCTAAACAGCAGGCAATTAATCTGATGGCCAAAAGAACCTTCAGTCACATTTACATAGAAAATCGGTTTTGGATCACAGAATTAAATAAGTCACACAACTAGGTTAATGATATCATATTTATGATTTTAAGAAATTCTTACCACAGACAATTGATGTAAGGCTTAAGTTATTTGTCTATTCCTCTTGCCTCCTAGGAATAAGCCTTAGGGAGTTAAAACAAAAAACAACTAAACAACCTATACAAAAACAAAGAACATATGTACACTTGCACCTTCAAAGTCTGAACCTAATCATAAACATCACATATCACTATCAGACGCACTAGTTGAAGTAAATATTGTTAGTGATTAACATACCAACCTGTCATTTGAATCAGAGGCTCCATGAGGGCAACTCCAAGTCTATCTCCTACCATCACTTGTTGCTCCTGGAGATATTGTTTTAGAACAGGATGGATCACTCGCTGACACAAAACAAGGTGAACTTGGTCATAAACTAGCTGTTTTCCCACCTTCAGCAGCTGTGCAAGTGATTCATCTTCAGGACTGAAATCTGGTGTCACCTCCCAGGTTCCATTCCCACTGTCAACAACATCTCCTGACATGGAAACATTGAATACAGCAATCTTAATGTAACCAAATGTCAATTTTGTAATATCAACTGTTGTTGAAGGAGATGAAAATATCTCTATAAGGATCCCAGAAAGCACACAGGAGTCAGAAACACTTTGCCCCTCAATGGGAACAATCTGCATCTTTCCCAAAGATACATGATCTCCAATCACAGATGGTATTGTGTAAAAGAATGCCTTTAACACTAAGGAACTGATGTAGTCAGCTTCTTTTGTAGTCAACATACAAGTAGGCTTATTTATCATTGTACGAACAAGTGAAAGCAAAGTCTTGCTGTTACTAAAATCTATTTGTATTCTGCAGCTACATTCCTCAGAAGTTAGATAGTCAAGGCAAATATTCAGAAGGTGTTTATGGATTTTGACAATGTGACTGCTTGGTACATTAAGTTGTTTTGCATTTTCAGCCAAATTACAGCAGAGAATCGCTGTAAAAAGTCCAGAATCACTAAATCGAGAAACATGATTCAGCACGGAAGCTATTAGCAACTTCATCACAGGATGGGACACAGAAAGATTACGCAAAAGCGCAGAAGACTGTGATGTGGTTAGAACGTAGCCTCCTACAGCATTGTGAATTAGTTTTAGTCTACCAAATGGGCCATAACAGGACTCCACAATTCCTCTGAGAGTGGAAAGAGCCTGACAAAGTACATCACTATTTAACTGTCCAGAACTGCATGAAGATGCTATTTTAGGTGAAATTGAGGCCATCATTCAGGTAGAGTAGTGGAAGGTCTGAAAACAGCACACTTGCAAAGATTAGTTGGTTTATTATTTTCAAAATGAACCGAAATTTAACATGCAGCACTTCTCCTCTGATCATTAAAATGCTTGTACATTCCAAATGTGCCAGTCATATTATAGAAGATGAAAGTTATTTGAAATTCCCATTGAAATATATTTCAATGCTAAACCAACTAGAAGAGCAAAATTTGGATGCATTGTAAAAGATTTATCTTGCTTGACATTTCATTATTATTTATCTATATTCTTCTGCTTCAGTTCTAAACTTGTTGATTTTTTTACAAACTTCTGCATCAGATATGTTACAGTATGGATTCCAAGTAAGGACAGTCCTGCCACTAGAAGCCAATTTTTGCGAAACCATGCTTTATTTCTCATTCTTCTGTAAGGATGCGACAACGAAATATCTGCATTCCAATTTAATATTATCTGCAAATAGAAAATATGTACAGTTAAATTGTGCTTTGAAAACATTAAGTTTTCAAATCATATAATCTACATCATTGTGGAGACTATGTAGTCTATCATGCCTCTGGCTCTGAAATAGTTTAAATCCAAACTTCGGCCTGGACTTACTCATATACCTGCAAATTTGTCCTTTTCAAGTACATATCCAATTGACTTTAATACGTCACTGTGAAATCTGATTCCACAAAGACCTAAGGGGCAACTTTTTCACACAAGGTGGTACGTGTATGGAATGAGCTGCCAGAGGAAGTGATGGAGGCTGGTACAATTACAACATTTAAAAGGCATCTGGATGGATATTTGAATAGGAAGGGTTTTGAGGAATATGGGCCAGGTGCTGGCAGGTGGGACTAGATTGGGTTGGGATATCTGGTCGGCATGGATGAGCTGGACCAAAGGGCCTGTTTCCATGCTGTACATCTCTATGACTCTATAACTCTTTCAATTTAAGTCCAATTTAAGTACAGGAGTTGGGAGGCCATGTTGCAGCTGTACAAGACATTGGTTAGGCCACTTTTGGAATAATGCATGCAGTTCTGGTCTCCTTCCTATCGGAAAGATGTTGTGAAACTTGAAAGAATTCAGAAAAGATTTACAAGGATGTTGCCAGGGTTGGAGGATTCGAGCTATAGGGAGAAGTTGAATAGGATGGGGTTGTTTTCCCTGAAGCATCGGAGGTTGAGGGGTGACCTTACAGAGCTTTATAAATTCATGAGGGGCATGGATATGATAAGTAGACAAGGTCTTTTCCCTGAGGTAGGGGAGTCCAGAATTAGAGGGCATAGGTTTAGGGTGAGAGGGGAAAGTGGTGGTGGGCGGCACGGTGGCACAGTGGTTAGCACTGCTGCCTCACAGCGCCAGAGACCCGGGTTCAATTCCCGCCTCAGGCGACCGACTGTGTGGAGTTTGCACGTTCTCCCCGTGTCTGCGTGGGTTTCCTCCGGGTGCTCCGGTTTCCTCCCACATCACAAAGATGTGCAGGGTCAGGTGAACTGGCCATACTAAAATTGCCCGTAGTGTTAGGTAAGGGGTAAATGTAGGGGTATGGGTGGGTTTCGCTTCGGCGGGTCGGTGTGGACTTGTTGGGCCGAAGGGCCTGTTTCCACACTGTAATCTAATCTAATCTAATCTAATCTAATCTAATCTAATCTAATTTTATATAAAAGAGACCTGGGGCAACTTTTTCAGGCAGAGGGTGATACGTGCACGGAATGAGCTGCCAGAGCAAGTGATGGAGGCTGGTACAATTGCACCATTTAAAAGGTATCTGGATGGGTATATGTATAGGAAGGGTTTGGAGGGATATGGGCCAAGTGCTGGCAGGTGGGACTAGATTGGGTTGGGATATCTGGTCGGCATGAACGAGTTAGAACGAAGGGTCTGTTTCCATTCTGTACATCTGTATGTATGATGGAAACACACCCTTTAGTGCAACTCATGCATGCTGACAAGGTTTCCTAAACTGAACGAGTCCCATTTGCCTGCATTTGGCTCACTTCCCTCAAAACCTTTCTTTTCCATGTATCTTTACAAATATCGTTCAAATGTTCTAACTGTACCCATTTCTATCACTATCTCTGGCAGCTCATACCACATACACACCATCCTCTATTTAAAAAAGTTGCCCATCACTTCACTTTTAAATCTTTACCCTCTCACCTTAAATTTATGCCCTCTAGATCTGGGCTTCCCTTCCCTAGGAAAAAGACCTTGGCTATTCCCTTTATCTATGCCCCTCATGATTAAAAAAAAACTTGAAGGTCACCCGTCTGTCCCACTCGAGAGAAAAAGTCCTAGCCTCTCTTCATAACGCAACTTCCAATCTCAGTAACATCCTTGTAAATCTTATTTGCACCTTTCCAGTTACTGTACGCAGAACTTCAAATGTGACCTTACCAATGTCTTGTAAAGCTATAACATGACATCCCAACTCATGTACTCAATGCTCTGACCAATGAATGCAAGTGTGCCAAATGCCGCCTTCATCAACCTGTTTACCTGTGACACTACTTTTAAGGAACTATGTACCTGCACCCCTAGGTATCTGTTTGTTTTAAGGCAGAGACATATTGATTCTTGTTAAGCATAGGGGTGAAAAGGTTAGGAATTGGGAGGTCATATTGTGGCTTACAGGACATTGGTTAGGCCATTTTTGGAATTGTGTGTCCAATTCTAGTCTCCTTCCTATTGGAAGGATGTTGTAAAATTTAAAAGGGTTCAGAAAACATTTACAAGGAGGTTTCCAGGGTTTGAGGATTTGAGCTATGGGGAGAGGCTGAATAGGCTGGGGATGTTTTCCATGGACTGTCAGAGGCTGATGGGTGACCTTTAGAGGTTAATAAAATCATGAGGGTCATGGATAGGGTAAATAGATAAGGTTTCTTTTCCAGGGTGTGGGAGTCCAGAACTAGAGGGTACAGATTTAGGGCGAGAAGGGAAAGTTATAAAAGGGACCTAAGGGACAAAGTTTTCATACAGAGAGTGGTCTGTGTATGGAATGAGCTGCCAGAGGAAGTGGAGAAGGCTGGTACAATTACAGCATTTAAAAGGCATCTGGATAGGTACATAAATAGGAAGGGTTTAGAGGGATATGGGCCAAGTGCTGACAAGTGGGACTAGATTAGGTTAGGATATCTGGTCTGCATGGACAAGTTGGACCGAAGGGTCTGTTTCTGTGCTGTACATCTCTGACTTTATAAATTTTATCAGGGTTAAGTGGGAATGCAGACTTAAGGCAAGAAACCTGATCAGTTAGGATCTTATTGAATGGTGGGGCAGGCTCGAAGGGCTAAATGGTTTACTCCTCGACCTTGTTTGTATTTTTGTAAGCCAAGCATCCCATTCAATTTCTTATCCACCTTCTAAATTTGCCCTGGCACCTTCAAAGATTAAAGAACCTGCACTGCAGATTCACATGTTCATACATCCTCCTCAAATTAGCACCAATTAGATGATACTGTCTTTCCATGTTATTGCTCACAAACTGTAATCACTTCAAGTATATCCAAAATTAAAATTTCACTACCCATTTTTCAGTTTATTTTCTCACTTACGTCCCCTTCTTCTCCTGAACTCTACTATTATCATGCTCAATTATCGCATTACCAAGATCATAATGGGTTCCTAATTTTGGAATTGTATTCAAATCTTGGTCATTTCAATAATAAGAGTAATGGCTTTGGCGGATTTCAGTACATACTAAGTTCCTATATATTTAAAAGCCCCAGAAATGACACCAAATCCTACTTTTCTTCTATAAATTTGCAAACTATCGCAGTTTGCATGTTAAGGATGTTTTAACAGAACTTGACAAAAGCTGCATCAAACATATATCTTTTGTTTAAACCCCTGTGTTTTTGTTGAGTTACCACCTACCCCTCCCCCCCCCAAAAAAAGACAGTCAGCATGACCTCTGACCAATTCAAGGAAAGCACGAAAGACACCTGAAACTATTCACCTGCTCTCCCATATTCATAATAAAATTAAAAGGGATATTTGCATCTCAAAAATACAGTCGTTTGCTTGTATTGCTACAAAATAGATGAGATGCTACAAAGTACTTATAGCCCAGTTTTGTGTATTTTTGCACACTTTTCAACCATCATAATTTCGGAGTTGATTTTCCTATTCTTGACATAATTTATGAAGGGAGTATGGCTTACCTAGCAAATCCAGTCACTAATTTGCCTTTGGTTGGCTTTCCTTTTGGATGATGCTCGTCACAATTTCAGGCTGTGAAATATAGTCTTGGTTTCTGTTCTTGAAGGTTTCACTAGACTTCATATTGTACCATCCCCAATGAATCAATGTTAGACTTGTTCCCATAACAATTAAAACTCTGTAGTTTTTCCAGACAGTTTTAAGACTCATGTCTGATTTAAATAATCACCTGCCAATACAATAACATTTAATCAGTGAAATATGAATGTCACAGCATTTAAAAGAGGTCAGAAGGGTTAGGAGAGTTAGAACAATATTGGAGATTAGACACAGGGTAAAGCAGAGACATGTAGACAATTGAAAATTAAGATTTTAAAATCAATGAAGTCAGAGATCAGGATCGATGGCTGCAGAGAACATGTGTTAGGATGTGAACTATTGACTGAAAGAAAGGTTGGACCTTATGACAAGACAGGAATTAGAAAGATCAAATAATAAGCAGTCTTGAGTCAATGTGCTTGTGACTCATTTCAAAGACGAGTAAGGCACCAAGGTTAAACAGGGACTTTTAATAAAATGTGTGTCATCAGGCAAACAAAAATGGAAGAAGCTAGAGAAACTCAGCAGGTCCGGCAGAATCTGTTGAGAAACCAGAACCAATGTTCCAGATTTAGTGAGACTTCAGCAATCTCAATAAAAACTGAAAGAACTGCAGATGCTGTAAAATCAGAAACAGAAACTGCTTGAAAAGCTCACCAAGTCTGGCAAAATCTGTGGAGAGTTATCAGAGTTAATGTTTCAAGTCGAGTGGCCCTTTCTCAAAACTGGGGACTTCTATCATTGCTTCAGCAATCTCAGTTTTGTAAACAACATAGCAAAAGAGAAAGATATACTGAATGGTTTCAACCTTGCCTGAATTGTTAAACAGAAATGCTGCTTAGGTGCCAGTGTTGGACTGGGGTGGACAAGGTCAGAAGTCACACGACACCAGGTTATAGTGCAAAGGTTTATTTGAAATCACAAACTTTCAGAGTGCTGCTTCTTTGTCGCGACTTCATCTGATGTAGGTGCAGCGCTCTGAAAGCTTGTAATTTCAAATAAACCTGTTGGACTATAACCTGGTGTTGTGCGACTTCTGTCCTTGTTGAACAGAAATACAACATGATTTGGAGATGCCGGTGTTGGACTGGGGTGTACAAAGTTAAATATCACACAACACCAGGTTATAGTCCAACAGGTTTAATCGGAAGTACACTAGCTTTCGGACAATCACCTGATGAAGGAGCATCGCTCCGAAAGCTAGTGTACTTCCAATTAAACCTGTTGGACTAAAACCAGAAATACAACATTCCACCTAAGTCTGTCTGTCTCGCAATCAACATTGAGGGTACAAAAAATTACATCTCTGTCACCAGGTTATAGTCCAACAGGCTTATTTGGAAATACAAGCTTTTGGAGCACTGCTCTTTCGTCAGGTGAAGTCTCTGATGAAGGTGCAGCGCTCGGAAGGCTTGCCCTTCCAAACAAACCTGTTGCTTGGAACCTGGTGTTGTGAGATTTTTAACTCACTGATGAAGGGCTTTTGCCCGAAACGTCGATTTTCCTGCTGCTCGGTTGCTGCCTGACCTGCTGTGCTTTCCCAGCACCACTCCGATCTTGGCTTAAGACTTTTAACCTTGTCCACCACCCCAGTCCAAAACTGGGCGTCACCTTGTCAACCTCATTAACACACTTGTGGCATCTTTGCTGTGTGAACATTTGGGAGTTTCCGGCCCCGGCATTTATTTGCTATCTGCATAGGGTGCAGGGACACGAAGCGGCTTTGGGGTGTCTGGAGATGGAGATAGGCGCTATTTAAATGCAAAATATAGGGGGGGTTCAAAGGCCTACATGAGAAACGAGGAAGTACTTTACCTCACAGCAGCGCCTCTCGCTTCAGCTGAGGCTCTGCCTGCGGTGTTATGTACGTGTGTGTCTGGATGATTTTTAAAGGGTTTAAATGAGCCGTAAGAACACCTCTCCCTCGCCCTCGCCCTCTCCCCTCAGGCTCTCACTCACCTTCAGCCACTCCGCCATTGCACACAGGCCCAAGGACCTTCCCGCGTCACTCCTGCTCCACCGTGAACAAAACAAATAAAAGGAAGCACGGGGCACCGAACGAAATAAACTGTTCGAAATTTAAAAAAAAAAGGTAACTGCGACCGGGCTGAAATGTATTATCAGTTTTTTTTAAAAGAAAAACAAAAATCAGGCATTAGCGTAGGCAGCTATATATTATTTAATACCTGTTTTTTTTATAAAGAATGTGTGAGGGGGAGGGGGAGGGGGCTTTCGGCTGTTCCTGGCTCTCATGGGGATCGCTGCAGCTTCACAGTTTCTCCCAGAAAGCCCCCCCTGGCTCCCGGCGGACGGTTAGCGCATGCGCCGCGTGAACCCCCATTTGAACAGGCGGCGGGTTCGAAACGGTTAGTGAGGGCGAGGGGAGTTGATGGTGGTGTTCGGGGATGGTGTGGTGGTGAAGAGTTGTGGGTGGGGTGTAGTGCGGAGTTTGGGGTTGAGGGGGTGATGGTGTGAAGGGTTGGT
>NC_057718.1:98958353-99018646 GCF_004010195.1 Chiloscyllium plagiosum
GGGAGCTATTGGAGAGTTGAGGGAGGGTGGGGAGTGCTGAGAGGGATAGGGAAGATGGAATGCTAGTGGATGTGGCGATGTTGGATGACTGAGCCTGAGGGGAGTAAATGGAGTGGAGATGGGTGGTGGGTGAAGGAATAGGAAATGGATAGGGGAGATTGGGAGCTGGTGGAAAGTTGCTGGGGCGTGGGAGAGTAGGAACTGAATTGGGCCCATGTAATTATTGATAATTTACATAGCAACCATCAAAATTTGTTCCTTAAAGGAAGGCGATATGACAATAGTCTAGGGAGAACAATGAACATTGATTGTTGACAGCTGCTATTCTAAGTCTGGATTCTATTTCATGCATGCATATTTATATTTCTGAGTGCTGTTACTATATCTATCCAAAGGAAAGAGAATCCTAGTGGATCTGAAAACTGTTGAGGAATTGCACTTGAAATTGTTCTTAATAAAGTTGTGACTTACCTACTGTGATCTTTGGAAAGCTGCAGAGCCATGAGAAAGGAATGGGTTGGATTATATCCTTACAAGGAATGTGAAAGGTAGTTTTTAGCCATCTCCAAGATTGCAGAGGAACCCAGAAGCCAGGAGTAATTTGCTTTCAGAGATTTAAATAAAGCGGTTGAGCCAGATATCACCGAAGTTCTGTCTACCCATTTAGGTGGGCATGAAAGATATCCAGAAGCGATACCCAAAATTAAGTAAATATGATGGCTAATATTTGCCTTGAACTGTTATGCCTAAAATGGATTATTAGATCATCTATTTTGTTTGTGGATTGCCTGTGTGTAATTTGACTGCTACAGTTATTAGATTACAACATTAGTTACAGTACAGAAATATTTTATTGATCATGGAACTTTTTCGACCTCCTGAATTCAAGAATGGCACTCATGAACGAACAAATCTTGGGCGTACACTGTAAAGCTTTGGCTGTCATATTGAATATGCTACCAAATTTCAAAGCTCTGTATCAGGGTGGATTGAGAAACTTGTTACAAAAGTGCGCAAAGTGTTATGTTTTTCATTCATTCTTCATTTTATTTGCACTGGAAAGAATGGAAGTAATTTTAACAAGTGTGTCCCTTGGGAAACTGATGGGATCCGATCCATCAGTTTCCTACTGGGAACATTGGCTTAAAATTACCCATTTTATGGTATGCTATTCATATTTGCAATAACTTATAAAGTAAACCTACATACTGCTTCATTCAAAGCATGGGCAAAACTTTAGGCCTGCTGTCATGTGCTCCATATATATTACTTGGTGCAAAACTTGCAATATATATCTATTTAAATATTTAACATAGCTGTAAGCCTTTCAGGATAACTTGGTTCAATGGCAAAATTATAATTTCAAAATTCTGTATTGGAATATGTTTCAGGAAACTTAAAACCCACACATGTCAAATGGGAGAGGAAAGTCACAGTTGTTGAGCAAGTAATGTCAGATTTATTCTGTCAATTATTGCAGAAGTTTCAAAATTATCCAGAAATATATAGGACCATTAACATTGGAATACATCAGTTGGCCTGGTAATGTAGTATGTTGCAAATCAAACAACCTGGGTTTACAGTGGTTGTAGAACTTTTAAAGTGTGCAGGAAACAGGATGGAGGTGTACCAGCCTGGAATTTTTAGCCACTTGTTGGCAAGCTGGTATACAGGCATGGTCTTACCACCATGCTATTTATAAGCAGACTGATAACTACCCCCTGAATGATGCTCCCTGCCACAAGCAGTGGTTAGCCAACTGAGGCCATTGGATCCTTCTAGCATGCTGACTGGAATTTTCTAGCCAACAAGTGATCCCCGCTGAAGAGGCCAAAAGGTAGCCAGAAAAATTAGGTGGCCTTCTGGTAGCAGACCGGAAGGGCCAGTATTCTGATTCATTAGTTATTAATCATTCACTCTCACTCCTTTCGCTCCTACACCCACCAACCTTCCAACTTGCTAATGGCTGCAGGCCACTATACAGACACAATCTGGTTAGCTGTGGCCCATTGTATTTTCAAAGATTTTAGAAGTGCTGAGAGAGTGCTTCTCCATCTTAAGGAGCCATCTTCCTCTTTTATCTGCCACGGGGGTTGCAGCTTTCTTGCTGCTGGAGGGGCTCCAGTTGGCCCTCCAACTTTGGGATTTTGATCCTGTCCATTAGTAGGGTGGTGAGTACACTCTCTGGCGAATCCGCAAAACCTGCGTTAGGCATGGCACCCATGCCATGTTTGGTCAGGATCTGGACACAATCCCCGCATTGGTGCCGTGATACCAGAACAAAGATCCTGCTTTTTTGGTAGAGATTAACATCTGTGACTTCTTACCCTGTAGTGTACAGAAGTACAATCTCCAAAAGTGGTCCAGTGGATGTTACTGTGGACTCTTCTTGGAGTTTCTCATTTGTAACCACAAGTGATTGTTCTGAAATATCAGTAGCAGACTTTTGGAGGAAGCAGCCTTCTTATTCTTCGATAAGAGGGTACAACTGGATCAGAGAGATTACAAAGGGTGAAGCTAGATTTTTTTTTGATTGGAGGAAATTATATGTTTGGACTAGACTTTGTTGCATGTTTTGTGCATTGAATGCCACAATTCAGAAACTATGTTAAAGTAATTGCCTTGTTTTTAAATCACCTGTGCAGTTTTATAGTCAATTGCCAACCAGTGTGGTTATGTTTAGAGATTTGTTTAAATTCAGTCTGGCAAAAATCCTTTGACAGCTCCTCCAGTATATTTTAGTCCAAATTGTAGAGGCTGTAGATATTGGGTGTAAGTTGTAACTGTAAACAAGCTGAGACTTGATCAGCCTGCTTGTAAGCACATTGTAAAAGTTACTTAATGTTCAGTGAACCACACAGCAGTAACAATTCAACAGTAACTTAATGTGAAGTATTCTGAGTATTTCAATATTGTGATTTTTTTTTTAAGGTACTATGCATCTGACAGTCAATAAATCAGCATTGGCTAAGATTAATCTGAAATTATTCATTATATTTTCACCTACAAACTTAAAATATTGTTAGTTTTAAATGCAAGTTATGAAATGAATTGCTTTCTTTGGTATTTATAGATTGACTTTATTCAATATTTCTGAGAGGAGGAAATTTCCAATCTTTAAAGTAAAATTCGGTCTTTGGATTAAGAGTTTGAAAGCATAAACAATAAGGCAAGGTTCATGGTATATATTTATAATTTAAACTGTAGAAAATAAACAGAAAGAGAGTAATTTGTTTAATTCATGACAAGGCAGATTGGGCCCAGTGGAGTGCTCCTCCAGAGCAGTGTGGGAGGTTGGAGACACTTCTAGTGTCCAGGGTGACCATATGTGCAAAAACTGTATCCAGTTGTAGCTACTGGAAATTCACATTTACGATCTGGAGCAGCAACTGGAGTCACTATGAAGTGTCCTTATCACTTAGAAAACACCTATGGAAGTACATAAAATCAACAAACAAAATCAAAGGGAAATCATGTTTGACAGACCTATTGAAGTATCTTGAGGGCATAACTGGTAGAATAGATGAGAGATCAGTGGATGGAGTGTATCTGGATTTTCAGAAAGCTTTTGACAAAATCCCATATTAGAAGTCATTGTGCAAAAGTATGTGGGATTGGTGCTAGTGTACTGGCATGGATTGAGAATTGGTTGGCGATCGGAAACCGAAAGAACGAATAAATGGGTCATTTGAGGAATGGAAGGCAGTGACAAGTGGGGTATTGCAGGGATCAGTGCTTGGGTCCCAGCCATTCACAATATTTATCAATTACTTGGATAAGGGAGTCAAATTATGTTTCCAAAAATGCTGATGACAATTCTAAGTGGAAACGTGAATGGAGGAGGATGTAAAGAGGTTTCAATGTGCTTTAGTCAAGTTGAGTGGGCAAATACATGACAGATACAGCACAAAATGGATAAATGTGAAGTTGACCATTTTAGTGTGTAAAAGAAAATGCCAGAAACTTATTTAAAGGGTGATAGATTAGGAAAGATTGATGTAGAAAGGGTCATGGTATATATTTGTAATGAAAACAAGGATGTCAATTCAGAAAGCAGTTAGGAAGGCAAATGTATATTGGCCTCCATTGCAACAGGGTCTGAGAACAAGTGTAAGGAAGCCTTACTGCAGTGCATAGGGCCTTGGAGATGCCACACCTGAAGTGTTGTTTGCAGTTTTAGGCTCCTTACCTAGGAAAATATATATTTACTATACAGGGAGTGCAGTCAGCATACACCAGACTGATTTTGGATTTGAAGGTTTGTTGTATGAGGAGAGATTGGGTTGATGAGGGCTTGGTATACACTGAAGTTCAAAATAATGAGAGGGAATCTATTTGAAACATAAAATTCTCAGAGGGCCATACAGACCAGATGCAGTCCAGGTGTTTCCCCAGCGAGTGAGTTCCAGAACAAGGGGGTCACAGTCTCAGGATATGTGTGGAAGGCCATTTCAAATTGAAATGAGCAGTTTCTTCACTCAGTGGTGAGCCAATGGAATTCCCTACCACAAGGCTATAGCGGTGAAGTCACCAAATATATTGATAGATTTTTAGAAGCTAAAGGTGTCAAGTGTTGTAGGAGGCAGTGCTTGCATGGCTTTAAGATAAGAGGATCAACCGTAATCATATTAAATGGCAGAGCATGCTTGATAGAAACAGTGCTTGTAGGGTGTTAGAAAAGAGGATCAGCCATGATCATATGGAATGGCAGTGCATGGTTGATCGGTTGAATGGCCTAATCGTGCTCTAATTTTCTTGTAAGTGCATTACACTCCAGAAGACTTCTTTAACCCTTGAGATGTGCTGCATCAGAGATAGAATCTATTTTCTTACTGCTAGTGATTAAACTGGTTTATTTGTGTTTTCTTACTCTCCAAGAGAGTGTCCTAAATCAAAGCCAGCAGCAAACTTCTTTGTGAATTTTATAACAAAGGTTGTTTACAATCGTAGTTTTGCCCTAGATGATTCAAAAACTGCAACATCCTATTTGCCTTTCACATGATTGCATACAAAGATTAAATACAGATGAAGAGGAAAATTGAAACTGAAAGAACTGCAGATG
Source organism: Chiloscyllium plagiosum (assembly GCF_004010195.1). NCBI lineage: Eukaryota > Metazoa > Chordata > Chondrichthyes > Orectolobiformes > Hemiscylliidae > Chiloscyllium > Chiloscyllium plagiosum. The sequence continues at coordinate 98,963,416 of NC_057718.1, forward strand.
CTATATAAAACATAAACAAAAACAGAAATTGCTGGAAAAGCTCAGCAGGTCTGGTAGCATCTGTGAAGAGAAATCAGTTAACATTTCAGATCCGGTGGCCCTAGCAGTTCTGAAGAAGGGTCACTGGACCCGAAACATTAACTCTGATTTCACGGATGCTGCAAGACCTGAGCTTTTCCAGCAATTTCTGATTTTATTTCTGATGGGGAAAAATTGTATCACACTCTTTGTTGCAGGCCAATAGATTCTTAGATGAGTAAAGCATAATCTCAGAATAATGAATTGCAAAGTATTGTCTGAAAGTTCATAATATACTGAATAATGACAGCTCTGTGAACTAAACGGAACCAAAGTGAGAGTAGGGATACTTCAGGGAACCTGTTTCTCAGTTAGGAGGGACAAAGGCTCCTGGTTTCTAGTAACCTCTATTGGAAATGCAACTGTGTAGATATCGGATAAGCACTGGATTGGATTCTCTTGTGGTGATCCATGAAGTTGAATAATGTATTGGCAGTCATTCTTAATGCCCACACAAAAGAAAACCTGAATGAGTTAAAGGAGGCTATTCAGCATCTATGATATCCCAGCTGAGAGTCAATCCTCCACAGAAGGGGTGAATAAAAAGAAACTAGCAACAAAATAATGCATGGCAGAGTTTACAAATTGAAATGTTATTCTAATTTCTTAATATTTATAAAGTCCCTCTAATGTAGTAAGATTAAAATAAGTTTCATTCTGATAAATGAAGTTGAATCACCTGTCTAGAGGCTTGGAAGGTGACCAGGATCTGTCTGAGATCAAGTTGACTCTGAAATGGCATGCCTGGTAATGGTACTTTGGAACTCTTCCACGAGGCAGATTCTGTAATCTGATATCTAAACATGTCAAGCCTCCAGAACTTGAGGATTTGTTGGTGAATGACTGGCCAGCCTGGCTCATTGATAAGACTGAAGAGTAAACCTTTGAGTAATGGGGATTCCCATCGATTGGCTCTCAGTCATTCTGCAAACCAATGCCACAATTATTAAGTTTGTCTAGCCGGTCAATTGCTAAGTTTTGATATGTATCATGCATTCTATTACAAGAGAAAAGAAAAACTATTTGATTCATCAAACGTGCTCTGTTATTAAAGCAATAAAAGAATTTGCATTACTTGTTTAATTTAAACAGTACCATTTTAGTTGGTTAAACATCCAGCTTTTGTGCACGCACAGCATCTAATTACTATTGTGATCTAGATGCTTGTAGCAAGGGTTGAAAATTTAAAACAAGAAGAAAGAAAGTTGGCAAAACTCAGCAGGTCAGGTAACATCTTGGAGAGAAAGAGAGCAACATTCCTGTATGATGACTGCTCGTCAGATCTTCTGATGAGGGGTCGTTGACTGGGACAGTGTTCCGAGCAGTGGCAGTCACAGTCAGATTGCCATTTCACTCCTTTTTTTCATCAATACTGAACTGTTCAATTCCCGCTGGTCATTATGATTACAGGCACTTCAGAAATGTGGAGCGTACATGAAATAGGGGTTTATAAAATCATGAGGGCTCAGATAGGGTAAATAGACAAGGTCTTTTCCCTGGGATAGGGGAATTCAGATCTAGAAGGCACTACTTTAGAGTGAGAGGGAAAGAATTTAAAAGGGACCTAAGGGGCACGTATGGAATGAGCTGCCAGAGGAAGTGGAGGATGCTGATATAATTACAAGACTTAAAAGGGATCTAGATGATTATATGAATAGGGAGGGTTTAAACGAATATGGGCCAAGTGCTGGCAAATGGGAGTAAATTAATTTAGGATATCTGGTCGGCATGGATGAGTTGGACCGAAGGAACATATACCACAGAAACAGACCCTATGACTCTATGAGAGCATCAGCAGAGTTTGGAAACAGGCCATTTGGCTCACCGAGTCCACAGTGACCCTCCAGAGTATCCCATCAAATCCCACCCCTCCACCACATCCCCGCAATCCCATATTTCCATGGCTAACCCATCAGACCATCCAGACCCACACAGCCTGCACATCCCTGAACACTATGAGCAATTTAGCATGGCTGATCCACCTAACCTGCACTCCTATATTCAGTGCTCTGATCAATAAAGGCAAGCATACCAAATGTCGCCTTTACTATCCTATCTACCTGTGACTCCACTTTAAAGGAACTATGAACCTGCACTGCCAGGTCTCTTTATTCAGCAACACTCCCCAGGACCTTATCATTAAATGTACAAGTCCTGCCTTGATTTGCCTTTCCCAAATGCAGCACCTCACATTTATCTAAATTAAGCTCCATCTGCCACTCCTTGGCCCATCTGATCAAGATCCCGTTGTACTAACCTTCTTCACTCCTCACTGCACCTCCAATTTTGGGATCATCTGCAAACTTACTAATTATACCTCCTACGTTCATATCCAAATCACGTATAAATGACAAAAAGCAGTGGATGATCATGATTGAAATGTTCAGCTGCACAGACAGACACTTTAACAACTGCTGTGAAAGGGCAAGCATGTAAGCTTTGTGCGAGGTTATGGTGCCAGGTAAGAGTGCTTTGGGTAGGTTGGGCTCTTTTTTTTTGGGAAGGGAGGTTGGGTGGAAATGTCTGGCAGAAAGGAGGGATTGGCATTCATTGTTAGGAGAGGTGGTCCTGGAGTCAGCTGAGTGGGGAGAGTTAGATTCTGGGTTAGTGAGAGAGCTAGCAGCAGGGAGGTAGGTGTTGTGTCCTTGTGCAGAGGCATCTGGTCCCTTTCAGGCCTGTGGTGCAGACATCTGGTCTTGGAGGTACAACTCTATGTTATGCGGTGACCGGCCTCAGGGGTTTAGGACTATGCTCCGATGTGTCCACTCCCAGAGCTTTAGACTGTGCCAGGTATATTGTGACCCAGTGGGATATGAGGTTTGTAATCATGGTACATTGGGTGGGCCGTTTGGGAAGATGACTCATTGGAGTTGGTGAGTGGTTACTCAGGAGTCAGACTAGGATTTTGATCCTCTATTTTCCTGGGTAACTATTAGCTTAACTGAAACAACGCCATTCAGAATTGCCAACTTTAATGGATTCTTCATTTATGCAAGGAAATATTCCATTGAGATCTCCAATTTCTACAAAATCTGCTACTTCTGGGATTCCATATGGTCCCAATGCACTATTTCATTGAGTACTGCTCCAATGACTTTCTCGCCATCAGACTATCCGGGGCGTTCTCATGAAGGGGTAAATTAAATAGGCTCATGAGGGAGAATGGTATAGAAGTTTATACTGTGAGAAATAGACGCGGGTTAAAATGAATGATTTGCTTCTGTGCTGTACACTAATTTTCCATGGTATTGGAGTGTTCCCTATGTGGAACAACATAGGCTTAATTTTTATCTGAAATATAGTAACTTGATAAAAGTTAACTTGGTGAAGGAAGTAGAAATTCACCGGTAACGACATCAAATTTGTAACAATTAGCTTGCTTTTGACTACAGTCGTTATTGACCTCCTGGAAATATTCCTGAGCAGAAGACTACAGAAGGAACTCAGAGAGCTGAATTACAACGAATCTTGCAGTACAGCCTTTGTGGTTTCTAAATTTCAATAAATGGCAGAACTTTCTGCATTATTGACATTCTTAAAAGGTTTTAGAGATGCATAACTCATTTACATCATGCCTTTCCATCATCAGAGCATTTCAAGTGAGTTGGTCTTGAAGGACTGTTAGATTTATTATGTGTACGGCTAGATATAAATAATAAGATAGAAAGCTTTGATGCTTTTGGTTGAGTGATCAAGATTGGATTAGCACACAAAGTTTCCTACTCCTGAAGTAATTTCTGTGGAATCTTTTGTGTTTGCCTGAACCATCCAGGTGAGGCCTTAGTTTACAATTTCACCTGAATGACTGTAAAATTGGACTGGCCCCTCTACTGCACAGAAATATTAACCCGAATTATGTGCTAATGTTATGTAGAATGGCTAAAACTCTCAATCTTTTGACTCCTAAATGAAAATTCCATTGATAAGAGCTGGCACTTAGTATTTAATATAGTATTTATATTAAATTAATATTTGGTTTCCATTATATTTCCTTCGACTAACTTTTCTCTCTTCACTCAGGCTGACTGCCCTGTCATGTAAATGAGTTGATAGCTTATTTGACTGCAATTGAATGTTGAGCAAGATCTGTTTTTCCACAATGATGCCCTCAAACAAATTTGTCCTTAAGGTAAGGCTATTTAGATTTACTTTGAATGATACTTTCCATTGTATAATCTTGCATTGTGAGTTACTTTATTTTTAGAAGATCACTTCTTTATAGATAGAAACTGCTTAATCTGCAGGGAGCAAGGCAGAGAAATATACTGACTACTGTCAGCGATGCACGGTTATTGCGCATGATTGAAGACACTCCCTCCAAGCCATAGACTATCCCGACTTGGATTTGTGTTTCTATTCCTTTGCTGTCGCACGGTCAAATTCCTGGAACTTCCTAACAGCACTATGGCTGTACTTGCACCACGTGGGCTGTAATTGTTCAAGAAGGCAGCTCGCAATCACCTTCTCGAGGGCATTTACCAATGGGCAATAAATGTTGGCTTATCTAGTGACTCCCACATTCTGTAAACGAAGAAATAAAATACATTGGCTGAACTGCTCACTTAGTTTATTTCCACTGGGGTCTGACTGAGACTGCCGTAGACGTTTTTCTCCAATTGAGCACAATATTTGCTGTCATTAAACTAGCTATTTTCTTCAACGTTCTCATGAAACATTAAAGCAATTCTCCTGCCCTCCTTGTAATTCTACTAAACCATGAGTCACTGATTTCATCAGCAAAGGATAAGTGGAGAGACCTGGAGGATTAAACATCATAATTTTCCCACCTTGCTCTAGCCAAGAGAATATGTGGCATTTTAAAATATTGTATTAAAAAGATTGTAGTTGTTTTGTTAAACTCTCTTTCCACCCTCAATGCTTCTGCTAAACAAAATAATTCATTCTGAATTATAATGCAACAGGTTTTAATAACTGCCTGGCAAGTCACTCAATTGGCAATTGTTCATGTTTAAAGCTAAACACTGAGTGTTGCTAACTATTCTGCCATGGGGTGGGACTTCACTGTTAGTACTGTAGTGAGATTTTGTGTAGCTGCTGAGAATTACATAGAATGTACAGCATAGAAACTCATTATGAAGCCTGATCCTCGTCCATTCCTCAGCGAAAAACATAACCCTCTGTTTCCTTCTCCTTCCTGAGCTTATCTATTTCCTCCTTAAATGCTTCTTTACTGTGTACCTCAACAACTCCCTGTGGTGGCAGACTCCCTACTCTTGGTGACATCTTACATTGATAAACTCTGGGCTTGCTTTTCAACATAGCGAGCACAAGAACCAGGAGCAGGAGCGGGACATCTGGCCCCTCAAGCCTGCCCTGCCGTTCAACAAGATCATTGTTGATCTGATTATGGCCTCAATACCACTTACCTGTATCCACAATCCTTGACTCCCTTGTTGATTAAAATTTGTTCAACTTGGTCTTGAATATACTTAATGACTCAGACTGTACTGCTCTCTGCAGAAGTGCATTCCTCAGACAAAATACTTTCTGGGTGAAAGGGCATTTTTTTTAATTTCCATCTTAAATTGGATACCCTTAACTTTTAAACTACATCCTTCAGTTCTAAACTGATTCCAAAAGGAAAACCTCCTCACAGCATCCATCCTGTCAAAAGCTCTCGGGAAAGTCCAAATTTCAATATAATCACTTCTGATTCTTGTGATTCTGATGGATATAATCCAGTCTGTTCAACCTTTCCTCAAAACCTTTTCATCCCAGGCATCTACCATGTTCTCTGAACTGCTAAAGGCATTCTGCTTGTCTGCTCTGTTAAGACTTTTCCACATTTTTAAAGACCTTTGTTAGGTTATTTCTGAACCTTCATTAGAAAAGAAATCCAGGATGTACATCCTTTCCTGTTATATGGTGACGATCTGTATAGTCAGACCTTACTGTGACAAAGCCCTACATTTATATGTTCACTACAGCAAAGTTTGATGATTTTTGCTGGACTAGAAAAATGACGAGGGAACATTATTATTCAGGTTTTTAAAAAGAAATAACACAGTGTAGATTGCATGTTATTTATGGTTTTTCGCGATTCACACGGTTTCCAGCTTATTACCAGTCTAAAGAATCTTCAATTTTTGAAGCTGTGCGATTGCCTTTCTGAACTTATACAGGAAAAGGATAATGAGTTTTATGCCTTCTAAGGCTTTGCCATCCAAAGTTTCCTCAGCTTCTCTCTGACTCTGTGTCACTGATTCAATGATGTTGTCATCATTTGTAGCTGCTCTTGTAGGGAAATTTCAATTTCTTGTCACTTTCTTTCTGAAATTCTTCACTATCAAATGCCTTATCAGTGAACAACTGCACACTGGTAATAATATGTCCAACTTCCTGTACAAGAGATTATTTTTCAATTAGCCTCAGTTTGAATTTCAGTCGTGTAACTATGTGGATGCTGCTCAAGTATTTCTTATAGTAGAGCTTATTTTCTTGTCATAAAGTATCTCGTCTTGCTGTTGAGATTGTTGGTTTATTTATGGCAGTGAACCTATACCCATCTTATTCTTATGAGATCATTATATTAATACAGTAGCTTTCAATGAGTTAAAGACATTCTATGCTCCTGAGGGGTCACATTTAAGGCTGCTGATTTCCTGTTGTCCATGGATATTGTTGGCAAATCTAATTATTAATCTGCTGTTCCAGTTCTGAAGAAGGGTCACTAGACGTGAAACATTAACTTTGTTTTCTCTTTACAGATGATATCAGACCTGCAGAGTTTCTCCAACGATTTCTGTTTTTGTTTCACATTTCCAGCATATGCTATTAATCTATTATTATTTGAACTCTTACTAGAGATTTGGAACAATGTGCAGGTTATTTCCTTAGACAGAGATACACCTTCCAGCCTTTGATAAATCTTTTCTTCATACTAAGTCTCTGTTGATGTATTTGTCATGAAAACAAAGCCTGATTGACTATGCACAACTTGGGCACTATAACTACCTTAAACACTTTAGAACATCAACATGCCAGGATTACTGTTTCTGTTTACTGTCAAGTGATCTTGTTTCTAGAAAGTGTACATAGATGTTCTTGGGGACGGAATTAGACTCTGTTATGACATCCCACAACTGAATTACGAACCATCTGTCTTGGCTCACAAATCAAGATTGGCCATTTGGCCAAGGATCTGGAACACAGCCATCTCCTGTAGAATTGTACCTGACATCATTGCTACTTTCAGAAGGGGAGTGGTGGTGGTATTTTGCAACGAAGTACTTCTCACAGTTTGCCTTTCCTTTTAAATTCAATTTATCTAGTGAGTTTTTGAAATACGCTTGAGTTCTTTATCAAATATTTGCTGAGATCATGTCATGGTATTTGGTCACTGAACATCGGACTCTTTAATAATGTACATTATTTGTCTCCAAGTACTGTAACCCAGAAGAGGGAGCTCTTGAGCTGCATTTATATACAATATTCTGTTGCCAAAATTCCTTATGCAAAAATATGTAATGGAATTTTAATTTGAGGTGAATTTGACATTTGTTTAGCAGTTTTATCCTGTGATGGTTTTATTTCTTGCAGTCTAAGTACATGCAAGATTCTGTTCAATTGGGATCACTAATAACCTTTCAGACCAAAGCATTTAAAATTGAATAGATAAAGCTAGAGCCTAAGAATAATGAACGTCAACTACAGTTCAAAACGACAAACATTCCTGATGATGCTCAACCAGTGTTCACTTAGGGTCAGTCTTCAGCCTTAGCAAAGTCAGGGATAATTATTATGAATGTTATTATTAATAATTTGATTTTTGGCATACAATCCATAACAAAACTAATCCTGTTTTCTTCCAATTTTGCATGGAAATGAGGAAATTAATGCTCTCCATTGTTATTGCTAATTTATGCAACATTGCTTATTTAATATTCCTATAGAAAGTCAGATCACTGATGATAGAGATGTTCACTGAGATGTATTCAATATAGATTACCACAGTCAACTTTTTGTCTTACTCTGAGAGGTTTTCCACTTCTAGCTGGTCAGTCATTGCTGACAGTTATTGCTTGCTTCTGCTGTTCAGCAAAAGTAGTGACAATTAACCAGCCAGAACCAGAATGCTTCCATGAGTGGTTCAAACGTTGATTAATAGGCCTGTGTTCACACTACCTTTCACCTCTAAACTATTTCGCAGTTGGTTCCAAGCTCTGAAGTTGGCCACAGTCCACCATTTGAAGATCCCTGAAGTATCTGACATCGTGCTAACAGTAACATTGGCTTGGCTCACTTGGTAGCAGTCACACTTACTGTTTTAGATTGTTGTGCTTTTAAGTTCCACATTAGGACTTGAGTAAATAATCATGGCTGTTGACTCAGTGCGTTACTAGGCCAGTGCTATGCTTTAGATGAGAAATTAAACCAGTATTGTTTACCTGCTCAGAATCCATGAAGATGTACTGCGAGTTCACTTTCAATCAGCACATAATAATAAAATAATTAGCTGGTTATTCTGCTCATTGCTGGTGCAACATGACTGGAATGTATACTTCTTTAATAAGTTATTAAGTTTCAAGAAATAATCAGTTGTGTTAAGCACTTACAGGCATTTCAGTGATGCACTATGTAAGTGTTCAGTTGTAAATCCCTCCTGACAAAGTGCCATCTGATAATCATTGCTTAAAGCAGCTTAATTTTTTAAATTTTGTATTAGTAGAAGAATGAATTCTTCATCTGCAGATATTTTAATCAACTGTTCAGACACGTTTTGAGATGCCTCTCAAACAGTGGGACTTGAACCCAGGCCTACTACGTGTAGGTTTTCTGATTACCAACAGCATGTTGCAATAAAAGTAATGCATTTATAAGGACTTCTGGTTTGGGGTGGAAATTGAGCTAATTGTTTCTATGTAATCACTCACAAACCTCTGTAGGATTGCAGTAGAAGATGCGAAAATAATTGGGTTGCAAGGCCAAACATCACCTCACTTGCCTGTGTGAAATTTCTCTATTCCTCCTATGAGACCACCAGTAGCTGCCACTCCCATAAATAATTATGGGAGCAGGGCTCAGGTCCACTCTGCTCCATTTAACAAGATTGCTGAGGGTCTTCAATAAAAAGCAATGGCAGTCGAGCTTTGATAGAAGCCTCCTCTTCCTCCAGTCTGTCCCAAACATTTATCTGCTGATGGCTTTGGTCTGGTCTGAGTAAATTAGTAAAAAACTTTATCCAGCTCACAGGGTGTTTCTCTTTATTTAGGAATCCTTCATTTCCTCTTCTTGTGCTGCAGAACTGCTGAAGTATTCCGTCCTTGCACAGCAATTCTTTTTGATACCAGAAAGCCTGGATAGTGTTTTGTGTATGCAAAGGATGATCCTCAATGCAGAAAAATAGGTTGGGCCAACATGGATCCAGAGTCAGAAATCCCACTCCAATGCAACTTTGTTCCAAAGGCAAAGATCCTAAGATTAATGTAATCACAATATTGTGGATATGTCACGTTATGCTCATTTTCAAACTTATCAATATCAGTGTAATCTAATTGAAGAGTGGCTGCATGAGAGCATAGCTTCTGGTTCTGATGATGGAATTATCAAAACCGTGTTTAGTTTTTCAGTATAACTAATTTTTTACTTTTGGTCAGGGCATGATATTTATTGTTGTCCAGTAGAATTCAAACTTAGAATGAACCTTATGCAAAATTTTAACATTTTTTAGATTAGATTAGATTTCCCGCAGTGTGGAAACAGGCACTTCGGCTCAAGCAGCCCACACCGACCCTCCGAAGAGCAACCCACCCAGACCCCATCTCCCTTATCTGGTTTCAAAGATAATCTGAAATCAAATCATTTATCTTCTTCATTGGGCCTCGAGGAGTCAAATGGCCGACTCCTGCTTCTATCTTCTATGTTTGCATATGTTTCTATGTAAGCCTAAGATCTTCCCTGGTGATATCTTCTTTGGCTCACTGTCCATTTCTGTTTGATTATGGCTGTGAAAAGAACTTTAAGCCATATTTTTACTTTTTGGCATGATGTAAGTACAAATTATGGTGTTCTTAAATATTGAAAATACCATGTGGGTTTTTCCAACTGACATCAATTGTCTTCCCTTCAGTAAATGTATCTTTTAAATAAGGCTGCTGGTTTATAAAATTTGAAGGTTGTTAGTCCAAGGATTCATGTACTATACCGTTTTGTTTATGACGTGTTATATCATGTTAGATTGAGTTTGAAACACTCTTATCTGCAATGCATGTTATTGCAAGAAGAAATACAGTTAGCCATTGTGATACATCGAAAATAAAGGAAGCAGCAATGCATAGTAAATGTAATAGTTATTTGCTATTTGCCCCTTTTGGGTTTGAGTCCAGAATTTAATTTTTAATATCCGGCCTGGATTTTAGACTGTGAGTTGGCTGCCTAGATTCTGGAGAAATCCTGGTTTTGCAAACTCCACATTTAAAAATGGCTGTCTGGAAGTTGGATTTTCTGTCTGGAGTTTGGGGCAGCCTAAGTTGGAACTCTAACTGGGAGACTCTAAATGAGAGTAGTGGTTGGTGAGTGCAGAGGCAGGCTGGGCAGAAGGCCAGGTTTATGTCAACTGATGGAGTAACATAGGAAACAATGACTTTTTTTTAAAAAGACCTCTGACATTATTTTCAAAGATTTAAATGACAGGACTTTTAAATAACTTGACAGCATTCTTTGATAGTTGGTTTTGACAAATCCTCTTGACACTTGTTTTGACAGCTGTTAACAGTTCCAATAAGCTTGATAGTCAATTAATTCATGTACTTTTAAAAAACATATTCTGTCCTATTTTTAATGCATATTCATGTGTACTTTGAACAATTCCAAAGGACATCTGACCTCCCCAAAAATGTCTGGGAGTAGATTGAAATGGGCACCCTCACCTTCCAAAGAAATCCACAAAGTTCAAACCTGCTCTTACTTGATCCACTTTGCACACTTCAGGTTTCACACTCCTGGAATACAAAATACACATAAGCCTCAAGATGATGATTTAAACAGCTAGTTGCACCTATAAGCCATGAAAGTGCGAATTCTGACCTGACCCAGTTCCTGCTCCTGCAAGACCTCAAGGCTGGACATGTGATTTCATTTTCCTATTTTCACCAGGCCAGAAAGTGTTCATGAAGCAGGGAAAAAGATGGACCTCTGAATAGAATAAATCTGAAATCTAAGAACATAGTGAATATTAGTCTGATATACAAGTCACATACACAAAGCTATCTTGTGGTGCCATTGATTAGTTTCAATTTAAGAGCTTGTGAAGGTAGAAATGTTTTGTATTTCCCAAAATTAAGTACACTTGGAAGTGCATTTGACGTAAGGATCTATTCAATAATTTGGAATTTCTGTTATATGTCACAACATGTTTAGTCTGGATAGAACTCACATACTGGAACTGTTGAACAATTTTAAAAATATATATTGTACTAAAGTTTAAGACCACACAGATTGTAAGCACATTAAAATACTTGAGTTATTGATAGTATTGCACATGGAGACTTAATCAAAAAAAATCTATAAGTGGTAAAATCATGATTTGTACAACACATGCTGATGTATATTCTAGCTATTGTTATAGTAAGTGAAATATGTTACATTGAGTTAATACTTATGCTTATGTATTGTCTTTCAATATCCTAATCTAGACGTGCATGCCTCCACTATGATGCTGATCACTAAAAGACCTGCTAATCTTTTCCCTGAAAAACTCAAATGGATGTAGCTTATAGAGCTATTTGTGACTTGCCTCATCAATATGTCCAGAATTTACTTTTACTTAATAAATTCATCAATTCAGAGATGCAGAATCTTCTCTCAATGAGGCGATATACCTGAAAGTGTGTATATAAAATGTTAGAGTTATACAGCACAGAAACAGACCCCTCGGTTCAACTGGTCCATGCTGACCAAGGTTCCCAAACTATACTAATCCCATTTGCCTGCATCTGGCTCACATCCCTCTAAATCTTTCCTCTTCATGTACCTGTCCAAATGTCTTTCAAATGTTGAAACTGTACCTGTATTTATCACTTCCTCTAGCAGTTCATTCTCCATACGAACCACCCTCTATGTAGAAAAGTTGCCCCTCAGGTACCTTTTTAGATCTTTCTCCTCTCACCCTAAATTTATGCTCTTTAGTTTTGAATTCCCCTACCGCAAGGAAGAAAAGACCTTTGCTATCCACCTTCTGTATGCCCCTCGTGATTTTATAAAGGAAACCCTTGAACGCTCTACGCTCCAGTGGAAAAGTCCCAGCTTATCCAGCCTCTCCTTATAACTGAAAGCCTCTAATAGCAGTAACATCCTTGTAAATCTTTTGTGCACCCTCTCCAATTTAATAATATCTTTCCAGTAGCAAGGTGACTGGAACTTTACACAGTACTCAAAACGTGGCCTCACCAATGCCCTGTACAATCACAACATAACATTCCAAACTCTTATACTCAATGGTCCAAGCAATGAGAATAAGCATAGCAAGCGCCTTCTTTACTACCCCGTCTACCTGTGATGCTACTTTCAAAGAACTATGTACCTGAACCCTGCGGTCTCTCTGTTCAACAACACTCCTCAGAGCTCTACAATTAACTGGATAGGCTCTTGTTCATCTTACCAAAATGCAACACCTCGCATTTACCCAAATTATTCCCCAACTCCTTAACCCATTGGCTCAATTGATCAACATCCCCTTGTAATATTAAATAACCACCTTCACTGTCGATTAAACCACTAATTTCGGTGTCATCTGCAAATTTACTAACCATGTTACCTAAATTCTCATCCAAATCATTTAGATAAACGACAAATAACAGTGGCCTCAGCACCAATTCCTGCGGAACACCGATGATCACAGGTCTCCAGTCTGAAAACAACCCTCCACTACCACCATCTCTTTCTCTTACTGTCAAACCAATTTTGTATCCAATTGGTAAGTTCTCCTTGAATCACATGTGACCTAACTTTATTAAACAGCCGATCATATGGAATCTTGTCAAAGGCTTTACTAAAGTCCATTAAGACAATGTCTACCGCTCTGCCATCATCTACCTTTTTGATCACATCCTCGAAAAACTCGATCAAGTTAGTGAGACATGATTTCCCATGCACAAAACCATGCTGACCATCCCTAATCAGTTCTTGCCTCTCCAAATGCATGTAAATCCTATTTCTCAGAATCCCCTCCAACAACTCACCTACCAGTGATGTCAGACTCACCGGTCTATAGTTCCCAGATTTCTCCTTGCAGTCTTTCTTAAATAAAGGTACAACATTAGCCACTCTCCAGTACATCAACCATTATGTTTTGTACTTAATACTATAATTTGAGCTATGCTGTGTGGGCAAAGTTTTTTACAGTAAAGAAGAACTTGCATTTGTATGGCATCCTTTATAATCTGCACACACTCCAAGATGCATTGCAACCAATAAAATAATTTTGAATGTAGTCATTGATTGCTGCTTTACAACAATTTGTGTGTAGCGTGCTTGTACAAATAACAACATTGTGGGGGAAACTGAACTGGACCATTCATATAAATACTATAGTTACTAGAGCAGTTGAGAGGCTGGCAATTCTATAGATAATACAAGTAACACCCCAAAAAGAGCTGTAGCTCAGAAAATAGAAGGCAGGGAGTGAGAAAATCAGGAAAATTACAATCACCAGAGAAGTAGTACTGAATTAATTGTTAGAGCTGGGAAACAACCAGTTGCTTGGGTCCCAATGCATTTCATTATTGGATCTGAAAAGAAGTGTCCAGTGAGATGGTTGATAAACTAGTTTTGATGTTCCAAGAGTTGGGGAATGTCCCACAAGATTAGAGAATAATAAATGTAACTCTCTTATTCAAAAAGGGAAAGAGACAAAGTATGGATTTACAGGCTAGTTAGCTTAACATCTGTCATAAGGAAAGTGTTCAAAGCTGTTATTAGAGATTTTACAGCAGAATACTTCAAAAAGTTCAAGGTAATCAGACTGAGTCAGCATGCGTTTTGTGAAAGGGAAAGTTTATCTTTGTTCTTTGCGGAGGTAGTGAGTACTATTGATAAAGGGAATACTCAATATTTTCTAACCAACCAGTTCAGGGATGTTATAACACACTTTGGGAGCAGGTAGGACTTGAACCTGGGCCTCATGGACCAGAGGCAGGATGCTATCACTGCATCGCAAGAGGCCCACTATACTTAGATTTCAAGAAGGTGTTCACTAAGGTGTCACATCAAGTGGTGATGTGGGGAAATGAAAGCTTGTGGTTTTGGTGATAACATATTAGCATGGACAAAAGATTGGCTGACTAACAGGAAACAGCAGTAGGCATGAATAGATCTTTTTCTGGTTGGCACAGTGGTGTGCCACAGAGATCAGTGTTAGGACCTTTGCAGTTTATATAAATGACTTGGATGAATTAATTTTGCCTAATTTGCTGGTGCTGAAAAGATAACTAGGAAAGCAAATTGTGAAGAGTACATAACGAGGCTACAAAAAATTATAGGTAGGCTAAATGAGTGGACAGCGATCTGGCAAATGGAATATAATGTGGGCAAATGTATAATTCCCTACTTTGGCAGGAAGAATTAAAAAGCATCTTATCCAAATAGTGAGAAATTGCAGAGTTCTGAAAAAAGGATCTGGGTGTCAAAATGCGTGAATTGCAAAAAGCAAACATGCAGATACAAAATCTAATGAGGAAAACTAAAGGAAATGTATTGATTTATTGTGAGGGAAATTGAATACAAAATCAAGGAGGTTATGCTTCAGTTATAAAACTTTAAACTGAAGTATTCAGTGTGTTTAATAACTAAGTACAACCTATTGTTAAATATGCAGTGCTTGTTTGGAATGCTGCACACAGTGTGTGAACAAGTTCTAAATTATTCAGAAATGAGCACTGAAACTGACCCAATGTAATGCATACCAAAACTAGCCTGATATCATCAAAAACTGAATGCCTTTCCTTGGTGAAAGGCAGAAAAAGTTCTGCCTGGACTTCATTAGGAAGTTCTTGAGTCCCATTTCACATCAGTATCTTTTACCACAGCCGCACAAAAGTAAACGAGTGATGGAATTCAGGAGAAAATGCCATCCCACAGATAACATATAGAATGAACAGACTACAAGGCAGCCTTTATAAAAGGCAGCCTCTTTTATAAAATAGTATTTAAATGGTTGAGAATTTAACAAACTCAACCTAACAATATGATTTATAGAGTTTAATGGAGAATGTAGCAAATCTTTCATTTCTATTCTGTACCCTAAGAAGTGTATTGTATTTATTTGTAGGTTGCAATTATCGTTCTGCAGATCTTTTATTATTTTTAATTTTATTGTAATTGTCTGTTATATTATGAATAATGATTATTTTATTTGCATCCTCATCACAATTTGACACCTGTTACTATAATGATTTTTCAATGTAGCAATTATCAGTCTATGGGCAACAGGTGCTGGCTTTTCCAGTCATACATACTTCTCATGAAAGTAATTTCTGAAAAGCACATTATAGGTTGTGTTAATCTGTTCTACTGGAAAATAATATTTACAGAGTAATTGTGGATTTTCATTGCTGTAGTAGCATTGTACAAGTGAGTAAATTGTTATAAATAACGTGTTGTAAATTGTAACTGGGATTGTACCCATGTGTTCTGTTTATTTGGATCCAGTTTAGGTTTTTGTGTGATACAATATCCACATTTTGTAAAATGGTTGTGGTTTATGTAAGGCTTCTGACAATGTAACAACTAAAATCTTGTTAGTTGATCGAAGTGTCAAAGGGCACAGAGGTGCTGAGCAATGTATTCATTTAAACTGTCAGTCATCTATGCTGCAAAAACATAGGGTAATGGGAAACTGAGGAGGAGATAAGAGGTGTTGGAAAGATGTCTGAGAGCTGTGTGTGAAGTAGAGCAGAGCTAATTAGGACAAAATGTGAAAATAAAATTTGTATTAGTACAAAGTTAATTTTAAAAACCGAAAAGACCGTGGGTGCTGGAAATCAGAAATGAAAACAAATTGCTGGAAAAACTCAGCTGGTCTGGCAACATCTGTGGAGTGAAATCAGAGTTAACATTTCAGGTTGAGTGACCCTTCTTCAGAACTGGGGAATTCTGAGGAAGGGTAACTTGATCCAGAATGCTAACTCTGATTTCTCTCCACAGATGATGCCAGACAAATTTTAATTTGTTAGTCAATTAGTAGTCTAAAACATAACTGTGAGAAATAGTTATTGGGTTATTAAACTATAACATGCAGAATAAAATTCCATTTAATGATAATATCCTAAATATATCAATTTATTTACATAGATAAAAGAGCATAGTGCATTTGTAGGTTACTTTTGCTTTGATTGAAACTACTTTGAGCTGAGCTGCTCATCTTGAATCCATGGCTCCATCCTGACTGCTTACTTTATTAAAAACAAATTTGATCACTGGCAAGCTAGTATTGATCGCTCATTGCTAATTGCCTTCAATTGAATTGAATTGTTATGCCATTTCAGAAGGGAGTTAAGAGTCAACCATGTTACTGTGGGTTCTGGATTCACATGTAGATCAGACCAAGAAAGCTCAGCAGATTTCCTTTTCCAAAGGATGTTGATGAACGAGATGGTGTTTTTCTCAGCGTTTGAGAATTTCTTGGTCACCATCACTGAGACCTGTTGTATATTCAGATTTTATCGTTGAATTTTAAATTCCACCAGTTGCATAGTGAGATTTGAACCCACAATCTAAACCACTAGCCTAGTCTTTTGGTTTACTGGATAACTGACAAAGCAGTATCTCTCTGTATCCACCTCCATAACATCCTGGGGGTCAATCAAAACCCTGCCTGTGTCCTAAATGGCTCCAAGTCCTGTTCATCCATCACCTGCCATTGCCATCACCAAATTATCTCCCAATGCAGTGACACTTCAACTTAAAATGTTTCACTGGGGGAGATCCAAGATGGCGGCGACTCAGCAAGTCTGAGTCTATAGTGCTCCTCCCAAGTCCAAGGCAAAGTGGGCCACCCTCCCCCACCACACTCACCAAATCAACTAAAAATAGTTTTTATTTAATGTAGTTAGTAGTTTAGTACGAAATTTATACAGTTCAGTCTCCTGTAAAAATGACTAGGGGGAAAGGAGCCCCCAGTTCTCAGCAGGCAGGAGCCCCTCCCCAGCTGCAGCAGAGGCTTCCGCAGCCGCCCTGGGGGACTTATCTACAGTGGCGAGCCTTGCGAAAATAATCTCCAAACTCAACGTGAAGATTGATGCTTTCATAGAAGAGTCCCGAAGTCAGTGGAATTCACTCTCGGCCGCGCTACAAAAGCTCGACCGAAACATCGAAGAATTTGAATGCCGAGTCGGAGGGGTGGAGCTAAAGGCCGCGACCTCCAAGGCCATTGCAGAATCAGCCGTGGATCGGGTCCGGCCTCTCGAACAGCAAGTGCGGACCTTAGAGAACCACATTGACGACCTCGAGAATCAAAGTTGTTGAAAAAATATTCGTTTGCTGGGCCTTCCCAAACGGGAAGAAGAAGGCCAGCTTACAAGGTTCCTTGAACAGTGGCTTCTGCAGTTATAGAATGTGGAGGCTGGATCAGGCCAGGTAAGGGTGGAATGGGCCTACCGGGTTGCAATACGCGGGCCGGCTCGTACCAGCAGCCCCGCCCGGTCCTGTTCCAGCTGCAGAGCTATAAGGTGAGGCAGATGCTCTTGGAAGCCTCCAGAAGTCTTGGGAAAGATCCACAAGCCATGACTCATAAAGGATCCAAGATTGTGATTTCAGGACTTTTCCCCAGCTTTGGTTTGAAAGAGGAAGGCATTTAATGAAGCAAAGAAGTGTTTAAGGGATTTAAACATTCAAATACTCCTTGCGCTACCCAGCTATACTACGCTTTAGCCATGAAGGGTCTGTGTTTAACATCGGCTCAATGGAGAAGGCCATGGAACTTTTGGATTCTCTTAGACAAATTATAAGAGTTAGTTGATGTTGTTTTGCCCTACCTCCACCCCGGTTTATCCCCCCCTTTTTTTTTCCTTTCATTATCTTACTGTTTATTATTATCTCCGGGGGGTGGGAAGAAGGGCTTATTTATTCATCCTTTACTTAGCAATTTCCTTTCCCCCTTTTTTTATGTATATATAGGCCAGGAGGTCTAGTTAATGTAGATGGGGGGAAGGTGGCTACCTTATTTTATCTTTGTCCTTGGGAGCGGGGTTGTTTTCCCCTGTTATTTTGTATTAATATATTTAATTATTATTTGCTGAGACTGTAATTTTATAGTCATATATGTTCATATATGGTATTAACATTACCAAATATATCCAGGTGTTGGTGTGGGTGGGGGATAGGGTAGTCACTGTTAGTTCTAGTTCAGTAGTATACTTGCATTTTCTTTATATGCTCTATGCTTGGGATGTTTTGGATAAATACAGGTTTTGTTGTGATCTGATGTTAACACGTTCCGAGCATGTATATCACTGCTCAATTTGTGTTATCCGTTGGAATTTTTTTTTTCTCTTGAATAATGTAAGAATTTTAATGATACACTCTGGTTAGTTGTAAGTTAGATGAGTAGTTAGTTGAGTTTTGTCTCTTTTTTTTCTTGGTATTTCTTTTTTCTTGGTTGATAGATTTTGGTTATCATTTATTTAAGATTTAACTGTATATCAATGTTTATACTTGGGTCTTTTTTTAGTTTTCTTTTGTAAACTTGTGGAAAAAAATTTTAAAAAGTATTTTGTCATTTTCAAATGCTTCAATGCACATCCCCCGACTGAGCCTTTCTATGTAACATTCTTCAGTAATACAGCTGTTCAAGATCTCTGCACCCCCTTTAGCATCCTCTCTTCCATCCCATCATCTGCTGCTGTGCTTTCAGCTGCCTGTGTCCTAAAGTATGGAATTTCCTGCCTCCGACCTCTCAAACTCTACTTCTTTAAAACATTCCTATAAATTTTGCCACTGTAGTAAGCTTTGATCACTAGTATATTTCTTTATCTGCAAGCATGGCATTTTTTAAATTAAATATTTATGGTTAGTGCGACATGTATTTCTATGCCTGTGGGAGTGTGGCTAGTTTGTTTTACTGATTTATGCAAGTCACTTAAATGACTTGTATCATTCTCAGTCTAAAATTCTACTGTGTGGGACAAATTTAAATATACTTTAAAATTTGTTTTTTTTTTGAAGAGCTAAAGTGACTGTAATGTGTTTGGGACATCCTGAGATAATTAAAGCTACAATAAAAACACAAGTTCTTTCTTTTAGTCATTTCAAATGCATTATGTGCCTCACTCATCCCCTTTAATGTAGTACTTTTGCACCACTTGTTCTGTGACTTGCTCATGATCTTCTACTTTAAACCTAATCAATGGTTAAAGGCATCCATTTCACTTTAACCAATATCTCCAGTTTGTTGAAGGTATTAAAAGAAGGGTTATCATGATGGTGTAAACCATGATCTAAGGTGTGCCACAAACTGATTGAACATGATTGCTTTGACCCGAGAAGCAATGTTTGTTTTACATTATTATATTTTTGCTACAAAGTAACATGCATTGTCTGCCATAATGTAGATCATCCAGTGTAAAATAAAAAATGGCAAGAAACCAAAATGGCATGAAAGCTATTATGGTGGATACCATAGTATAAATGATTTTAGTCTGGTGTGGTGCATGTTATTGTCTGGTTCAGATTAATATTTTTCCTCTCCCTGCCTCTCAAACCTAAAAATAAAAGTTCCCCCAACCATCCTGTAACCCCTTTTGACTTGAATACTCCATTTGGTCATGACTTTCCATGTGCAATGGCAATGCATATTGACCAAAAGATACTTACAGAAAATAAAAATGAAAACTGCTGGAAATTCTCTACAGGTCTGGCAACTCCTGAAACTGCATCATAATTAACTCAAAAAACAACCTCTGCTTCCCTCTCCAAAAATGCTATTAGACCTGTGGAGAACTTTCAGGACCTTCTGCTCATATATTAGATGTTTAGAATTTGCAGGGGGTATTTTGCTTTTAGTCAATAGCAACGGTTGTGTACTTGTATTTCAAATGCATGTGACTTATCAAATACTAAGTGCAGCATTAAAGTTCTTATCCATAGTTTGACGCTGTCTATAGCAGAGCTGGAAATGTGTTGCTGGAAAAGTGCAGCAGGTCAGGCAGCATCCAGGGAACAGGAGAATCGATGTTTTGGGCATAAGCTCTTCTTCTGGAAATGTGTTGCTGGAAAAGCGCAGCAGGTCAGGCAGCATCCAGGGAACAGGAGAATCGACGTTTCGGGCATAAGCCCTTTCCTGAAGAAGGGCTTATGCCCAAAACGTCGATTCTCCTGTTCACTGGATGCTGCCTGACCTGCTGCGCTTTTCCAGCAACACATTTCCAGCTCTGATCTCCAGCATCTGCAGACCTCACTTTCTCCTCAAAGCTGTCTATAGCAATCTGTCCTGGTGACTAGAATCTTAAATGCTCCCCAACCCCAACTGTATTTGCTTCCAGCGCTATGTGGAAGATGTAAACGAGATAAAGTTTTTCTCAAATTTTCCTCAATTTTTCACAGAGCCAGTCTTCACTTGCACTTTTTTTTGCATTCTTGTTACTCTTGTTATTTTGAATATTTCAAAATAAATGCAATTTATGGTAAAACGTGTATAATTTACAAATTAATGTCATTTTTTGGAATTCAACATAGTCATAGGTCGATGTTAGTTACTTCAATGAAGCTTTCTCTTACAAAAAAACGAAGATCTGTGAATGATTCTGGAACAGTGACCTAGTCTAGTATGTGGCAGAGAGCAGATGATTATAAGCCCTTGTTTTGTTGGTGGAACAGTGTTGATACTGTTGGCTTTACTACCTTTGGAGTAAACTTGCAAGGTTAGCTTTGTTTTCAGTTCAGAAGAAATTATGATGAATATGATTTGTTTTTAATTGGTTCAGAAAATTCAGATTTTCATTTCAGAAACACTAATGTTGAGCTGAGAAGCCATTTAAGTTTTGCTCTGAAAAGCAGTTCAGAAACCAAGACACTTCAGCAAAAGGATTTAGTTTCTGAAACAGTCAAGCCAGGGGAGTTCTGTTTGAAGTTTGCAAGTTATTAGAACTGAGAAAATTTAGGCTCTCTTGGATTCATGATAAGTTCACTTTAGCAGATTTGGAAAGGACTCATCAAATTGTCTCTGTAGTCCACAGGAAACAAACTTTTGAGGAGTCAGTTAAGTAGAACCCTAAGGAGTTGAGTTTGGGTGTTCAATTTCTCTAGACTTGAGTCTCTGAATATCTGAATAACAGTGTTAGGAAACAGTTGAAACTTGGTTTGTTTTGAGATCATTCTATCTGTTGTGTATATAGTATATTCACAATATATAAGATGTATTTATGTATGTTGTTTTGTATTCTATATTCTTCCTTTTGTGTAGTAGACGTCTGTTCTGTTGTTAAAAAAAAAACTGCAACCTTATGTGGATGTGTTTTAATCTCGGACCACCGCGTTAATTAACTAAATAAAAACAATTTGTCAAACTAGATTCGTTCGGAGATTTGACTTGTCCAGTAGTACCATCATCTGGAATCAAAACAAATTGCAATCTTTTATACCATGTGGGAATGGTGAATACTGTGTGGGGAAAATACAGTCATTGGAAACATCTTAAAGAGAAGTCCCTCACATAATTTCCGTGAACATGATCCAAGCCTGGATTAGTTCAAGTCATATGTGGAAAATACCTACAATCCATAAAAGCTGTACAAGCTAGGTAATCTTTCTTTTTAACTACTGAACATTAAATGGCATGGGAAAACAAGGTCTGCTTAACGTTTGGCTACTCATTCAGATGGAATTGAGAACTGTCTGAGGTTTTCTTTTAACATACACATGGAGGCTATGAAATATAACTTGGGATTTGAGCTACAACCTTGCATAATAGCTTCATTCTGCATAACTTAACTGAATCCAGTATACTTTTGCTGCCCTTGAGGTAGCTCCCGAGTTGAGTTTTCTAAAAATCTCATTTGAAACTGGTCTGGTACAAGTTAAATATCAGGAAGTTAGGATTAAGAGGGGAAGCTTGGCAGGCATTTCGTAGAATTGTGGGTAGGGGAGGAGGGGAGGGGATGGCATGTTTTACGCAAAAAAAGACAGAAGGATTTCTGGCAGAAGCTTTCATGGAATGGTTGCAACCTAGAGCCCAGAAGGAGGGCATTTAGCTCATCGTCTCCATAGTGGCTGTCTCTAACAGTAGCCCAGTTAGTTTCACTCCCTATCGTTTGCCCGTAACCTCACAGATATTTGCTCTTCGGATAATTAACCAATTTACTTCTGAAAGCTGCAGTTGAAGCTAATTCCACTAATGAAGTGCATTTTAAATTCTCGTTACTTGCTCTGTGAAAATAAAAGACTTTGATCATGTAACCTTTGGTGTTTTGCCATTTACCTTTAAATTAGTGTTCTCTGTTTCTCAATCCTTCCACCAATACGAACAGTTTCTCCTTGATTACATGTTCAGACCCCTTACGATTTGCACAGCCCTATAAAGCCTCCACTCTACCTTATTTTCCTGAGAAGAATGATCCCAGCTGTTCCAACCTACCCATGTAACTGAAATTCTTCATTACTGCAATCATCCTTGTAAATCTTTTCTGCAGTCCCTCTAATGCCTTTGAATTCTTTCTAAAGTAGGGCAAACAGAATTGAAAGCAGTGCTGCAAGTGAGACCAAACCACTGTTTTATATTAAAAAAACATAGCCTTCTTGTTTTTTATGATCTCCATATCTTTGTTTTCCTACCAGTTGTATCACTTCACACTTCTCTGCATTAAGCATTATATGTTATTTGTCTGCCCATTTGACCAGCCTGTCTATGACCTTTTGAAGTCGAGTGGTATCCTCCTCACAGTTCATAACACCTTTAGGTTTTGTGTAATCTTCAAACTTTGCAATTGTACACTGTACACCCATTTCTGATGATGGGCTTATATCCAATTCTTCTGCTCCTTGGATGCTGCCTGACCTGCTGTGCTCTTCCAGCACCACACTCTTCGACCTAAATCATTAACAGATTGAGAAAGTGTGATCCTAAAACGTTGTCTTGAATAACCAACTATATACCTTTGTCCATTCTGAGAAACATTCATCCCTTGCTATTTTCCGTGCTGTGTATTCCATGGTCTTTAATTTTATGGATAAAAGTCTATTATATGGCATTTTACTTGATGCTTTTGGAAATTCATCTCCAGAGTGAAGTAACCACATTACCCTTATTCATCCTCTTTGTTGCTTCATCAAAAAATTAAACCGAGTTAGTTAAACATTATTTTAACCAGTTCATTGATGGTTTTCCTTAATTAATCAATATTTGTCCAAAGTGATTGTTAATTTTCTCCCAGATTATGATTTCTAAAGATTTCCCACCACTGACGTTGCTGGGTTTATCCTGAAATCTTTTTAATGAACAAGAGTATAACGTTGCAGTTTTCCAGTCCTTTTGCATCCTCGTTGATTCTAAAGAGGATGAAAGATTATGGTTTGTAACTCTGCAATCTCTGCCCTTTCTTCCCGTAGTGTCTTCAGATATATGTGAGCTCAATCTTGGTAACTAATCAAAAGTAAGTGCAGTGAACCATCTAATACTTCCTCTTTATCAATGTTTTGCCCTTCCAGTGTCTCAACTATCTTTTATTTCAGTTGAGTTTTTACAGCCGGTTCTTCCTTGGTAAGGACAAATATGAAGTATTAATTCAGAATCTCAGCCTTTCTGAATAAATGCTCTATTTGATGCCTAGTTAGCTGCACTCATCTCTTTTTGACACTTGTTTTAAAAACAAGTATATAAATAGCAAAACTTACTATTTATATACTTTTGCATTGTCTTTGATGTTAGCTATCAGACTCTTTCCATAGTTTTGATTCTTCTCATTTCTTTTCTCCCTTACACCCTGACCTTTATGTTCAGGGTGGTGCTCACTAATGTTATCAATCTGACATCTCATCTATAATCTTTTCTGCTTCAGCGACTTCTCTATCTTTTTCATTGTCCAGGAAGCTCTGAAATTGTATGTCCTACTTTGCTCCATCATGGAAATGTATTTTGATTGTACCCAAACTATCTCTATAAAGGCAGCCCAGTGTTTCATTCCAATTTTGCTGTCTCTTATTTTGAATTTACTTGGGCTAGATCTGGGTTTTTTTCCATTTAAATTGGCCCATTGCCACTTAATTATTTTTACTTTGGATTGTTGTTTGTCGTTTTCTGTATCTGATCAAAACCTGATGACGCTATGATCACTGCCCTTTAAATGTTCCCCAATTGACACTTGATCTAACTTATTCACTGGAACCAGATGCGACAATTTCTTTTTCCTTGTTGAGTGGAAACATACCGAACTAGAAAATTCACAGAAATGCTTTCTCCTCTCTGAAACTTACAATAGTACCACCCTAATCTTTATTAGGATAATTAAATAAACCCATTATAACTCATTTATTTGCCTGTCTGTAATTTCCTTGTAAGTTTGTACCTGTGTTTGCATTCCGCCCTCACTTGGTGGCTTGGAGACTACACCCAGCAGTGTAATGATCTGTACCTTGTTTTGTTCTGTCCCTGACACCTTTAGGACATCTCTTTCAGGGTAAAAAAAAAGATGGATAGTCTAAATAAGCCTATGAGAGTTGCATTTTTGTAGAGAGAACAAATGGAGGAGTTTGCTAAAAAAGGAGTGTAGGTGGACATAGCAGATAGGTAAGATGATGGGTTTGTTCAGCCAATGGCTTTATTCCTGTACTGAACCATTCATTTTGAGTTAGCTATTCTTAACTCCAAGGTATCTGAAGTGCAAATCATTCATTTAAAAATAGTCTGTTTTGATCTTGACATGATCTTGTCGGTACACACAATTATTGGAACTGGTACTATTTTGCTCTCCAGCAAAAATTCAATTCAGGTGCATTCAGAGAGATTAATTTACATCCTCTTGCCCTTAAATTATTGTAAGGAACAGTTAAAGAGTGCTGTTCTAAAAGATTAGACAAAATTTTGCAGCACAAAGGGAAATACCAACTTAGTAATAAACAATGCTGCTGTGATCATTATGGACAAAAAGATTTTAAGCAGCTTTGAAATGTGAGATACAACAATTTAAGATTGAATTTCAGGAGATGAAAAGTAATTGAATACAGTGGCATTGTATTATCTCCTTGTCTTAGAAGCAAGTCCTTCAGCTGCATTTGTGCCAAGCCAAACTTACAACAAATTGTATTATGAAGTGGATAAATTGGAATTTAGTACCTGCAGAAGCTAATTGAATTTTTAAACCATATTTCATGTGGAAGAAGTGTTTGTTTTTAATGGATGTACCTAATGCACAAATATTAAATTATTTGGAATTGAATCTGCCTTAGTACCCCCTTGTGAGCTGGGAGCCCGTAAATCAAACATTACCTTGATGTAATCTGGATGATGACCATCTTAGTCATACTGTTGAAAAAGTCATTGCAGTGGCAAAAAATTCTGACACTCATTTCTTCTGTCTGTGAGGCATGTGACTAGCGACAATCAGTAACTTTTCCTTTTGTTTTGCAGTGTGGGAACTTTGCAGTTCTGGTGGATCTTCACATTTTGCCTCGAGGAACAAGTAAAGACACCAGCTGGTTTACTGAACACCACAAGGAGGTACAACAAATCTACTTTCTACTTCAAAAAAAAGCAGATTGCCGCAGGGGGAAGAACAGAACTACAATGATGTATTTATATCCAAGGCATTGTTAGGAAGGTGGTATTATGAGTTGCACCTGAATTCTCAACAATTTCTGTGATATTTGAAACTTTTGATATGTTTTATTTCATTGGATCCCTAGAAGCTTTTCTTAATTGGTTTTAATATTTTAGCAAACTATCAAAAGAAGTGGCAGTGTTTAACTTATCTAATAAATTTGTTAAAATAATTGGCCTACCTGCATATAGTGAACTGCAGTGACTTGAAAAACCTTTGCTGGAAAGAGGCATCCAGCACCTCCCTTGTTCAACTTGTTTGTGCACATTTAGGTCATAATACTTTCTGGGCAAAGTTGCTGAAAAGGCAGGGATTATTTAAATAAAGAGAGATTGAAGATCTTAGATCCTGGTACTAAGGGATCGCAAAAAATTAGTATAGTGATAAAGCAAGCGATTAGGAAGGCAAAAAGAATGTTATTCACTCTGATGGGTCAAGGCATTGTCATATGATCTGCCAGTCTTTGGGATGTGTCACCCATCTGACTAACATAGCACTGGCACTAAAATTTAATATCACATTAATTTGTGAGATAGGTCGAACATCACAAATACCATTACCACAATAGGTATGGTAATGACAATCACCACTGGTTCGTGCTTGTAAAACTCTAAACATCCTGTCCTATTAGATGTGTTTCTGTGAATGGACATCATCTACTAAATATTTCTGAATGTGCTAGGAGTAAAGCTGAATGACCAGGTTAAGATTGTCAGCTGGTGTGGGTGTTAGGGTGTAGCATGCATCTGTATACTGGAAAATGTGCACATTAATGCACAGTGTCCTATTCCTTGCAGACAAAAAGAGCATTGTGTCTGTTTCGACCAAACAAACAGGCGATGCCTTGATCAGTCAGTGTCAACCTGCCTGGTTGAAATTTAAACAAAGTTTGGCAGTTAGTTGTCATAGAGATGTACAATATGGAAACAGACGCTTTGGTCCAACTCATCCATGCCGACCAGATATCCTAAATTAATCTATTCCTGTTTACCAGCATTTGGCCCATTTCCCTCTAAAGCCTTCAATTCAGGTACCCATCCAGATGCCTTTTAAAAGTTATAATTGTATCAGTCTCCACCACCACCTCTGACAGCTCATTCCATACACGCACCACCCTCTGCATGAAAAAGTTGCCCTTGTCAGTCATGATTGAGCTGGTGCATTCTCCATGGCAGCTAACCAACCTGCACTATTTTCGTTCAACAAAAGTACATTATTCCCTTTATGTTGGTATTTTGCCTGTAATATTCTGATGAGTGCAAGACAAAAAGCTTTGAAAAATTTTTTTTCAGCAATACTCAAGTTTCCTATTACCAAATAACAAATTACCAAGTTGATGATATTTACCAATGTTGCCTTTGAATGTTTGGCTGTGTCTCTGCAAATCAATCTCGAATGTCCCAAAAACAGGTTGTTCTCCTTGAAGATGTGTGCATGTGCAGCCAGATGATAATCTTAAAGGGACCGTGCAGAGCCACAAACAGACTGTTCAGAAAAAGAGATACTGGAGAAGTCATTTTTTATTTGCAGGTCTTGGGGCAGTTAGTGTGCAAATGTAGTACCTCTGTGGTGTACAGGGGAGGTTAAAATGAAACATTCCTTTAATAAAGGTGAAGACAGAGCGGTACAATCAATCAGCAACTCATGATTCTCAAATTCAGAGGATATCTCTTTTTGCAAATTGCTGGATACTTTGTGCACTAATAACTACGTGTTTTTTAAAATTTATTATTATTTTTAGAAAAATCTGACACCATTATTTAAACCAAGTTCAACTGACTGTATTTTTGAAACTGAATTTATAATTATATGATAAATTATATGATAAATTCAATCGACCTGTTCAGATGTGTTGCAGCATACCTCTAGCACAAATGGAACTTGAAACCAAACTTCCTGCCCAGAGATAGGGACACTACTATTGTGCCACAAGAGCCTCCATCCTCTTGGGTATGATTATCTCATGGTTCTGTTATTGGAGTAGTAATCCAGAAACTTGGGTTAATCATCCTGACAATTTGAATCAACTTGAAATTTTTTTTATGTAAAATGTGGGGCCAGTAAAAGGGACCATGAAACTGTTGGATTCTTTTAAAAAGCCAGTTGGTTTATGTCCCATCTTTTAGGGAAAGAACTCTCTCAGCCTTATCTTATGGGACCTGAGTGTGACTCCAGTCCCCATACTAATGTGATTTACTATTAACTGCCTTCTGATTTTGGTGTATCAAACCATTGCATACATTTAAAGTAAGCTTCGCATCACCTTCGGAGTACAGCTAGGGTTGGATGATGATTATTGGCCATTCCAGCATGACATGAGTGAGTAACAAAAAAAAAATTTCTTTCAATCGGGCTAGTCATTCTGCTGAAGTTTTGCAGTGTATGCTTTGCTACTTCAGTCTTGCGTGTACAAATTATATTCTGCTCAGTCAGAGTGAACCTTACATGAATCTTTTTAATAGTGTTGAGTTGACAGTTTACAATAGCGTATGTGTTTGTTTCTCTTTAGAATTAAAGCACTTATTTCAAGATTTTAACTTCAAATTTGAAACCTGTCACCTCCCAATTCCATGACCATATTTCTTGTACCTCTCCCTCTCATACCTGTCGTAGAACCTGATATATAATCATAATCTCAATGTTGTTTATTCAGGCCACTATGATTGATGCAGTCTTGTTCCCTTGTAGACCTGAGAATCTGCATATTTACAGTATGAGGCTATATATAGTAATTCTGCCCTTGACTTCACTTACACTTGAGCAACTGGTGGCTATCTTCCTGCAGCTTGCAGGAAGAAGGTAAATCCTTTTGGCACTGAATTAGCTCCAGGATTACACATCTGACAGAAATAGGACAGGGGTGTCCCATCTAGAAATTTGGAATTGTCTTTGTTTTGATGATGAGCTTGGCGGACTAATGATCTTGTTGTAGAGCCAATTGAAATTGAAGAAATAAAGAAGGAGGGGGTGCGGTGTTGAAGAAAGTAAAGCATTAGGATGAGAATTTTAAATTTCAGGTTTTTGAGGATGGAGAGCCAATGATCAGCTCTGATAAATGAATGGAATTTGATGTGAGGTAAGACTCATAATTTTGCATGAATTGAGATTTACAGATCATGGGGCATAGAGAGTCCAGAGAAGCAAACATTGAAGTAGTAAGGTCTGGAAGAGACAATGGCATGAATGTGGATTCATTATCTACAAATGATTTTCCCTAAAGAGTGGCACATATATTACAAGGAGAGGGCCAAGGATAGATGTTTGGAGACTTCAGGTTAGTGGTGCACAGTGAGAAATGAAGTCATTGGGGGATTTGTTCTGCCTAAATTCAGATTGACAAGACTATTACAAAATGAGTGCAGTTCCACATCACTGGGTATTGGATGAGAGACTTTGAAGTTGGATGGTGTAGATAGCCATGTGAAAAATTATAGAGATTAAGGATGGGTGATGCACCGGTCGCACAGGGTAACTTCGCGATTCCGATTCGGATTTGGATTGTTTTGGTGCTACGGCTGATCAATGTTTGTTTGGAGTATGCTGATTAATACTCCGTTCAAACCATGTGCGTCACATCTGGAAGAAATCTGATTCAACTTGTACTTTTGGATTAATGTTTCTTTTTACTCAGTTGCCTATGAAGTAAAAACAAATTTTGAACAGGATTCATTTTTGTGAGCTTTAAACGTGATTCTTTGCCTTTCTTACAAGACTGAATTGTTTGGGTAATAAAGTACTGATTCATGTTTCTTGCTATTGTGCTATTGGGGAGAGGTTGGTGACGTCAGCCGGTGTGGGAATTGAACCCATGCTGTTGGCATTAGTCTGCATTACAATCCAACCTTCTAGTCAACTGATCCCCTGGACAAGGAGTATCCAGAATCAATCTTAAACATCTCCAGTGTCCATTCTTTGCTCTGATGCTAACTTATTCTGCGCAATCTAAATGAAAGTCTGTGTCTGGTACAAATCAAATGCAAATAATTTTTTAAAAACTCAAAACTTCCCTGATTTATGTTGTGTGTAGATTTTTTTTGTCATAGTGGCTCTACTTGACATTGGGTTTGGATGTGATGCTTATATAATAATCTCTCACTTCAAAATGGTTGTATTGCAACCTTTCAACTGATTCAGCAATAGGTAATGTCTCAATAATTGGCTGATTTGGTGGCACAGTTGCTGTGATTTTACCAGGGATGCTGAATGGATGAAGCACAGCATTGCCTCGAGACAGCAGCCACAAATGTATCTACTCTAGACATGCTGCTACTGGACTCTTCCACTCTATGTCCTGTGGAACCAGAATGCTGGGTGATAATGAAGTCTGCAAATTTCTGCCTCCGGCTTCTCTCAATCTAATTATCCAGCATGTTGAAGCTGGAAGAAGGAGTTTCTTTATAGATTGGAGTCCAAGGCCTCAATAGCAGCAAGCTTAATGTTTGTGAGCAATGCTCCCACTGTGCTTTGCATCACAAAGAGCTCTGCTGCTGTCGATGATGGAGTCTTCCAAATGCCTGACCAGATTTATGTTCAAGTGCCATCTTGTTAAATGTTTATTTAAAAACTGTCAAGTTTAGCTAACACAGAAGGGAACATATTACCCTGTTACTCCTCCAGCCCATTCTGTTTGTATTCATTAACATAGGCTGACTTGCAATGAATCCTTAGGTTGCTTACTGTATTTCTCCCATGTTGTGAGAGGGCAGTGCTTGATAGCATTAAGTGTTCTGCCTGGCCTTATAGCTGTGCTGCATAAAATAAACTTCTATTATTTTCTAGATGTTCATCACAAAATTACCTACCAATTATAAGGGTGTATTTTGCAGCTAATCCTTTTGATCTCAATGTTTGAAATATTAAACTGTACTTTAGGCAGTTTTACTGGCTGCTTTTTTTGACCTCACTGATTTTTGGGAATTATTTATTCTGTCTGCTATTTGTTCCCAAATTTGTTTGCAAACCTGCCAGACAATCAGGATAAAGATTTTAAAGATTCATATCAAATCATCCTGTTGTTCATACCTTTTGTACCAATGTTTCCACTGTCTAATTGTCAAAATAGCTCTGGTGTATTCTGGATGTCTGTAATTTACAAAAATCTTGCTAAGTAAATTCCATGCCCAGTCTTTCTGCAGTTGGAAGTTTTAAATGCCTTCTTAATACAGTTGCCAACTGTTGGGCCTCATTGTAGCTTCTACAGCTTTATTGATGAATCTGCTGTGCTGAAACAGTGTTGGGTTAATGGGCAGCAATAAATTTTTCCAGAAACCTTTAGTGAGCCACAATTAACTACCGGGTAGGACACCAACAGCCATCTCATAATTATCATATTAGACACATTAGAGTCATGATCACAGTTTATTCATTTTTTTTTTGAGATTCCACAATGATAAATTACAATATTTTTTAAAATCAACTGGTGCTTTCAATTGGACTATAATCTGGTGTTGCATGATTTTTAACTTTATACATCCCAGTCCAACACCAGCATCTCCAAATCATGAATTAAGATGGGCTGTGTGATCTTTATACTTTTAAGTTACATACTGTTCTGTTATAATTCTGTCAGTGTCATCTTACCTTTGAGACATGCTCATGACATAATCACTATAGAACAGTATGTAACTTAAAAGTATAAAGATCACACAGCCCATCTTAATTCATGATTTGGAGATGCTGGTGTTGGACTGGGATGTATAAAGTTAAAAATCATGCAACACCAGATTATAGTCCAATTGAAAGCACTAGCTTTCGGAGAGCTGTTCCTTCATCAGGTGGTTGTGGAGTACACCAGGTACATTGACGACATTTCTTCCTCTGAACCCGTGGCGAGGAGTCACTGAGAAAACTACACAGTGATATCAACAAGTTTCATCCCACCATCAAACTCACCATGGACTACTTTCTACTATCTGTCTCATTCTTGGACACGTGCATCTCCATCAAGGATGGGCACCTCAGCACCTCACTCTACCGCAAACCCACGGTTAACCTCACAATGCTACACTTTTCCAGCTTCAACCCAAAACGTATTAAAACAGTCATCCTGTATGGATAAGCCATATGCATACATAGGATCTGTTCAGATGAGGAGGAACGTGACGGGCACCTGGAAGTACTTGGAGAGGCCGTCATAAGAACGGGGTACGATCATCATCAACTCATCAACTGCCAGTTCTGACATGCCACAGCAAGGAACTGTAATGACCTCCTCAGGAGACAGACATGAGCTGCAACCAACAGGTTGCCCTTCATTGTCCAGTACTTCCCAGGAGCTGCAAAACTATGCCGTGTTCTTCACTGCCTACAACACCTTATCAATGAGGATGAGCACCTCGCCAAAACCTTCCCCACAACGCCGCTTCTCACCTTTAAACAATCACCAAACCTCAAACAGATCATTGTTCGTAGCAAACTGCCCGGCTTTCAGGAGCACTCCATATAACCCTGCCAGGGTCGACACTGCAAGACGTGTCAGAGTGTCGACATGGATATCACCATTATGTGTGGGGACACCTCCCACCATGTGCGTGACAGGTACTCATGCGACTCAGTCAACATTGTCTATCTCATACGTTCAGGCAAGGATGCTCTGAGGCATGGTACATTGGGGAAACCGAGCAGAGGCTATGACAATGGATGAATGGGCACCACACAATAATCAACAGACAGGAATGCTCCATTCCAGTTGGTGAACACTTCGGCGGTCTGGGACATTCGACCTCGGACCTTCGGGTAACCATCCTCCAAGGAGGACTTCAGGACAGGCAGCAGTGAAAAGTGGCCGAGCAGAGGCTGATAGTTAACTTCAGTACCCATAGGGATGGCCTCAACCAGAACCTTGGGTTCATGTCACATTACAGGTGACCCCATTGCACTATACACACAGACACTCATGTGCACACACACATTTGTATATGCACGCGCACACGCACTCCTTTATATATATACACACGCGCACACACAAACTCCCACAGAGTTACATTGTACTTGGTCAAAAAGTGCACGAATCCATGTAAGATTCTGTTAATTCATTTTTTAGATTAGAATCAGTCTAAACATTATGGCGCACACAGGTGCTAATACCTAAGACAATTGGGCTAACACCAATTGTTAAAGTTCACTTGAGAATGTAACTTTTTTTTTAAAAGTTTTGTGATTTACATATGAAAGAAATGAAACTAACATGGTCATTCTAACAGATGAGAGATTTAGCAAACAATCAAGGTATGTTTCGATGTATAATTTTAGTTACATCACACTGTAAACTTTTGCTATAAATTCTATGTCTTACAATCATGTATTCCATAACCACATGATGAAGGAGCAGTGCTCCGAAAGCCAGTGCTTCCAATTAAATCTGTTGCACTATAATCTGGTATTGTGTGATTTTCATCTTAATTCAGATTACCTGTGGCATGACAGGTTATTGACGCATGCTTTCAGTTGTAATCTAATAGTTAAAATGTTAGCGCAGGCACTGAGAGTGGCTGAGAGTGTAATGTTTGTGTATAATAGTGGCCATAATGAATGTCTGTTGAATTCTTCAATAGCATTCTGTCAACATTTAGTTTGTTATGTTTTGAGGGACAACATAAGTATTGCTACATGAGGTGCAATATCCCTATGGAAACAAAGCCCACAGCAAGTTCTTTTCTGTTATTTTTCTCCGTCCTCTTTTACTTCATAACTTTCTGTTCCTTTCCTTGAAATTATATACATTTTCTTTTTAAAATCTTTCAGGTCCTATACATAATTGAATGAAAGCTGTAAACCAATGCTATGTTGGATTAAAACAAATCTGCTCATCTTCAAAGACACATTATTTTAATTATAGTGATTCTGAAATTTGCAAATTGACAATTGTCTAACTTTCACTATGTGGACTTTGGTGACTATGATGTTATCCTATAATTGGCAAGCAAATTATGCCGGTGCTAACAGCAAAATTAAGAAGTGTCTGTCATTAGTGTTCTTAGTGTTATGAAGTTGAAGGTGTATACTGTACCTTTAAGAGAGAGTGAAGACTGTTTTGGCAGTGAGACTTTGCAGGCAGCTGTCATGTGACTGGCTAGCAGTCTCAGTGTATTGGAAAATTGAAAATATGTAACATTTGGCTGTAAACTAGATACCTCAGTTGCTTTGACCACCATTTGAACATAACCAATCAGTGTAAATTATGCCCCAGGATAATGAGATGATCTGATGTTTGGGATATAAAGTAGCTGGTGGTTTGAGAGTTAGCCAGAGAGAGAGAATGGCAAACTGCCATCTAGAGAGAGACTGCTATCCAAAACACCTTCTATCAAAGGTACCTTTTTCATATGAAACATCTTTGCAACAAAAGACCAAAGATTACCCAGGGAGATCTATAGCCAGAGGATGACAGCCACTGTCTGGTTTTGAAAATTAAGTTGCTGTAATTTTATTCGGGGCTTTTATTGGATCAGTATATTATTATAGAGTTGGAGGTAGATAACAGACCTTTGAGAGAAAGGAGACTGAGAGTTTGTAAATAGTTGTTATTTAATGTTCACTTTTAAAGTTAAAAAATAAAATTGATATCTTTCTTTAAATCGTGGAGTTCGGGTAGTTTTCTGTCACTCATACTTTAACGGATTACAAGGTGAGGTGAGGGTGTGTTTGGTTTAATTAGCAGAAAGGTTCACTGCAGTGTCGTAACATTAGTATCAATTCAAAGTTATTACCATTCCAGAGGTTACAGACATCCTGTTCCTTATTCCAAGCTTGTTTCCAATTTGAGATATCTAGCAAAAAACCAAAGTCCACAATACAGATCATTCCCAAGGACTAAATGACAAAAAAAAATTTAAGTTGGAAAGTCAAATTGGGTTTTATCAAGCATATGTTTAAAAGCTTAAAGATTACATCAAGAAGAAAGGACAGTGGAAGGGAAAGTAGGCCATTGTTTTAAGGCAGCAAGAAAGAAGTATTTCAGGTAGAAGATGGATGTTGCATTAAGTCTTGATGGCAAGAAGGAAGCCCGTGTGGGGCAGCATGATTACAGCTTAGGACAAATGATTTCAAGGCTCAGATTCGAGGTTCAAGATGTTAGAGGCTAGGAAGACTGCAAGGTAAGAGTGATTAAGATAATTATTATTCTACCGCATGTCAGAGTTGTCACCAGACGTTTAAGGTATCAAGCATTATGTGCTGTTGTCGAGAGCACAGCATGGTGTGTTTTAAATGCAGTTTGTTGAGGCCAATGACCCCCGATGCAATAAAGTTTTACCATTTCTTGATTTAACAGATAAAACACACCAACACCTCTATAAAGTTTCAAGGTGGAAGGAAAATATTGTAAGTAGTAGTCCAAATATGTTGTAAATCCAATAAGTGCAGCTTTTGGAAAGAGAGAGTTAGAGAAATTTTACTGAAACTACCCTGACAATAATTGTCCCACTGAAGGAGATAATGTACAATAGACTTGAACTGACCTGAAGTTCCAAGTGTTTTGTTATTAATGGATCAAGGAAAGTTGAGGAAGAACGTAAAAGGAGGAACAAATTATATAACAACTTTCACTGTTGTAAAATGTTGTATATTTTCCAGCTATTACTTTTGAAATGCAGCAGTTAGTTTATACACAGAAAGCTGCCATAATTAAAGAAATAAATAAGTAATTACCCTTGTTTCAGATGTTAATCAAAGAATAAATATCAAGGATTATTCTCCTGCTCTCTTTCATCCACCTGGAAAAGCAACCAGAGCCTTGGTTTAACTTCTCAGCCAAAAGACACCGCCTCTTACTACAGTGCTGGCTTAGACTGCAGCCTAAACCATGTGCTCATTGTCTGTAGTGAGCATTGAACCCGCAACGTTTTGACTTACAGCTAGTAGTTTGAAAGAAGGCTGAAACTTTGAAATTCATGAGAGAAGGGATTTAGTTCTAGCAGAGCATTGTGATAATTCAAGGTTTAATTTGAAAATGGTAGTGTAAATTTTGACACAACATGGCATCTGTATTTTTGAAATCAAACATTTGCTGGTAGTCTGGTAACTACAACCTCAGGGAAAATATTAGCGTTTTGTAAATTGGACTGTTGTTCATTTTATTTTCAAATTTGTTCAGAATAATTGAGCAGAATTATATGAGGCACCCGAGAACTTAAGCAGGTAGACCTCTATGTTAGGGTGCTATGCCATCGGTGGTATCCCTACTGCTGACTGGCACCATCCCTAGCCCCACTGTGATTTTATAAGCGGTGGGGATGTGTGTTGGGTGGGGTTACCCACCCATGGCCTTTTATAGGCTCTTTTAAGTGCACACCTAATGTGCAAGTAAGGCCATTATTCTGCCTCTGCTTTGACTTATTTGGGGGTGGTGGTGCTTGGGAGAAATTGATGCTCAACCTGCAACCCTGCAGGCTTAACCATGCATGCTGGTGGCAACTTGGGACTGGAGGTGACTCTTGCCGAGACCCAGGTGTGAACTGGGTACCTTCTCTGACAGTGTTGCCTCTCCATGTCCACTTGCCTTCACTGCCCAGTCCAATGTGCTCCCACCCCAGTCACTAGGGCCTTCTAGCCTGGCCCCAACAAGCCCCTGGATATATCTGACTGTCCTGGTACACAGGGGCAGTCTCACCTCTGACACTTAAATCAGAGTGGGGCTGTTAGCTCTCAGCATTTAATCTATTTGATTTCAAGTCTGTAGAAAATTTGCTAAATAAAAGTTTGTCAATGCTGATCTGCAAAGTATCAAAATTAGACAATAATTTCAATTGTTAAAATTAAATTACAACCTTCAATTGAAATTATTGTCTAATTTTGATAAATTATTGATGGTGGATTTTTATTTTCAATTACATTTTACTTTTAGTTTTAATTGAACAATTATATGCAGTCATTGAAGTCTTAATTGGCTCTCCATTACCTTAATGATGCTGGACACCTCAATAGCAATATTATTCCTGACTACACATGTTTTTAGAAGTATTCATGATAGAATATAAATCGAATGTTATGTTTTCATCTTTAATATTTTAGGAGGAAATAGTCCAAGCCTTTTAACGTGAAAATGGTGCACTGATAAGGCAAGGAGACAATGCATTAATGCTTTTACTCTGCAAAGAGTTCCCAGTTGTAATGGCATTGCTGTAGGAGGTGATGAATGAAGGGAAAATAGCAACGTGGAAAGAAATGGCTGAAGTTATTGTTGGAATATTTCTTCTTGTTGCTTCAGAGTAATAATGTAATTTACTTGGGCACAGGTCACATTTCCATGTATCCAATTGCAGGTTGTGCAAAGCTTGGGAATATAAAAAGGAAACTAAAATGAAATAAGATAATACTAGATTACCGACATCCTAAGCTCTAGTAGCAGATGTAGGCTATTCGCCCCATCAAGTTGCCTCTTCCATTTATTGAGATCATGGCTGATGTTACCCTACAACCCTTGTTTACCTTCAGATTAAAAATCTGTCTATCTTGGCTTTGAATATACTCAACCTTGGAACCCCTCTATAATAAAGAATTTCATAGATTCATTATCCTGAGAGATGAAATTCTCTCTCCTCTCATTTTTAGATGAGCACCCCTTATTCTGAGATTATGCCCCTTGGTCCTAGACTCTCCCATAAGTGGGCCACCTCTCCGTATCTACCCTGTTAAACCTTTAATAATCTTGTATGTTTCATTAAGGTCGCCTTCCATTCTTCTGAACTCTGGTAAAAAAATCACTCCACTCGGAATGACCCTAATAGCCTCCTCTTCACTGCCTCCAATGCCACTCTTTTCTTTCTTGGGTAAGGGAACCTGAACTGTTCACACCACTCTACCTGAGGTCTGACTAGTGCCCTCTATGTTTTTGAAAATACTGCCCTATTTTTAATGTTCCATTCTCTTTGAAGTAAAGGGTGACGGTTCATTTGCATTCCCTATTACCTGCTGAGGAGAAAGTGAGGACTGCAGATGCTGGAGATCAGAGCTGAAAATGTGTTGCTGGAAAAGCGCAGCAGGTCAGGCAGCATCCAAGGAATAGGAGAATCAACGTTTCGGGCACGCTTTTCCAGCAACACATTTTCAGCTCTGACCTCTAGCATCTGCAGTCCTCACTTTTTCCTTTTGTGATTCATGTACAAGGACCT
This sequence comes from Chiloscyllium plagiosum, assembly GCF_004010195.1. Classification (NCBI taxonomy): domain Eukaryota; kingdom Metazoa; phylum Chordata; class Chondrichthyes; order Orectolobiformes; family Hemiscylliidae; genus Chiloscyllium; species Chiloscyllium plagiosum. The sequence continues at coordinate 99,001,367 of NC_057718.1, forward strand.
CCAGGTTCCTCCAAACTACTGCTTTCTGCAGTTTTGTTGCATTAAAATAATAATCAATTCTTATATTGATTTAACACAAATCTGCTGGGAATAATGCTGATCAGGAATTTGGTCATTGATATCAGCAGACTTAATAGAGTTTCTGGTCTTCATGCCTGAAATCCTGACGTACGTTAAACTCCTTGCCCGGTGCATGAGGTCAGAAAATCAATTTTGTTTTTTTTCTCTCCATCTGAAAGACTCAAAAAGAAAATTTGAAGAGTAAAAGTCAAATTTGAAATTCTGCATTTTTAGGATTTCTCTCAGGTAAAATTAGTATCAACTAAGAACAAAGAATTTGAATAATTTTAAAATGTAATTATATTGATTTTTAATTTTTTTTGTAGGAGGTTAGTGCACTTGTCAAGGAAGATGTTGATTTTAAGATAAAACAGTACCTTGAAATGAGAAAACAGCGTGGTAACGTGCAATCTAAACTAAACAAAGAATTGACACCCAGTAACCCGCTGTGTCGTAAAGGTAAGAAATTCTTTAAATGTGTGATAATGAGACTAAAATCTACTGTGAAATCATTGAAATATATGCAGCATTAAAATGTTGAACAAATGAGGGAGAGATGTAGATTTTGAGTGAACATATTAGCCAATGATAGAGATTTGGCTAAAGGTTGGAGCAATATATTCTAGGTTATGACAGCAACAACTACTGCATTTATATAGCACCTTTAATATACAAACACAAAGGCAATTCACAGTAGCATTGTCAAATTTAAATTAAGATTAAGCCACATAAGCCATATGAGCACAGAGGACCCAAAATCTTGATCTTTGAGGTATGTTTTTAAGGAGGAGAGAGAGAAAAATGTTTAATGAGGAATTTACAGAGCTTTAAGACTCTGGTCATTGAGGGTATAGCTGCCATCTCTTCCACTTCCATTGTCACCCCATTGTTATTCTCATCCACTCTTGAATATATCCACCGAATATGATTCATAGATCTGCGGGATAGATTATCTGTACCTGATGTGGAGTGCCAATGTTGGACTGAGGCAGACAAAGTCAACAATCACACGATGTCAGGTTGTAGCCCAACAGGCTTATTTGAAACCGCAAGCTTTTGGAGTCCCCACTCCTTCCTCAGGCAGCTAGCTTGCAGTTTCAAATAAATGCGTTGGACTATAACCTGGTGCCTTGTGATTTTTTACTCTATCTATCCCTGAACATGAAGCACTCTTCTGCAAAACACAATACTGTACAGTGGAGACTTTTTCTCTTGCAATGCATTCACTGACTGGTTTAACCAATCAAATATTTATTTACAACAAACTTATTGATAAGTGTTTTGGTATAGAGGAGCAATGTTAATTCAGAACTTGATAATAGTCAATGGTCCTCAATGGTGTAGTGATTATTCCATTCTAAAATACAAGTCCACATTTTGCATACTACTTTATTCTCTGAAAATAATGATCTCAGTTCAAATTCGTGCAATTTATTACTTTATTCTGGAAAAGTAATTTTAAGATTTATGAGGTCAATTCCCGGAATGGCGGGACTATCTTACGCTAAAAAGGTTGGAGAGACTGGGCTTGTATGCACTTGAGTTTAGAAGGCTGAGAGGGAATATGATTAAGACGTATAAGATTATAAAAGGTTTGGACACTCTGGAGGCAGGAAGCATGTTTCTGCTGATGGGTGAGTCCCGAACCAGAGGACACAGTTTAAAAATAAGGGGTAGGCCACTTGGAACAGAGTTGAGGAGAAAATTCTTCACCCAGAGAGTGGTGGGTGTATGGAATGCTCTGCCCCAGAAGGCTGTGGAGGCCAAGTCTCTGGATACTTTCAAGAAAGAGTTGGCTAGAAGCTCTTAAGGATAGTGGAATCAAGGATTATGGGGATAAGGCAGGTACAGGATACTGATTGAGGATGATCAGCCATGATCATAATGAATGGTGGTCCTGGCTCGAAGGGCAGAATGGCCTACTCCTGCACCTATTGTCTATAAGATGTGGTAGAACTGCTGTAGGATTGCAACTCATAACATTTTCTCGATGTCATGTCCATTTGTCTGATTCCAAGTATATATTGGTAATGCCCAGTTCTACCTCTACCACCGCTTCAGTCAACTCATTTACTGTCTCTGATTTTCCACTCCACTTGGAGAAGTAGAAGTTTGTTCCATTTAACTATTGCAAATACTGAAACCAGTAGTTTCTGTGTCCATCACAAGCTGTGTTGTCTAGCTATTGACTCCATCGTCTTTCCTTGTCACTGTCATGAGCCTGAATCAACTGTTGGAATTTTGCACCATGCTTAATCCCAAGCCAGGCCTCTGATCTCATAAACTGTCCTTCACCAAGATTGTATGTTTCCACCTGTGCAATATTGCTCAACTCTGTCCCTGCTGCAGCACATTTATTGCTGAGACCATATCCATTCCTTCTTTAACTTCTGTCTTAGCTATTCTAACGTTCCCTTAGCCCACCTTACATCAACCACCCTCGTACTCTTGAAATTTCAAAATCTCGCACCTGTATCATAACATGCAGCTATCCCAATCTAACACCATTCCAGTGCTCGCTGATCCATGCTGACTTTTAATGCAGCAATGCCTCAATTTGCAAGTGTTTATCTTTGTGTTAAAATCGCTCCAAGTCTTTTCCCCTCTTTGCCTTTGTTACCCCCTTCAGCCCTAGGGTTCTCTGCATTTCTCCAACTCATCTAACCTGGCCTCTTGCCCATTCCCAATTTTCAGTGCTTCACCATTGACAAATTTGCCTCATCATACAATCATGTAATATCAGAGCAAAAGTAGACCATGCAGCCCCCTGTCTGTCATTAACATTAGATCATGGCTGATCTGTTTGTGTTTCAAATTGTACATTTTCATTTGCCTATATAACCCTTAATTCCCCAGCCTAGCAAGAATCTGTCATCCTCATCTTAAAATATTCAATGACCCACACGTGCACCCTCTTCTGAAACAGAGGGTTCCAAAGTCACACAACCATCTGAGTTCATAATAATCCTTTTCTTCTCTGTCCCAAAAGGGTGACCCCTTATTTTATAGCAATGACTCCTAATCTGGACTGGCCCACAAGAGAAAACATCCTTTCCATCTCCACCTTGTCGATACTATTCAGAGACAGCAGCATAAGTTGATTATTAAAACCTATACCTTTTACCAAGTTATTTAATGACATGCCCTGTGTGGCTTTGTGAGCAAGTTTATTTTTTGTAGATACTCCTGTGAAATGTCTTCAAATGCTTTTGCTATATTGTCGAAATGCCAGTTCTTCTTGTTATCATGAGGCCAAGTGTCAGTCTGGAAAGCAATTAATATATTTTTATTTTGCTAGGTACTGGAGGAAAGTTAGTTTGTACTTTTAATTACATCTCTTAAAGTGTAGATATTATTTCCTTTGGGAATTTGGCAAATTAAAACAAAAACACTTAAACAAAATAAGCAACAGTTTGTTCTTTGCATAATAGAATTGCAGCATGTTCACTCCACCCACATAAATTCCCTCCAGATCAGAAATTAACGTGGGTGGCCCACTTTTCAAGCTGCTATGTCTGTTCAGATGTGACTAATATGCAATAGAGCCAAGGCACAACAGGACCTACACAATGCAAAAGTGAAAATCATCAACTTTGCACTGTTTAGGAAAGCTCTGGCACTCCATGACATCAGAGTGGCTGTACATTCATCACAGAATCCTATCCCTGAGCTTACTGACTCTAATCCACATATGTCCCTTTGTTTCACTGTCTGTGACAACTATGATGTTGAGGTGCCAGTGTTGGACTGGGGTGGACAAAGTTAAAAAATCACACAACACCAGGTTATAGTCCAGCAGGTTCATTTGGATGTAGTAGCTCATGAATGCATTGTCTGAGCTAAGATGTCCCCTTTTTTAAATAAGACCATAAGTTATCTTAAGAATGTGACTTGGATGAAGTTCTGGTTTTTACATATTAATGAACCAAAACCAAATCGATTCCAAACGATGAAAGACTTAACATCAATCTAGGTTTGTTCAATATATCATTTCAGTTGCGTGACACTGTGATCCTTTGCTATAAATTCTGTGTTTTATGATCCTGCTGCATGGCTACGTCATGACTAAGCAGCGCTCCGAAAGCTAGTACTTCCAAATAAACCTGTTGGACTATAACCTGTTGTTGTGTGCTTTTTAACTGACAGTTATGATATAGCCACAGCATTTGGTTTCAAATTGAATTTTCATGCTAATATATAAAGTGACAAAGATTTGAGGACCTGATTTAAGTACACTATTTATAAATTACATTTGTGTTATGCAATGCAAAATACCTACTTGACTATATCTTCCCTAATCCCATAGATTCTACTGTTCTTTGATGCATTAGCTGCACATGTTATATAATTTTTCATCGTGTTGTAGCATCGTTTTCACCCTCCTTTCCAGAATTTACTGAAGAGGGCTCAATTCTTTAATCCTGCCTGTCTAACTGTGTTAAATGGAAAATACTTTTTCCCTATTGTATCACACAGAATGAGTATAAAAATAGGGATGCTACCTGACTGTGCTTTTCCAGCACCACACACTCGACTCTGATCTCCAGCATCTGCACTCCTCACTTTTCTCCTCTAAAGATAGGGAAGTCCTGTTAAAACTATAGTCATACCTCACCTAGAAAACTGTGAACATCCTTTCCCTTATCTCAGGAAGGATATACTGGTATTGGAGGAATTTCAGAGAAGGGTCACTAGGTTGATTTCAGACATTTGAGGATGGGGGTACTCTTCTTGTCAGGAGAAGTGTTGCCTGTACTCAATGGAGATTAGAAGAATGAGTGAGACTTTATTGAAACATTCTTGGGGGCGTTGATTGGGTAGATGCTGAAAAGTGGTTTTCCCATGTGGGAGGTTCAGGACCAGGGAGTATTATCCAGCAAAAGATGACACACAGTTAGGAGATAGATGAGGAATTTCTTCCCTTAGTGGGTAGTCAGCTGTGAAACACATTACAACAAAGGACTGTCGAGGTTGGATCATTGAGTATATTCAAGGGTGTGATAGATAGATGTTTTAGTCAGTGAGGAAATTGAGACTTGTAGGCAAAAGGAAGGAGAATGGAGTTGAGGGTTACCAAATCAGCCATAGCATCACTGAATGGTGAAGCAGAGTCAGTGGGTCAATGGTCTGCTTTTGCTCCTATGTCTTATAGCTTTTCCAGCAACTTCTTTCGGTTTTTATTTAGTATATTATGCTTGGGTAATCATTTCTGAATTCCGTCAATTTTATGATTTTTAGTCTTCATTCTTTTAAATTCTCGCGACTTTTAAGTAAATAATGGATTAAAATACTGGCTACACATGGCCCTTTCTTCTGCTATACACCAGATCATTTTTTTGTTTCTTCTTTGCATCTTTACATTGTGCATGAACATTTTAGTAAGGGAGTGAGTTTTATAAAATTGTTCATCAGTATATATGATTAGATTACTTACAGTGTGGAAACAGGCCCTTCGGCCCAACAAGTCCACACAAGACCCTCCGAAGAGCAACCCACCCAGACCTACTCCCCCACGTTTACCCCTTCACCTAACACCACGGGCAATTTAGCATGGCCAATTCACCTAACCTGCGCATTTTTGGACTGTGGGAGGAAACCAGAGCACCCAGAGGAAACCCACGCAGACACGGGGAGAATGTGCAAACTCCACACAGATAGTTGCCTGAGGCGGGAATTGAACCCGGGTCTCTGGTGCTGTGAGGCAGCAGTGCTAACCACCGTGCCGCCCAATATAAATACACTCTCTCCAGTATTTTTGTGTCTATAGATGTAAAATCTGATTCACATCTTTAAAGGAACAATTGATCAGATTTCAATGCTAATTATATTTGCGTGAGTAACAGCAGATAACAAAAGCCTTGGGAGTGATGATGAGAGAATAAGGGCAAACTGAATGCAGGGGAATTTGAGAGTCAGACCTGTTATTGGAAATTGAAGTGTAAATGTTTACTGCAACATTTCTAATAAAAAGGAGAGAAGCACGGAGTAAGCAATTGATAGTGATGGGATGTCCCTGTTGAATTACTTTCTCTCTCAAGCCTTTTTCATGGCATGTGATACCTGTGTCCACTGTTTGTTGGGCTGTGATGTGGGAGATTGGTAAGATCTAACACTGCCACAAGTCTTTCAACTAACATTGTCCCAGCTTCAATTGCTACTTGATCTGCTTTTACAGATGATCAGTTTGCAAATAAAAGCAAATAAATAGGAAGCTATCTTAGCAGTTAGCCATTTTTTTCCTTCTACTTTCAGTTTTAGCTATCCTCGTGAACTGGGTTATCCCCTTCTCTCACCCAAGATAGGTCTTGGATTAAGTTATCCTTACTTCTGGTACTTAAGAATTTAAGCAACTAAAGGACTACACTTGAGCTTAATCAAAATTCTGGAAAGTGACTAAGAGTAGCCACTGCAGTGATTGAAGAACAGCAAGGCTTACTTAGAGCAGGTAAAGGTTTGCAAACTGTATGGTTCATCTTTTGTCCATGACATTCTTACTATGAATTATCAGAAAGATGTATTATATATGTGTACAGCAGATATTTAAAAGAAGGCAGATCATGTACATCATGTCTTTCGATTTCTAATTACCTTCAAGCTTGTGTACTCAATATCAAAACTTCACTCATTTTATTAGAAAGTCTTGTTAATGTTTGAGACTGACCAAATTTTACACGCCAAAAATTTCAGTGCCTCAGCTCCTAAAGTAGTTTATGTCTACATTGGAGAAACCAAATGCAGGCTGGGTGACTGCCTTAAAGAGCACCTCAGGTCTATGCGCAAGCATAACCCTGATCTTCCTGTAGCTGGTCATTTTAACACAGTGTCCTGTTTGCATGCCCACTTGTCTGTCCTCGGCATGCTGCAATGCTCCAGTGAATCAACCTCTCCTTTTCAGTCTGGGCACTTTACAGCCTTCTGGACTTAATATTAAATTCAACACTTTCAAATTGTGAACCAACTCCCATTCTTTCTTTTCTTTTAGCTTTGCTTATTACCTTCTCCCATTTCTTCCCTTTCTTTTAGCTTTACTTGTTACTTCTCTGTCACTGTGTCTTCCCTCCTCAATCCCTACCTCAGTGGGACTGTCAGCACATTCAAGCCAGCAGTTAGACACACAATTGTTCTGCCATTCTCACATTCTGATCACTTAATCTGAACTATCAACATCTTTTATTCACCACCACTTTACACCCACTGCCCTCAACTGCAATTTCCACCCCCCTCCCCCCAGCCTTGCAAGCTATAGCATAAATGTTGCCCCCCTCCACAATTCACTTCAGCTCTGATGAAGAGTCATCTAGACTCAAAATGTTAGCTTGTGCCCTCTTTGGATTCTGTCTGACCTGCTGCAATCTCCAGCATTTGTTTTTTCAGTGGTTTATGTCTCTCCTCACTGCTATCAACCAACCTATTTTTGCCATTTACAAGTAGATGGATAGAAAGAATGGAACGTAACCATAAAATAAATTGTTCAAAAGGGTTCTGATTTTATTCTGGTTCCAAAACTTAAGAAAAAATAAATTTATGAATAGTGCCAAAGAACCTCAGTAGGTTTGGCAGTATCTGTGGAGAGAGGTACAGAATTAACGTTTCAAGTACAATATGATTGTTCGTTGGAGCTGTGTTTTCTGTTTTGTTTTTGATGTCCAGTATATACAGTGTTTTGCATTTATAGAATTATATTGTTATATTAACTTATATAAGACTGGGCCAGGAGCATGAAAATAGGATTAGAATAGTTATGTGCTTGTTTTGATCGGCATGTTCTTGATGGGCTGAAGGACCTTTGCTGTGCCACAGACCTCTATGACTCTGACTCTGAAAATTAATACAAATATGTCTCTGTGATAAGGGAGACTACAGTTATTTTGTTCTTTCTTAAAAACAACTGGAGTTGCTAGAGATCTGAAACAAAAATAAATACATTTCTGGAGGGACTCACCAGATCTGGCAGCATCTGTGGAGAGAGAAAGAGTTAATATTTCAAGTCCAGTGACTAGTCTGAAAATGAGCAGGCAATTCTCAGTATTTTGGCCAACATTCCTACCTCAAACAGTGTCAACCAAAAAGTATAATGAGATTAGCGGTCATTTATTTGCTGTTCTCAGGACCCTTGTAGGTGCAATTGGTTACCATCTTTACCTTCGTAACAATGCCCTCTCCTTTCTATTTATTTTTACTACTTTCTCTCAAACATCCAAGTAAACAAAGCCTTCAAAAGTTACCCTAATCCCCGAGTAGACAATTCAGCAAAATCGCAGTTTGCAATCTGCACTACTCAACTATAGTTAGTGATATTCCACCATTGAGAAAGTCAGAACGCAGCAAACGTACAGTATGCACAAATGGCTGGGCAAAAAAAAACTCTAACTGAAAAGGCAATCTTTCCAGTCTGTTCAATTATAATTAATTCCCAATCTGAGAACCAGCAGCTCTGAAGAGAGGGCTGCAGGACTCCAGGACTTGAGCACAAAAATCAAGCTGACAGTCCTGAGGGAGTGTTGCACTGTGGGATGTTTTTCACAGGAAACTATTTTGAAGAACAGCGGGGAATTTATCCCCCAGTCAAAAACAGACAATCTGGGTTATTACAGCATTGCTTTTTGTGGAAACTTTGTGTGCCCTATATAAAAGAATGACCACATTTTAGAAATACTATTTTGGTTGTACAGTGCTTTGGGATTTCTGGTGGTTGTGAAAGGTGCTGTATAAATGCAAGCATTTTTTTCTCTGTGTAGATCTCTGTCAAAAAGTGTGTTTAGAAAATAATTTAGATAGCTGTAACTTGGATATCATTGGAGTAGATATTTTTAAGTAGTTTCTCGAGGTGGTTACCAGAATCATAGACCTCAGTGCTCCATAAGGAGCCACTGCACTTGTTGAAAGCCAGTGGAGAAACTGAGAATTGTTGAAAAACATGTTAGGCTGCATTGGAAAAATCCAAGTCACAAAACTATGTATCCGGAAACATGGTAACGGCAGAAAGCATTAAACAATATAAAGATGTGATCATTGCAGTAGGGAAAGATTCCAAATGGCTTTAATTTGGAATCTTGCGCTGCAGTTGTTCTAATATGCCTGAGGCAGAAAGTGTTTGCTATGGATTTCATACACTGGAGTGAAGTCCAGATAACGCTAAGGATTGTATTCAGGATTTAATTCTTTTCTTGTGAGCTTGGTATGTTATAGTACTTATTTTTAGCTTTGCATCCTAAGTCTGATTCTGCGTTCCTACTATTTCTGTTGTGACATACTGCAGTTTCCAACAAGCAAGAGATTAGGCCTTGAATGAATCAGCTAGAAGAAACTTACTGTGGAGCTTTGGTTATGGTTATGTTCAAAACAGAAAATATGATGTGCCATTTCATTTCATTATTTACTTTTGGTTTACCTTTTGACACTAAAGATAGTTTGGATTGCAAAGAACAGCAAAGTTTGGGATACAATGCAGATAACCAGTATTCCCCATTTGAACTCAGTAATGAATCCTCAACTGATGTAATTCAGTTTGATGAACAGGCATTGATGACAGCTTGAGCCTATTGTCAGATGCTGAGTAGATGCAAGTTCAAACAGAAAAATTTACTCCTCTGTCTTCACAGGAAGAGTTAACAGTACTCATGAGAGCTCATATCAAGCAAGAAATATTCCTCAGTTAGTGACTAAAGAGTTGGATGTGTTGGTTACACCAATCATGCCATCAGCGTGGACAAATGAAAACGTAGACTTTCGGAGCAAATTGAAGTAGAGAAAACCTGCACACCAGCATTGGTTTGCCGGAAGATTGAGAATAAAAGTCTGCTCCCACAACAAAGATGTGGTGCTTGCGATTCTGTGGACACTACCACTGAGATGGGATAACCAGTGTTCACAGGCTCAGGATATTATCAAGAAAAAAACGATACCTTGTTTAAATATCCAGGATACTGCAAAAAAAACTTTCAACAAGTTACCAACCCCTGCAAAAGAAGGAAATTCATAAGATTAAGACTTCTGTAGATATTACAATTGCCCTCCGTGAGATGTACTCCATGGAGGAGATCGAAGGGATTAAAGATCCTCTACTTTAAAGGGACCCAGACACCTCACTTTGTTGAGAATGGAATCAAAGTCAACAGTCTTCAAGGAGACCTACAAATCTTCCTGAAGTGTTGATACAAGCGAGACTGGTTCATGTAGCACAGATCAAGAACAGAAATGAGTAGAAATTAGTCAGTGACCAATTTTGTGTATGAAGTGGGTGATGTACCAAAATGTACACCCAATCCAAAAATCCCAGAGCCAAGTCAAAGTGTAATCTTAGGCCTTAGTTAAATAATCTAGGCAAACTGCAGATGTTTGTAGCTGAATCACAGATGACTTCCCTTTATGCAGGGATGAATGCTGTTTGCCTTGCTGGCAGCACTCTTGGGAAAGTGCCATGGAAGTGTGGAGAACCAAGGCAGCACAGCTAATTGTCCTCGAGTGCTGTGGAACCAGAAAATGGTCTCCTGCTCCTCCTCTTCCTCCTGCTGCTGCTCTTCCCCCTACTTCCTATATCAAAATTTAAGAAAATGTTTATTTCTCATGCTAATTGTTTTCTATACTGGATCTGTTGATTAACACATGGGTGGAGCAGGCCCCTGGCAGCCCATTTTTGAAACTGGTGCAGATGATTTGCATGTTCTAATGAAGAAATTAACACCTGCCCAGCCACATGAGAGAGGCCCACTCCAATATTGGGTTGACCATCTTTCGGGTGTCCTTGAGCCATGGGATGTTGGTCCACAAAATTGCTCTATTTTGCATCTGTAAAATGGGTGCAAATATGGCTGCCATGAGCTCTAATGTCTAAAGCATGTTGTATTGAGGCATTGAAGGATAATCAACACCATTGTTGACCAAATGTTGGTCAAAATATCGTGTAATAAATTTTTAAGATTCGTTAATAGAGCCTGGATTTATTGCTCATCCCCAGTTACCGTTGCAAAGGTGATGGTAAGCTGAAGTCTGTTAGGTGTCAGTACCCCACAATGCTGTTAGGGTGGGAATTACAGAAATCTGATCCTGTGGTACTGAAGGAACGGTGATGCATTTCCAAGTCAGGTCTGTAAGTGGCTTGTAGTGGAACTTGCAGGTGGTAGTGACCTCTATATTTGCTGCTCTTGAGCTTCTAGATGGTACAGTATTGATCAGGAGTGTGAAAGCTTTTGTCTAAGGAGCCTTGGTGAAATTCTGCAGTGCATCTTGTAGAGCTGCTGCTGTATATCAGTGGTGGAGGGAGTGAGTGCTTGTGGATGTGTTGCCAGCTGAAAGGGCTGCGTTGTCCTGGATATTGTCAAGCTTTTTGGATGGTGTTCCGGCTGCACTTATCCAGGGTTTCTGTCACATTCCTCATTTGGTCCTTGCACATAGTGGACAGACTGTGGGGAAAGACAAGATTAGATTGCATTAGACTAGATTACTTACAGTGTGGAAACAGGCCCATCAGCCCAACAAGTCCACACCGATCCTCTGAAGAGCAACCCACCCAGACTCTTTCCCCACATTTACCCCTTCACCTAACACTACGGGCAATTTAGCATGGCCAATTCACTTAACCTGCACATCTTTGGACTGTGGGAGGAAACCAGAGCACCCGGAGGAAACCCATGCATACACTGGGAGAATGTGCAAACTCCACACAGTTACCTGACGTGGGAATTGAACCCAGGTCTCTGGCGCTGTGAGGCAGCTGTGCTAACCACTGTGCCACCGTGCCACCCAGATATTCCTAGTCTAGGACCTGCTGTTGTAGCCATGGTATTTACAAAGGAACCTCGATTATCCGAATAAGATGGGCGGGCGCTATTTCATTCGGATAATTGATTCAATGCTTCTCCTCTGCGGGCCCGAAGTTTTTCGAAGTTTCCTTTTTCCTTGCTCTGCCTGCCTTGCTCCCTCTCTCTATCTCAGGGTTTGTTTCTGAGCAGACACACAGTTCTGTGTAAGGGACCTGCAGCATTGCTGAAGCCTACCGCATTCTACCCCCCACCCCCCAAAAAAAATCAGTTTGATGGGATTGAGAGCGAATACTTGCTACGTCAGCTCCCTGTTCGGGAGACTAGACAGCAGCACACCACGTTCAAGGCGCCCCCCCCCCGCCCTGTCCAACACTGTCTCCGCCTGCCCCCACCCACTGTCTGACCTGGTTGACCAGCTCCCCGTGCCCCCGCTTTCCTTCTCTGGGGCAGCTGGCTGGAGACCAACAGCAAGACTGCTACACCTAGGCGCACACACCCAGACAAACACAGACACGCACACACTCTCTGTACAGGACAATTTGGAAAGAGTATCTGGGGAAGGGGGGAGGGGGGTTTAGGGTAACTTTAGAACTGTGTAGAACTTTAGGGAAAGTGTGGGAAGAGAGAAGGCAGGCAGTCAGTCATTTGGAGACAGTGCCTGGGCTCCCATCAATGTCCAGGACTGTTCTTGGCAGCATTTCAGAGTTCATTTTTAATCATTGTGAAGTGGCAGATGGAGTTTAATTCAGATAAATGTGAGGTGCGGCATTTTGGGAAAGCAAATCTTAGCAGGACCTATACACTTATTGGTAAGGTCCTAGGAGTGTTGCTGAACAAAGAGACCTCAGAGTGCAGGTTCATAGCTCCTTGAAAGTGGAGTCGCAGGTAGATAGGATAGTGAAGGAGGCGTTTGGTATGCTTTCCTTTATTGGTCAGAGTATTGAGTACAGGAGTTGGGAGGTCATGTTGCGGCTGTACAGGACATTGGTTAGGCCACTGTTGGAATATTGCGTGCAATTCTGGTCTCCTTCCTATTGGAAAGATGTTGTGAGACTTGAGAGGGTTCAGAAGCGTTTTACAAGGATGTTGCCAGGGTTGGAGGATCTGAGCTATAGGGAGAGGCTGAACAGGCTGGGGCTGTTTTTCCTGGAGCGTTGGAGGCTGAGGGGTGACCTTATAGAGGTTTACAAAATCATGAGGGGCATGGATAGGATAAATAGACAAAGTCTTTTCCCTGGGGCCGGGGAGTCCAGAACTAGAGGGCCATAGGTTTAGGATGAGAGGGGAAAGATATAAAAGAGACCTCAGGGGCAACTTTTTCACACAGAGTGGTACGTGTATGGAATGAGCTGCCAGAGGATGTGGTGGAACCTGGTACAATTGCAACATTTAAGAGGCATTTGGATGGGTATATGAATAGGAAGGGTTTGAAGGGATATGGGCCGGGTGCTGGCAGGTGGGACTAGATTGGGTTGGGATATCTGGCCGGCATGGACAGGTTGGATCGAAGGGTCTGTTTCCATGCTGTACATCTCTAAACAAAAGACACGATCAAATGTAATGTTTCTATTGGGACTTTGAGATCTTCTTTGGATAATCCAAAATTCAGATAATTGATACTCACATAATTGAGGTTCCTCTGTATATGGCTAGTCCAGTTCACTTTCTGGATCAATGGTAACCCCCTACTAAGATGTTAGTGGCAGATTCAGCAATGGTAATGCCATTGAAGTTTGAGGGGCAATGGTTAGATTTTTTGTGGTGGAGATGGTGATTGGATTGCACCTGTTAATGTTACTTGCCAACTTATCAGCCCAAACCTGGATATTATCCAAGTCTCGCTGCATTTGAGCATAGACTGCTTCGGTGTCTGAGAAGTTGCACATAGTGCATAACCTTATACAACCATTGTCCCTGCTTCTGACCTTAAGATATAAATCAGATTATTGATGATGTAGTCTACATAATGAGCATCTATACTTTGTTAGCAGAAGTGTTTCTAGACCAGAATAGTCTGTGGTACATCTGTTTCTGAGGATACCCAAGTTTGATCGGACGTTGTCACAGGCATGAATTCAGTGCAATTAATGCTGGCCCTGTACAGAATATTGTTTACACAAACTGAATACTTTTCCAGTCAGTCCTTGAATGGAAGCCATTTTCCAGTGGACATTGATGAAGCCTGGCTAAAACCTGAGGTTATTTAAGTGTTTGACATGCAAGATATTATTTACAGCTGAACAGCATTGCAACTTAAATTGCTCTCAATATTACACGTGCTTCTAATATTGAAGGGAGATTGAAAACATGAACAAAACCTGTAGTATTGGCCTGCTTCAACCATCTACTTGTAACTGAGCCAGTTTCAACCATTTAGTTGCTATTTAAGGGATACCAAACCAATAGCATACCAGCATGTTCTGCATCCATGACAAGGAACCACAGTCATGAAGCATTTGAAGTGATTATGCTAGTAAACTCCCCAGCTGTCCACAGGCTATTTGAGGTAGTTTTTAGAAAAGCAAATCTGCTTTATTTCTAAAATAACTTACTTATCTGGCTTCATGAACTCTGCCTAAATAAACCAGTTTAATTATCATGCACAATTTGATAAATGCAGTTTTGAGACCCTTCCTATTTTACACTGCCTTTCTATCTTACTCTTGCTTACATAAGCTGTTAATTAACTTTAAGGTAAATGTGAGTTATCCTTTGTAACAGCTTGCAGTTGTGTTTAATGTACAGCTAATATGTTACCAACTTGCAAGATTAGTTATGTGATCTTGATTGAAAGGTTATCAAAAATGTTGAGAATGTAATGATTAAATTCCCTAGTTAAAATTGAAGTGTTACATGAATTTGATTTTTTTTTTAAATTATGAGCTTATTTGTCATTTTGTAAGTAGCCAACAATGTGCCTTCTTTACTCTGAAATGCAGTTTATACAAAATGTTAGTGGTGAAGTTATGCAGGTGCCAGATTCCGCTGGGACAGGAACACCTGCCAGGCTGCTCCAGATAACTCAGCAGCTTTGAGGCATTTTCCCAGGCTCCCAGATGAATGGTCACTAATAGCCGTGGGAGAGGGCTTCCAGTGTCGCATAGTGTACCACATTCTCTACTTGGCACTGTTATGTAGCTAAAGTCTGTTTGGCTGTGATTGCAACTTTTAAATAAGATGGAAGAAATATGCAGCTGAGTTTTTTTTTTATTTTCATTTGGATAATTCTTAAGTTTAGTAAGCATAACAAAACACTCTAAATTTAAGTTGGTAACTTTGAAATATAAGCAACTGCGGTATCTCCTAAAATGGTGTAACTTGATTACAGCCAGTGTATCAGATAAGTGCAAGGCTGGAAAAGGCTGAAGGTAGCTGCCAAAAATGACTAAAAGTAATTGCACATCATTCTGCAGTCGGTGAAGTTATTTTGAAAGTTTACATGACTTGAAATGCTCAGACATACTTGACCACTTCCCAGCTTCAAGCAGAGACATGTAACTGTGCTATCTCCTGGGAAATAAAAAATTCACTGAAAACATTATTTGTAAAAACCAGTGTGGTCAGCAATCTGCTTGTTGTGTGGCTTAGAATTTTTTCACAAATAGATTCAAAAGTTTTGCGTTCATGCACTTTGATGGATTATTGCAGCTGATCATTTTATTAGCTATGCTGATATTCAATATTTGTAAGTTGACAGTTTCTTTCCTATTGAGTTGGATTCAGTTCCTCAACTTTGTATTTTGTTGAGAAAACCTGATATTGTAAAATGATGAGCATTATTTAACATACAATAAAAGTTAGGAATTCTTTGCCGAAGCTACATCTATTGTTCATTATGATTTATCACAATGTGCCCACCATGATTTTAGCTTTCACTCTTCTTTTTCATCGATTATTATCTTGTTAACTTTATTTTATAGAAATTTGTTTGTTATCTTAGCTTGTTATTATTGGTCAGATGAGAAAAAAAATTAATTTTGCAGGCACACTTGTGAGAGTTCACCGTTAAGTCTTAAATCAAAAGGTATTGATTACCCCTTGAGAAAAATGTCTCCTTGATTGATACAGTTCCAAACGGGGTTGACTGATAGGTGAGAGATTTTTAAACACTTGTTCTCCTAAAATCCATTTGAAGAATATGAGATTCTAAGAATCCCTTGAGGCACCACTTCCTTAAACCTTACATGAATGAGTCTCTCTCTGGGAACAAGCTAACATAATCCGTTTGCTATAATAACTTAAGTTCTCTCTTACAGCAGGCTCACTTGACAAGGTGGCTAGATTTAACTCTGATTACTTCTATCAATGGGATCAATCCTAATTGCCATTGTAAGCTTTAGATTAGACAGGGCATTGAAATCTCCATCCTCACACCTAGTACTTTATTGAATGGAAAGGAAATGAGAGTGAACTTTGCATTGTAATACCTGATTTGAAAATGTGCATGTCCTTTTCTCATTTTTATGATTTTGTTTTGCATGTTCACTATTACCAAATGCCTAAGTGTTTTATCTTTCCAGTTAAGTGATCCATCTTGCCTTAATCAGTTGTACATTTATGGACACCACTATTTTCCATTGTGAATCTTTGAGGAGCACCTTTGGATAATGCAAAATGGTTTAAGATGTCAAAAGTTCAACATCAATCAATACTTTGATCCTCATGACCTTAGTGGGAAAAAGTGCACTGGAAATCAAGCCACGAATCATCCCGCACATGAAATATGACCAATCTAATGTCCAGGATGTATAATGCCTGACCACTATTTAAGATAAAATGAACCTGTACCAAGTCTCTTTAATGAACAAGAAAACAAAGCCTATTTATTTTAACTAATTATTCCTCTAACATGGGGAAATAAACAGAATTTGTGTGGTCAATGTACACACTTAAGCTTAATATCCCTTTAAATCCAAGCACACACATGTCATTCATAAATGGGTAGGACAAGACAGATGAGAGAAACCTTTTTTAAGAAATATCGTGGGTGGAAAATATAAACAAAAAGGCACAAAGTCTGTGGATCAGAGTCCAAACTAAAATGGGTGGGACGAAATGAGATGACTTGCTTTTTTTGTTGTTTTGATAGCACGTTGTTGATAGCTTATAGTTGTCAATTGCAGTCATCCTCAATTTGGTAGCCAGTCAATTAGACCTAGGTCTTGGCCAGATTTAAAAATTTTCTTTTTTCTTTGCAAAGTCTTTGAGAGTTATTACTTGACATTCAGAGAGAGAGAGAGATTTCACTTGCTGCCAGGCTTGAAGGTTTATGTCCTAACTGTTCTCTTTCCTCTCAATTCTGTGGCAAACTGTCACGACCAGTCCACAAGCTTTTGCCAGGTAGTTACTTAGATTTCAAAGATGTCTGGTGCTGGTGAATCCCACAAAACTATCAAAATCCTGTTTCCTTAAAAGAACACCACACAGTTCAACTTCTCCTTTGAGAAGTTTTTTTAAA
>NC_057718.1:99019146-99035601 GCF_004010195.1 Chiloscyllium plagiosum
GCATGGATAGAGGATTGGCTGACTGGCAGAAGGCAGAGACTGGGGATAAAGGAATCTTTTTACAATGGCAACCAGTGACTAATGCAGTTCCGCAGTGGTCGGTTTTGAGACCACAACTATTCACGTATTATTAACGATCTGGACAAAGGAACTGAGGGCATTGTTGCTAGGTTTGCAGATGACACAAAGATAGGTGAAGGGACAGGTAACGTTGAGGTGGTGGAGAGGCTACAGATGGTTGAGTCATTCCTGATAAAGGGCTCCTGCCCGAAACGTTGATTTTCCTGCTCCTCGGATGCTGCCTGACCTGATGTGCTTTGCCAGCACCACTCTAATCTTGACTGTAATCTGCAGTCCTCACTTTCGCCCTTCAGATTTGGAGGCTAGCATTCCTTTCGTTTTCTTATCAATTTTCTGCATCTGTTCATGGCTATGCACCTGAATCCCCAAATCCCATTGGGGCATCCACTATATTTAACTTTGTGCTTTCTAATGCTTTCATTTGGCATTTGGGAAGGCAAATACAATGTTAGCATTCATTTTGAGAGGGCTAGAATGTACTGCAGAGGTTATGTGAGCATCCGGTCAGACCGCATTTGGAATATTGTGAGCAGTTTTGGGCCCCATATCTAAGGAAGAATGTGTGCTGATCTTGCAGGGGATCCGCAAAAGGTTTACCAGAATTATCCCAGGAATGAAGGGCTTGTCATATGAGTAGTGGTGAGGAATTGAAGAGGAATGAGGAGTGATCCCATTTAAACTTAGATACTGAGAAGCCTGCATAGGATGTGGAGATGATTTTTCTATTCTGAGGAGAGACGAGGACCCAAGGGCATAGCTTCAGAGTGAAGGGATGATCCTTTAAGGGGATTTTTGTCACCCAGAGGATGCTGAATTTGTGGAACTCATTGTCACGGAAGGCCATTGAGGCAAAGTCACTGTATTTAAGATAGAATGCATTCTTGAATAGTAAGGGGATCAAAAGTTATGGGGAGAAGGCAGGAGGATGGGGTTGAGCAGCGTATCAGCCATAATCAAATGGTGGAGCAGACTCGATGGGCCAAATTACCTAATTACACTCCTGGCACATAGTCATAGAGATGTACAGCATGGAAACAAACTCTTCGGTCCAACCCGTCCATGCCGACCAGATGTCCCAACCCAATCTAGTCCCACCTGCCAGCACCCGGCCCATATCCCTCCTAATCCTTCCTATTCAACATCTTATGGTCTTATGGAACTTTTTCATCCAGTGAGTGGTAAGCCTGTGGAAATCTCTACCATGGGAACCTATTGAGGCTAAAGAATCAAAGAGTATGGATAGAAATCAGGAACAGAGTGCTGAGTTGGATGATCAGCCATGATCATACTGAATGGAAGTGCAGCTCAAAGGACCAGATGGCCTACTTCTGTTTTCTATGTGTCGGAGTTTTTGTTTATTTTGAGTATTCTGAAATATCCTCTTAAATGTCTGCTACTTTGTCTCTATTGAGCTATCCCCTAGCCTAGTATCAGTTCGCTTTAGCTAGCCCAGCTTTGATGCCTACATCATTGTCCTTGTTTAAGATTAAAACATGAGTCTTAGACCGAATCTTCTCCTTTTCAAATTGGATGTTAAATTCAATCATATTGTGGTTGCTGTAACCAAGGTTGCTTTAACTCTGTTATTAATTAGTCTTGTTGCACAATATCACATCTAAAATAACTTATTTTCTGGTCAGTTCCAAAATATGCTGTTCCTAAAAAAAAAAAAAGTGATGTTGAAAGCATTCTATGAGCTCCACATCCAGGCTGCTACTGCCAATCTGATTATTGCAAATTGTATGTAGATTACCATCACCCATCTTTATTCATATCCCTTAATGGCAAGCGCTTCATACTTTTTCTTGCAAATATTGTCCCATTTTCTCCCACATTGTGTTTACTATTAGGGGACTTGCAAACGACTTCCACTAATGACCTCTTTCCCTTACCATTCCTCATCTCCATCTGAAACAGTTCTACGTCTTGATCCCCTAAACCAAGGTCATCTCTAACTATTGCTTAAAGGATCAACAGTGCTACCCCTACACCTTTTCCTAGATTTCTATTTTTCTTCAATGTCACATACCCTCAATATTCAGGACACATCTGTTATCCTGAAGCTATGACGACATGTTAGTTGTCAAATTGTATTTATTACTTCAGAGTACTATGAATGCTATGAATATTCCGAGTCTTAGTTTTGTCTTTTTGCTTTCTTTGCAACATCTAGTCTTGATTTTATTATATTCCTCGGACATTTTTCTCTCTGCTCCTTCCAGACCCTCATTTTTTTGTATTACTATTTTTCTGTCTTGCCTAAACTCTACGCTAGGATAAGCCACATCTTTCCACATTTGATCCCTTGCCCCAAGTTTAGCTTAAGTTTGGTTTATTTAGTTTAAAACTCTCACTTTTATAGTTATGCAGTTCACAAGAAACTAACCCAAGCATTGTTCATGTGTAGACTGTCCCGGCAGTTTAGTCTCTTTTCCTCCGTACTTTTGCCAGTTCGCCTTCAAACTAGAGCATACTTCACCCACAATAATTTTTGAGCAATGTGTATATCTTTTAAATTATGTATATCGTACACCAGTTTTGATGTGGCTCAGGAAATAACTTAGAGATTATAACCTTTTTGAGGTTCTGCTTTTCAGTACCTAGTTCCTCACACTATATATGTGAAACTTTGTTCCTATTTCTACCTATGTCATCGTACCTACCTGGACCATGACTGTCAAACCCCACCTCTGCCAACTGCATTCATTTTCAGTCGTGAGCAGATTCATTCTGCTCAAAAAAGGCCTTTCAACCCATCAAGTTTGCACCGACATAACTACCACTGAAAGTATGCTTGTCCCAATTTTCTGAGCTTGTTCCATATCCTTGAATGTTGTGATATTTGAAATACACATCCAAATATCTTTTAAAGGTTGTAAAGTTTCCAGCCTCTTTGCTGCATCCTTGAACACAGGTGAGGACCCAAAGGTCTGGAGAATTGCCAATGTCCCCTTGTTTAAGAAGGGTAGTTAGGATAATCCAGGTAATTATAGACCGGTGAACCTTGACGTCAGTGGTAGAGAAGCTGCTGGAGAAGATACTGAGGGAAAGGATCCATTTATGTTTGAAAGAAAATGGGCTTATCAGTGATGGGCAGCATTGTTTTGTCAGGGAAGGTCATATCTTACCAATTTAATAGAATTCTTTGAGGAAATGACAAAATTGGTTGATGAGGGAAGGGCTGTAGGTGTCACATAAGGCATTTGATAAGGTTTACTAAGAGAAAGTGAGGACTGCAGATGCTGGGGACCAGAGTTGAAAAGTGTGGTGCTGGAAAAACACAGGCCAGGCAGCATTCGTGGAGCAGGAGAATCGATGTTTCAGGCATAAGCCCTTCTTCAGGTTGATAAGGTTTTCCATGATAGGCTGGTGGAGAAAGTGAAGTTGCATGGGGCCCAGGGTGTACTAGCTAGATGGATAGAAAACTGGCTGGGCAGTAGGAGACAGAGTGGTAGTGGAAAGGAGTTTCTCAAAATGGAGAACTGTGACCAGTTGTGTTCCACAGAGATCCATGCTGTTTGTGATATACATAAATGATCTGGAGGAAGGTATAGGTGATCTGATTAGCAGATTTGCTGACGCTAAGATTAGTGGAGTAGCAGATAATGAAGGGGACTATCCGAGAATGCAGCAGAATATAGATAGATTGGAGAGTTGGGCAGAGAAATGGCAGATGGAGTTCAACCCCGGCAAATGTGAGATCATGCATATTGGAAGATCCAATTCAAGAGTGAACTATATGGTAAATGGAAAAGCCCTGGGGAGTATTGATGTACAGAGAGTTCTCTGAGTGTTAAGATCCATTGTACCCTAAAGGTAGTAATGCAGGTCGATAGAGTGGTCAAGAAGGCATATGGCATGCTTCCCTTCATTGGATGGCGTACTGAGTCCAAGGGTTGGCAGGTAACGTTACAGTTGCATAGGACTTTGGTTCGGCCATATTTGGAACACTGCATACAATTCTGGTTGCCACATTACCAAAAGGATGTGGATGCTTTGGAGAGGATGCAGAGGAGGTTCACCAGGATGTTGTCTGGTATGGAGGGTGCTAGCTATGAAGAGAGCTTGAATAGATTATGATTATTTTCATTAGAAAGATGAAATTTGAGGGGGGACCTGATTGAGGTTTACAAAATCATGAGAGGTATAGACAGGGTGGATAGCTAGGCTTTTTTTCCCCAGAGTGGGGGATTCAATTACTAAGGGTCACACGCTCAAGGTGAGAGGGGAAAAGTTTAAGGGAGATATGCTTGGAAAGTTCTTTACGCAGAGGGTGGTGGGTGCCTGGAATGCATTGCCAGCAGAGGTGGTAGAGGCGGACACGATAGTGACATTTAGGATGTATCTGGACAGATACGTGAATGGGCAGGGAGCAGAGGGATACAGAAAATAGGCGACAATTTTAGACAGAGGATCTAGATAGGCGCAGGGTTAGAGGCCGAAGGACCTGTTACTGTGCTGTAATTTTCTTTGTTCTCATTGCAGAGGCTGACACTTCAGCCCTCTAGCTCCTCTTACTTGTCTCAGTCACAATCACACCCTTCTGTACCTGACTATCAGCAAACCTTGTCCTAAGTAGTGCATCAACCTCCTGATATAAAGACTCCAGGTAAACTTCACCTCCTTTGATGCATCAGTGTCTGTATTTCAGTCTTCAGTCTATAATTTCTGAGCCAAGTCTGCTCGAACGTCACTTACTGCAGATGTGTTTGCTATAGATTCTGCAGCCTGTTCGCATCAGCTGAACTTCTCATCTCAATGAGTTAAAATTCACACCACACCAGGTTATAGTCCAACAGGTTTAATTAGAAGCACTAGCTTTCGGAGGAGCAGTGCTCCAAAAGCTAGCGCTTCCAATTAAACCTGTTGCACTATAGCGTGGTGTTGTGATTTTTTAATTTTGTACATCACAGTCCATCACTGGCACCTCCAAATCATCCTAATGAGGTTTAATTATGTATTGATCATTTACTTATGCTGCCTTTTATATATTTTATTGGTGTTACTGCCAATTTGTATGTTATGTAAAAATTTAAGAATAGAAAGATCTTAACCAGAGACTTATCAAATAGCAAGCTTCTTTCACTATAGTAGACTTAGAACCAATTCCAGTTAGCTTCACTGAGTCTCTGACTACCTGCCTTTGTGTCCTAACCTCAACAGCCCATGATTTTTGTTGAATCATGTTAGATCCTTCCCTTGCCATCTAGTGTTGCTTCTCTTAATGATTGTATGTGCACATGGAATAACATGGTTGATTAACTAGCACAAAACAGAAAGTACCAGGAAAACCTCGGCAAATCTGGTAGCATCTGTGGAAAGAGAAACAAAGCTAACATTTTGAGTTCAGTTCAGCTCCTCTTGAGAACTTTAGCTTTTATCACTGTATTTTTATGTGGCTTTTCTGGCATCCCAAAGCACTCATGGAAATTTTATCAAAGAAAATGACAATGAAGGAGATATTAGATGCGAGTGAAAACTTAGTCAGTGATTGGTTTTAAGGAAGGTGCTAAAGGTGAAGGGAGAGGTGTAGAGTTTTCAGTGGGGAATCAAAAGCCTGGGATTAACACAGCTGACAATGATGATGCACACAAGGTGCCAAAGGCAGATAACTGGTAAATGTTGCAAAGTTAGGGAAGGAGAAACTATCAGATTTAAAGATTAGAATTTTAAACTTGAGGCATACTAGCTAATTCTCTGAAGATCAGACAGCAGTTTATTTGTTTAGTTATTTGTACTAATGTTTGTCAAATTTAACGTGTATGTAATAAGAACATAAATGCAAATATATGAATTACAAACAGAAGTAGGCAGTTTGGCCCCTCGAGCCTGCTCTTCTATTCACTAAGATCATGGCTGATCTGATTGTGACTTCAGTATCACATTCCCACTTACCCAATAAGTTATGATGCCTATGCACTTCAAAATATTGAATGACCTCGTCCCAACTGTTGTGGCAGGAGGAGAGTCCTAGAATATGTTTAAAGTTGAGATTGATAGATCTGATTGTAAATGGTGTAAAGAATTATGGGGATAAGTAAAAGGCATTGAAGTGTTTGATCATATTCAATGGCAGAGCAGGCTTAATAGACTGAGTTTCCTGCTGTTGTTCCTAAGTTCCCAATAGAGTTCCAAAGATTCATGACTCTGTCAGAGAACTAATTCCAAATTAAGTGGAAGACTTAAACTGTGTTCTTCACTCTAGTCGCTTGCATAAAGGGAAACATACTTTCAGCATCCACCTTGTTTAGCCCTCTCGGAATCTTCTATGTGGGTAATGATGCCTTTTTAATAAACTAATGCAGGCATGATGGGTTAAATGCCCTTTTTCTGCACTGTAACATTTCTGAGATTCTGTGACCTATCTCAATAAAATCACCTCTTATTTATGACAAACTGCAATAGGATGTTGGCACCTTGAATCTGGTTATTCCTTGAATAGAACAGAGGATAACATGCCCCTTAAAATAGAGGAGGTCTCATGAACATTGTCTGGAACGTGACGAGGAGGTCAAGGTTTAAGGCCCACTTGTAGCAGAGGCGTGCTATAACATGTCCAAACAGTTTGATTGAAAATAATTTACTTGAAGTCCTTTAAAATTGAGTATACTATTGCACTTTATGTCGGGAAAAGGATGATGTTTTCCATTTTTTACATAGTATAAATTTTTATATACATATATATATATATAAGTGAAGCAGCAGTAGCAATGGATGTTGGAATACAGTCAGTTCTGAAATAAAGTGATAGTTGTGTTCTCGTGCAATCTCATGTTATAAAAAAATCGCGCAATAGCTGCGCAATTTAAGCTAATGGGGCCGGAATCACGTTATAGCCAATACAAGTGAGTAAAGTTCGTGTTCTACCAACAACAGTCTAAATTCTTCAACCGTGTTAAAACCAATTTGTTTTGAAGAAATAAGTGTTATGGCAGAACTGACTGTGTTGCATATTTTGCCATTACAGGGGAGGACTGCACCCATGTTTATGGGCTGAACATTTGAGGAGGTGTGATTATCTAAAAACAAGAATCCTTAAAGAACAGAAGGGCTTTTTTTGTATCCACCTGACATACTTAAAGTACAGTGAACTGGGGGAGAGATAATGCCATCTGAAGTTCCACCTTTCTTAATCCCAGCTAATGAAAACTATGCCTGAATGATGTTGGCATTTTTACTCAGTCACCACAGCAGTCAGGATCTGGTGCTAGTTTTCTGAAAGAGGTCAAACAACTTTTGTTAAAAAGAGGCAACAAAAAATGCAGCACTTGTTTAATAATCCATTGATTGGCCAACTTTTCCATTGGAGCACCATGTTGCCAGTCTGATTATTCCTGTGGGATTGAAATTCAGGGACTGGTATGGGTGCTGAATCCCTTTTTAAATTAATCCACTCCAAGATTCACCTTAGTGGTTAAAAACAATAATTTTTAAACAACTTTAATATACTCTTGGAAATATGTTGCTGGAGTGTGGTGACCCTCAGGTTAAACCACCACTAGTTGTCCCTCTCCAATGGGAGAGCAGTCTTTTGGCTCAATAGGACAATGACAACTTTCCCTTCAATGCTGTGACAGTACAAACAGTCTTGCTGCACCACAATATTGGTAGAACAGGTGTGGAGTACTTGAGCCCTTTAATATTTAGATGGTGCATTGGTGAAGTTGAGTGGCATATATTGAGATTTAATTGACTCTTTTTGCCTTGTTTATTTTTTTCTTTTGGAGGAACAAATTCAATAACCCTGCTTATGTTTCTTATGCCTGGAACCAGTCTCTGAGGCAGCACCTCATTCACAGGAAACTCAACAAACCATGGAGCTTTAGGCACTCAAAGATTGCAGATCCTGAGGTCCCTAGTTTATAATGTAATATAGCCATTAAGGGAAGCATAAGAGTAGGAACACCTCAATGCAGCAGCAAAGGATATGATTCAGCCACAAGTTAATCTAGAAACATTGCAGACAAATGAAGTAGGTGTCATGTTAGCAGTTAGTGATATGAAATGAAAAATGTTTCTCCAATGCACTTACTGTTGGGTGATTTAATTTTGTAGGTCAAACTTTTCGTCTTGCTGCTTACTTTATGAAGAGGCATATGAACTTGAGATGTGTCACACAGCAGAACTATTGTGGTATGTACATATTTCAGAATGGTTAGAAGATTAATCACATTTCAACTTGAAAAGATTTTTTATCGATTGCATACCTACAAGTAATTGAATTAGCTAAAAATGTTGCATATAATTAAAGTGCAGCTTTGAATATGAATGCTTCAGTTTTCAACTGAATGTCTTTGATGTAATTTTCATGATGTATATTTGCTTGGATTTTCTATCCTATGTTTTACTGTGCAAACAAAAATAATTAGACCAGGAGTGGATTAGAATATGACAAGAAAGAGAATAGCCATTGAATAATCCCAAATCCTAAACTCATTGTCGGTCACATCGCTGACAGATAGGCAGCATCCCAGAGTGGTTCCATAAGAAACAAGAAGATGCTTTTATGTTGGGCTAAGAATTGCTTCAGAGACACTCAACACCATAAAGCCATATTATAAATGGGAAATCTGCCATTAAGAGGCCATTAATGACTGTAGGGCAGATTTGGGTAGAATCCCAACATATGGCAGAAGTTTTAAATGACTACTTTGCATCACTCCTTAGAAGTGAAGATGATGCTAAGTTAATAATGCTGCAATATATAGCTGGTGCTAACATTATAAGTGTAAAAGTGAATATGGAAACAGTCCTTGCTGGATCAAAATTAAAATTAATTGGGTAATGTTACATTGGCTCATTAATTTAGTGGATTAAAAATTCACGTTGCTCAGGTGAAACCACCACCACAGGGTACGGGCCTGGAACATGCCCATGTTTAAAAAGGAAAATGAGGAGTTCCAGGAAACTGCAAGTCAATTTTATCCTGAAGACTTCTATACTTAATTTGTACTTTCCACTTTCCCTCCCTCCTGATCCAACTATTTTGCATTGCTGATCTGCAGTTTTATTTGACAATTTGTACTTTCACTTAATGTGGGCAAGATACATTTTCATGTTGCTTTTTTTTAAATCAAATGTTTTTGTCCTCTCTGTTTTTAGCCCTGTTCTTAAACTGAGCCTAAATATGTTGTGGTCACTATTTGAGGACTCTTCCCTACTTTTAGTTGCCTACTTTCTCCTTTTCATTAACCAGATTAGGTCAAGTAGAATTTTTTTCCTCCTTGAATTATCAGCATGTTAATTGAGGTAACAGTTTTGTGTACATAGCTTTTTTTTTAATCCACAAACATTTTGTCTAACAGAATATATTTTTGAATAATTAGAATTTCCTCCTTGTTATTTTATTGAATTCTACATTATATTTGCACCAGAAAACAAAATAAAGTAATGCTAAAAGCCACTGCTACCTCAGGCTAGACTTAAAAAAGTTAGAGTAGACAACCTCGGTTGAGCCTGATACTCAGAATAGTTCTTGTTCTTCTACCAGATGTTGTTGTCTGGGGTTTAGAGCCAAGAATGATCTGCAGTTAGCTGAGTCTGTACTGACTCCAAGCAAGCCATTTTCCTTCGCCTGCGCAATAGTAGGTCAAACTCCCACAGTATGTTAAATATGTGGAATACAAGAAAATAATATGACATCTTTAGGGGCTTCCTCATTCTTCTAACTGTTCTTCACATACCAAAATGCATGCCCCCTTCCCCCTTTGGAACTGATTGTATATATTTATACCACATTTCATTTTCTGCTCACTGTGAGGAATGATTTGTACATCAGCAGTTTCACACAGCAATAAAGGAGTTCTTACAGTTAAAATAATTTTAAAGGGACTGTATACACATCTGAAGATGGAAAATAATTCATCCCCTATCGTGCCCCCTCCACTTTCCTTCCCCACTAAATCAGAGTTATCTTTGAAAGGATTCAAATATCTGGATAATCCCAGCTTTCCAGAATGGGATTGAACCTTTTGAAGACTCCTGTCAATGTTGTAATGTCTGATTTATACAGAGTAAGGAAGGAAGAGTATGTGGAAATATCAGAAAATTCCCACCAAGCATGTTGTTTGGCACAGAAGATTTGTTGAGAATGATTGATTGGTCTGTGGCACTGCACTAATACAACTACTAAAATTAAATATTACTTTTGAAGTAACATAACCTCCCAGACTACTTCTCAGGATTATTATCAAACAAAATTTGGCACCAAGCAACATAAGCTGATATTGGAGCTTGGTCGGAAAGGTAGCAAATGCACAAGAGGCCAGAAATGGAGGAGCCAGAGATCTTGGGATGGTGAAGAGAGAATGGGTGAGGTATAGCAAATGTACATCTGGAGGAGATTACAGAGATATGGAGGGGATAGCAACTGGATATTGGGAAGCTTTTGAGGAGAGGTAATAAAAAGCTGCATTCACTTTTGCTTACTTCTTAACAATGCCCTGGTTCTGTAAAGGAAACATTTTACTTACCTTCCTTCCCCCTCTTTCCGATTGTGATTCCATATGGTTACT
The DNA here is from genome assembly GCF_004010195.1 of Chiloscyllium plagiosum. Classification (NCBI taxonomy): domain Eukaryota; kingdom Metazoa; phylum Chordata; class Chondrichthyes; order Orectolobiformes; family Hemiscylliidae; genus Chiloscyllium; species Chiloscyllium plagiosum. The sequence continues at coordinate 99,029,742 of NC_057718.1, forward strand.
GTCCTACTCCTCTTGCATTTGGCATTGCCAAGTTGAAAGTTGTTTTTGCTAACCTAAGAACCACGAATTTGTCCATTTTAAAGGCAAACTTGTTTTCAAGGCTAGTGTGCCAAACATTCTTCTGTCATATCCCACAATTAAGCAGAGCTTTGGTCATAAACTTTTAGTAATCAACCATATTGTAGTCTTTGAGTGGATTGAAAGTGTTTTTAAAAAGTCAATGATTGTCCGAAAACTTTCATAATTTGAAATACATGCTAAATTATCATTTTTGTAGAATCTTTTATAGGAGATAATTTAAATGATTTTTAAAAGTTAATTGTATTTAAATATGTCGAAATGGATAAGTTATTTGTAGTTCCAGGTTAGTGAAATGTTTTTCCTGTTCTTAAAACGTAGTCTTCCCACTCCTACTTCATTTTTGTGAGCCCTTCATAATACTGCTAACATTGGTAAGTTTGTTAGAAATTTGTGTGAAAGCATCAAGTGAAAATGTTAATCTTTTCCCATTTAGGACTTTATATATTCCCTGAACGTTTTGTGGTTTGTATAACTCCATGTGAAACTGGTCCAAAAAGAGGAATTGCTGAGGAACAGATTACTGTACGTATTTTATGGAAAATTATTAAGTAAATTTTAACCTAGTTTTGTTACTTTTACAACAATCGGCTAACATTTTAACTTTTAAAACAAGCTGCAAACTCAGTAACATGGTTTAGTTGCACAATACATTGGGGAATAAAAATACAAAATTCTGCTCTCATCTTGTTCCTTGCTGGGTGTGAAGTGTTGTAGAACTATAGGGCTGCTCTCTGCAAACCAGCATTCCTATCAGCTAAGGATTAAAGTCCTGTAAAATGTCTTCCTTTTTATAACTTTCTATTTAGGTTTTTGGCTTATTGGAACTGGAAACTGGGCATCATAAATGACTTCTAATTTAAATCTAGATATAATGTTATTTCAGGTATATTTTAAGTGTTATTAATTTAAAATTATAGCTCTGTGAAGAAATGCTTTTTTCCATCCTGGGGAATGGAAAACCAATGTTTTGTGGTTTATCACAAATCAAAGGCTAAGTGGGTATGTTAGTAGCAGGTAAATTAATGTCACAAACACTGAGGTGCAAAATTTATCTACTTAACAATTCCTTGATGATCCTTTTGTGTGAGGAACTGCATGTCCTACACTTTGTATTTGCTCTATTTATAAACTTCTAAACAGGAAGTTACAATGACCTATGTGATGTGAAAGCAAAAGAATGTTATGTCTTGAACAGAGACAGCTGTCCCCATATATTTGTGACACATGTAATGCTTGATAAATTGAAGGTGTTCAATCTTCCTTCCATAATGGAAGAGCATACTTCACAACATTCATCAAAGATCTATGAATGATAATTTCCTTACGATTTATAGAAAATAATGAAATGCTCATGTTGAATAAAGCAGAAATTTTGAGGGTTTAAATAAATGACAAGGTGAATTTTTTTAATAATCTTTCTGTACACAATGGAGGTGTATAATTTATGTTTAAACAGAATTGCATAATCAACAATCATTTTAAACTAATCCTGTTTTCTACTCTGGTTGTAATATATTATTTTGGTGGCTGTAGTGGCAGCCTGTTGCTAATATACATTACAATATGAATGTGTTCTGATTTCCTGTTTAAATCTTCTTACTAAATGTGTATTCATTTTGTGATTAATTGAATTTCAGCATTTTACTGGATAGAAAAAGGAAGCAAGTTTTCCATACACACTGAAACTCAATGCACCTAACGTTACATTTGTGCCATTGTAAATTGGATGTTGATAGAAAAAGGTACATAATCTGAGATTAGAACTTCGAAAGGAATTACATTTCATTTGCAGAGATATTATTTACAACAAGCCTTACATAAGTAAAATATTTTAAAATTAATTGGCCAATCCTTAACCAGGAAAACGTGAGGATTGCAGATGCTGGAGATCAGAGTTGAGAGTGTGGTGCTGGAAAAACACAGCACGTCAGGCAGCATTCAAGGAGCAGGAGGATCGACGTTTCAGGCATAAGCCCTTCATCAGGAATCACTATTCCTGGTGAAGTGCTTATGGCCGCAATGTCGATCCTCCTGCTCCTCGGATGCTGCCAGACCTGCTGTGTTTTTCCAGCACCACACTCTCAAATTATAACCAGTCTGCTTTCTGAATTGAGCGGCAAATGTAAGTTTTACTTGTAAGGGATAGTCAAAGTAGTTCATTTAAATGTTTTTAAAAAAGGCCCTACAACTAATGTAATCTCCTACATTTCTGATGTATTTGTTTGTTTGGCCATTCAAATGTAGCTTTCTAAGGCATAGATAGCTTGCATCACCAGTGGATATCAACAGTTGTTTGGTACTATTTGAATTATCTCCCTCAAAATAGTCATAACAAGCAACTCAACATTATAATCTTGTAGAATTTATTTAGAAATGTTATTTTAAAATTATTTTTGAAGGCGCTTTACTTTCAGATGTCTGGTTTTAGCACAGTTGTGCTCAGATGGTTGAGTATATCTTATCAAATTTATGCAACGTTTTACACTTAAACTGGGATGATTGTGAAAACTGTACCACTGGTCTACCTTGGTTCTCAGACAACGGGCCTGGCGGTATTTAAACAGGAGAGTTTCTTTCAAAACATCGATGATAACTAAATACTAGCATTAGCAAATTGCCTTATGATCTCTCTCCAGCTTCAAAAGGCCCCTCAAGACATACTTTATAATTTCCGTCAGATATTTCCAGTATTTTTTTCCTTCAGTTTCTCATTTGAGTTGACAATATCCAATAAAGCACTGTGGAATATTTAGTTGCATGAAATATGTCAAACATTATAAACAGCCATCAAAGTATTGTTTTAACAATGCTGCACTTTTGAGTAACAGAAAGGAAATGGATACTCCATTTTTTTATCTTGTCCCCAGTCTCCTCATATTTTTCTTTTTAATCCATTCTCAGGGATGTGGGCATCATTGGCTAGGTCAGCATTTATTGCCCAGCCCTAATTGCCCAGAGGGCAGTTTATGAGTCAACCACATTGCTGTGGGTCTGGAGTCACATGTAAGCCAGACCAGGTACGGATGGCAGTTTCCTTTGCTAAAGGGCATTAGTGAGCCATTTTTCCAACAATTAACAATAGTTTCATGGTCATCCTAAGACTGTTAACTCTGTTGGATTCAAATTCCACCATCTGCCATGGTGGGATTTGAATCCAGATTCTCAGATCATTACCTGGATTTCTGGATTGATAGCCTTTTTGTGGTAATACCACCACCACTTCCCCTAAAAAAATAAAGTGCATTCTGCTAGTATCAGTTGCCGCTTAATGCCTTGTCCAAATGACCGTTTTTCATGTCTGAACTCACATAGTGAATAGTAGCAGGCTATTGGGCTGTGGTACCATCATAGTTGAGCCTACTTCTGTCCTCAGACAGATGATTAACCTTTGGTGTTCGTCTTTCTCTTTGGCTCTTGAAACATCACATAATACTTGGTTAAAAGAGAAGGCAAGAAAATGGCTTTTAGCCTTCTACTCAAGAGTCATACAGAACTCAGCATTAACTGTGTTTCTCTTTCCAAAGGTGCTGCCATACTTTCTCCAGCACTTTCTATTTGTATTTCAGATCTCCAGCATCTGCAGTACTTTGCTTTTGTTCTACTAATACTACTATTGAATGAGCAGATTGAAGCAGTGTGAGAACAGCATTGAGTTATTCCCCTGACAATTTGTCTTCCTTCCTCCATGCAGACATTCTTTGAATGCTTTATACAAAGCTGGGAAATTGCTGGGTGGATAATTTATCAAAGACCTGTGACCTATCACCTGTTGACAACTTTCTTTAATATTTTTGAATTCATATCTGATTATGTATCTACAGCTTTGGTGAACTGTGATTCCAGACATTCATTTTCATTTGCTTGATCTTGTTATGTAAAGAACACTTACCAGTATTTTGACCATGTTTAATTGCAGACTATCCGCAAGAATATGTTTTAGCGGATTTCTTCCTTGATCCAAATGTTTATCTTGGGTCATGTTGGTCCTGAATGTCTCTTTGGGAGAAGTAATTAGCAGAGGGCCTTTTTAGTCAATAGCTGTTTGAGGAGCAGAGCTATCAGATCTATTAACTGGAGTGTTGTGTTGCCTTTCTTACTTTTGAACCCATTTTTTAAAAGAAACTCGCGATTAAGCCAATGTTTTTGAGAACAGACAAAACCGCAATGATGTTTTATTGAACAAGCAAACCAAAATGTGTTTGCTATTACTCTGAGCTTAGTCAGAGCATTTTTAAATGGTACCTCATGAAGAACAGTTGTAGTTATAGCCAGCCATTTTTTAAAAAGGTTATCAGGGAGTTAAATTTGTTCAATAACATTGTGACCATACTACTCCAAATAGACTAACTCTCCTATCAACCCTTATGTTATCTCTCATCTCCAACAATTTTTTTTTTACCCTACAGAAGATCAGACAGCCTATTGTTAAAAATAAATGGGTTTGCAGATTAATTACCTGGGCAACTATGATTTTTCAGAATACTCACCTGACATTCTTCATCTGTTTAAACTACCTTGATTAAAAACCCATCCTGATTATACTGATTGTGTTGAAGCTTTTTATACTTTGTGAATCTTCTTATCTAGACGTTACTGTTACCAAGATTTCACGATATAAAAATGTGTATCTCTGTGGAGCTGGGCATTATGTGCTAAATTGGAATTTCTCACCACACTTATTAGGCAGTAAATGGCTAATTCACCTGTACACAGCTCAGTCAGAAACCCTTTTGGTGAAGATGATGGGGTTGGGGGAGAATTAGAGTCTGAAATAGGTGACAGTCAGTGAGTAATCAGTGTACCTGCCTATACATATTAGCACAAGGCCTGAGCCAAATTCAGCACTGGACTTTGTCTGTATTGAGCTAGCAAGTTGTTGAGACAGGGGTTTGGAGGGGTGGGGGTGTGGAAATCTATCTGAACTTAACATTGGCTCTCTCAGGTGGTTGTTGGCAAGGGGGAGTAGGGAGAAATTATATTAAGAGTGGTTAAGCAGTGGCTGCCAGCAGAGAGCAGTGCAAATAATGGAATCCAGCATGGTGGGAACTTTGTCCACTACAAACCTTATCAACCTTAAGGATCAAAAGAAACATATGAGCTTTGCTGATTCTGAAACTAGTCAGACTGTAACAGCACGCTATATTTGCTTTCCTGGTTTCTCCTCTAAATGCATTGTGATCATATGGAGCTTACATAATCACTTACAGCAGTACAATAATGTAGTTGTCCTTGTGCAAGAACAATAAAAATTTGAAATATGGATATGAAGGGATATGTTAAAAATTCCATATACAAGCCAAGTAATTGCAATTGTAAGAGTAAAAAAGCTTTAAAAAGAGGCAAAGAGAAAGATAGAAAATGTCATCTTTTTGATCAGAGTTGAAAGCTGCAGAAATCCCTACGAGAGAGTAAAGTGAAGGGCTGCAGAAAGAAGTGCACTTGTCATAGTGTGGGCTGAGCCTAGTGGATATGTGAAGATGGTGCAAGGTAAACATAGCATGGCATACTGTGACATCAGGCAGGAGCAATTCTAAGCAGTAGTGTTGGATTCCACCAACTTTACTGCAAATCTTAGTGCATTTTATTTCCACTTGATTATTTTTTTTGTGGAGAAAGTGAGGTCTGCAGATGCTGGAGATCAGAGCTGAAAATGTGTTGCTGGAACAGCGCAGCAGGTCAAGCAGCATCCAGGGAACAGGAGAATCGACGTTTCGGGCATAAGCCCTTCTTCAGGAATGAGGAAAGTGTGTCCAGCAGGCTAAGATAAAAGGTAGGGAGG
>NC_057718.1:99036095-99058752 GCF_004010195.1 Chiloscyllium plagiosum
AGATTGGTGGGGTGGTAGGTGAGGACCAGTGGGGTTCTGTCCTGGTGGCGGTTGGAGGGGCGGTGCTCAAGGCGGAGGAGCGGGAAGTGGAAGAGATGCGGTGGAGGGCATTGTCGACCACGTCAGGGGGGAAATTGCGGTCCTTGAAGAAGGAGGCCATCTGGGTTGTACGTTTTGAAATAATGTACCAAAGATTTTCAGTACTACTTCTGATCTTGCTTTCCTTCTTCATACATATGTATATATTATGTGGAAGTGTGTTGAATGCCATTTTGGTAAAGTGGTGATATAAGTGACTTGGATGAAAACGTAGATGGGTGAGTTAATAAGTTTGCAGATGATACAAAAATTGATAGAGTTGTGGATAATGTAGAAGGTTGTCAAAGGATACAGTGGAATATGGATCAGTTGCAGATATAGTCAGAAAAATGGCAGATGGAGTTTAATCTGGGTAAGTGTGAGATATTGAGCGTTGGGAGATCAAATGTTAAGGAAATGACAGGACTCTGAACACCATTGATGTACAGAAGGATCTTGGGGTTCAAGTCCATAGCTCCCTGAAAATGGCCATGCAAGTAAATATGATAGTACAGAAGGCATAAGGCATGCTTACCTTCATTGGTTGGCGAATTGAGTACAAGAAAAAGTGAGGACTGCAGATGCTGGAGATCAGAGTAGAGAGCACACCATGTCATGCAGCATCCAAGGAGCAGGAGAATCAACGTTTTGGGCAGGAGCCCTTCATCAGGAATGAGGCTGGGAGCCTCGGGGGTGGAGAGATAAATGGGATAAATGGGAGGTGGGTGGGGCTGTGGAGAAGGTAGCTGAGAGGGCAATAGGTAGATGGAGGTGGGGGTGAAGGTGATAGTTCGGAGTGGAGGGTGGAGCAGATGGGTGGGAAGGAAGATTGACAAGTGGGATAGGTCATCGGGACAGTGCTGAACTGGAAGTTTGGAACTGTGGTAAGGTAGGGGGAGGTTACATCTTCTGCCTCGGGATCCTTCAACCCCAGGGCATCAATGTGACGCCTCATCTTCCACCTCAGGACCCTATAAACCCCAAGGCGACAATGTGGACTTCACCACTTTCCTCATTTCCCCTCCTCCCATTTTGCCCCAGTTCCAACCTTCCAGCTCAACGCCGTCCCCTTGACCTGTCTCACCTGTTAATCTTCCTTCCCACCTATCCGCTCCACTCTCCTCTCCGACCTATCATCTTCGCACCTACTTCCATCCAACTATTGCCCTCTCAGCTACCTTCTTCCCCCATCCTACCACCTCCTATTTATCTCTCCCCCCCCGAGGCTCCCAGCCTCATTCCTGATGAAGGGCTCCTGCCCAAACCATCGATTCTTCTCTTCGGATGCTGCATGACCTGCTGTGCTTTTCCAGCACCACACACTCTCAAAATTGAGTACAAGAGTCAGGATGTCATGTTAAATTACAGGAAGGATGTGGAGGCTTTGCAGAGAGTGCAGAAGAGGTTTACCAAGATGCTGCCTTGATTGGAGGATACGAGCTATAAGGAGAGGCTAGAAAACTCAGGTTGTTTTCTCTGGAGTAGTGGAGGCTGAGGGGAGACTTGATAGAAGATCCTTAAATTATTAAATGCAGGGATAGGGTTGGTGGTCAGAACCTTTTTCCCAGAATTGAAATGTCTAATACCAGGAGGCATGCATTTCAGGTGGGAGGGGAGAAGTTCAAAGGAGATGTGAGGGGCAGGTGTTTTACACAGAGAGTGGTCAGAGTCCGGAATGTGCTGCCAGAGGTGGTGGTGATGGAGACAAAAATACTGCATATACTGGAATCCAAGGTAGACAAGCAGGAGGCAAGCCAGGCAGCATCAGGGGGTGGAGAAGTCAACGTTTCGGGTGTAACCCTTCTTCAGGGCTGGCGGTGGAGGCAGACACGGTAAGGGAATTTAAGGACTTTTCGGTAAGTATAGAGGAACCTCGATTATCCGAATGACACGGGTGGGGAGTATTTTGTTTGGATAATCGAATGTTGGATAACACAGTCTAGCCAAGCATTGGGACCTTGTGATCGTGTCCGGACAATTTGAAATACGGATATCGAGTGCCGGATAATCAAGGTTCCTGTAAACAGAACAGAATAGCCTTTATCGTCACATACACTCAATGTGTATTGTAAAAAGTTTATATGTCACTAATTATAGTGCCAACATGAATATACCAGGAGTGGAAGGATATGGACCAAGAGCGGGCAGAAAGGATTAGTTTCATTTGGCGTCATATTTGGTGCAACATCTTGGGCTGTACTGTTGTGTGTTCTCACACTCCTTACTTTTACATACAATAACTTAACTTCTTTTTGTTGCCAACATAAAAATAAATTTAAAATGAGACTGTGCAGTTAGTCCAATTTATCTATGCACACCTTAACAATGCATTAAACTAGAATTGCACTAATCACCCATGTTCGTTCCCCTTGTTTCTGTCTTCTGTGTGCCTTTGTCTGTTCTGGTGTTCCTAAGAGTTTTTTCTCCAGTAATTGTAGCATGGGTGACGTATTCTGCCCTTTAATTGAGGAGATTGCGGTTGGCCTTGGAGGATGACCTCAAACAGCTCTGGCCCTTGAGGGCCCAACTTCAAACTGTACCACCTGGACCTGGGCTGCAGATGTCTGGGCTGGCTGGCTGACTAACATACAGCAGCAAGGGCATTTTCAGAGTGATAGGAGTGGGAGCAGGAATTCTGGCATCCTGAGAGAAGCCATCTGGTTCCATTTTCTCAGAGCTGTGCCTTAGCATTCGTGTTGATGTATTGGAGGACAGATTAACGAGTGCCTATGAAATCCCGGAACCCCTTTCAAAGAGCCGAATTCTGAGCCATCAAGGATGTAGACTGATTTTCGTTGACGATAGTTTGAGATCCCACTGGAGCCCTCGGACCTTTGACAGAATCTGTTTGTGCTTCAGCAGAAGCATTGATTAGCCATCAAGTACTGAATCATGGTAGGTTCTACTAGGGAGCTTATGGAAGTGACCATGTATCCAAAAATTAGACTCCAAATTTGCTCAAAGTCCTGTACCTGCTGGACATCTTTCACTGTTGCTCTTGCAGATTTTCTGTTAAGTTTTCCAGAAAGCATTTGATTATGTACATATATCAGCCTTCTATAGTCTAAACCATCAATGCCCTTATGTGACTCACCTCTCCCCCCTGCCCCTTAACCTGGCACATGTCATTCTTTCTCTCTGTCCTGGCAGCTATGCATTTGTGGCTGGCACCTCATCACATGCAGATCTCTCTCAGCCTCTGAAATAATGTCATTCCAGTGGTTGTGAGTGTGCTATAGAACTACAGCATCTCCTCATCTTCATTCTCTGACTTGGCGGATTCCAGCTCTTGGGTATTTGAAATGAAAAAGCGAGGTGTGGTGCCTCGTGAAGTGAGGAAAGAAAGTAAGAATTGTGTGCTTATCTGCACTCTAGATGGAGAAAAGATTAGTGAATGAAACAGAGGTGGTTAGAGAGAAAGAGGATTAAGTATGCAAGTAGCCTGCGTATTGATCCCTCCAATGGCTACACCGTAGCATGTGTATACGATTTGTGGGTGTGTGCTTAGGATAAACAAATGAATTGAACCATGGGTGAGGTTACTGTTGCAATTGGTACAATGTGGCATTTGAAGATGGTTAACCTTGATAACTCATCTTGGATTGGTAAATTTCTTTATGCATTGCCTCCATGTTCTTGGAGCTACACTCTGATCTCTACTGCTTATTTTTATTTAGTGTATGTAAATCCCCCAAATCCAAGCAATAGCTTCCTCACTTACTGAACATAAGATGATTAATCTCTAAAGGGCACAAGTCTTTGGCAATGTGTTGTGTTTCTGCATAAGGATGTAGAGGGTTTGTACCAATGCCCCAGTTGTGTAGATTGGCTGCCCAGGGTCCTTGTCCTGGCTTGGACCTGTTCAGCAAGAGCCAGTTATGCCGTGTTAGTTCAAACCCTGCGATTGGACAGATGAAGGTTGTCACACATTTGTTAGTGACTTCCTGAACTTTCCATTCCTTAATCCAAAGGGTGGCTGATTGATCTTGCTCAGGAAAGATGCTCTGTATGGGGTACCAAGGTAGAAGGTGGGCATCAGTGAATTGAGCATGTCATTCCAAGGTGGTAAGTAAGTTCCATCACAGATGGTTTCATCAGTTTGTGAGTTTTTGTCAAATTGGCAGGTGTAATGTTCACATCCAAATCATTTATATAAATGACGAAAAGCTGTGGACTCAGCACCGATCCTTGTGGCACTCCACTGGTCTCAGGCCTCCAGTCTGGAAAAACAACCCTCCACCGCCACCCTCTGTCTTCTACCTTTGAGCCAGTTCTGTATCCAAATGGCTAGTTCTCCCTGTATTCTATGAGATCGAACCTTGCTAACTGGTCTCCCATGGGGAACCTTGTAAATTCAGCCAGTTTAATTAGTTCATCTCACCACTGCATGTGCAGAATGTGTCTCGGTGTTTTGCATGAAGACCTCCAGACCATTATTAGGAAATCTTGATGTATGGTGTTGTGTGAGTTGATCTGCCTTTTCTTAAAAAGAAAACTTCAAAAGCTTCAAATAAGTATTTTGACACCACTTTGGACAACACACAACATATCTTCTGTTTTAAGAGATGTGGGTTACCTTTTAAGTAACACTAACCAATCACGGCACTGAATCGTCTGTCAATGCATGCAGCCGTGAACAGCATGGGTAGCGCAGTTTGCTCACTGAAATTCTCAAGCGGCACAAATGTGGCATTCTGCATACACCATGAGCAGGTTAATGACTTCTAAATCTGTGTTCAGCCTGATCCAATTCTCTCTCTATCGTGTTTCAAATTTGGAAAAATAACCAGTGCTGGACACTGAGTGCTATTTAAGTAGCCACAATGTCTGTTAGTATTGCAAAGACCTTTTGAGGGGGTTGAAACAAAATAATGCTCCTTGACTGATGTGTTAATTGAAGTCATCGGTGTTTTATAAGGTAAGACACTAAGATGTTGCTTGCCCTGCGTGGAGAACCTAGAACACAGCGAAACAGATTTCTGAAAACAACGAGCAATGCTTATTGAAGGTCCTCTTTTAACATTTTTAACAATTATAATGTAATAAAATACATTGCTGTAGGTGCCCATATTTGCATTGCATATTTCAATAATTACAATGACTTAATTAAATATTGTCTATTTGCTGTGTCAACTCTGAAACTTACAGATTATGGCAGTGACACACCTTGGCTTGCTCGTATGAATATTAAATATTGTACCCAAGGCCCGTCTATTTCTTGTTAATGCAGCATATTTTCTATTTTACTGTGTATTATCAGTTACAGATTAGGCAGTTTTCTACCTTTGTACATTATACAGTGTATTTCCAGTTTAAAGGAAGATTATTAGTTTTCTAACCTTCCAAAGCTAATGGCCAGTCCATAGTTTTATGAATAGATATTAGAATTTTGGAGGGGCAGACAGTGCCTTTTCCCTATAGGCCCAGTGGGAAATACATCAGGATTAATTTCTTGAACCTATACTGCAACAATATTGGGATCTAAACTGTCAATCATGGATTGTAGCAGGGTTGAAAATGTATTTTTTTTTTTAATTTTACAGCAGGGTGTAACAACAATCTGATGAAGAAAACCAGATTGTGAAGCTACCAAGCACTCCTCAATGGAAGGAAAATCTGGGTAACATATAGTCGGCAGGATCAGGGACTGAGGCTTAATGGTTTCGACCTTTGCTATCTGAGACATGTCCTCAACATGTCTTTGCAGGACAAGATCATCAACCTGAGAGTTGTGGACTCTAAATTTAGTCAGCGTTCATTTTTTAAAAAATTGATGACATGCAATGGCTAGGCTGTGTTCATGAGTAACAGCCATAAACCCAAAGACCTTCCATACAGTGAACTGGCCATTGGGTCATGACCTGCTGGATGTCCACACCTACCTTTCAAGATCACCAGCAAACAAGAATTGAAGGTGCAAACATCAGCACATAAACTGCAACACAGTCGCAGACAGCAGAACCCTCTGGACACTGACTGCTCGAAGGGGTGAGAACAAACCAAAACACTCACCTGGTAGAGAGCACGGCCCAGATAAAAATTTGTCAGCAAATTCTGATATTTCTGAGCTAGCTATCTTTCGCATCAAATGAAGCTAAGACTGCCTTACTAAAGTGAGACTTCTGAGTTACACCAGATGATGTTTAGCACAAAGTTGACAACCAAGGATGGCAATGGCTAGCACAAGGGGACATAGCTTTAATTTGAGGGGTGATAAATATAGGACAGATGTCAGAGGTAGTTTCTTTACTCAGAGTAGTAGGGACATGGAACGCACTGCTTGCAACAGTAGTAGACTCACCAACTTTTAAGGGCATTTAAATGGTCATTGGATAGGTACATGGATGAGAATGGAATAGTGTAGGTTAGATGGGCTTCAGGTTGGTTCCGCAGGTCGGCACAACATCGAGGGCTGAAGGGCCTGTACTGCGCTATGTTCTAAGGTGCAAATTATCTACTCACAAGATCAGATGATGCCATGGAAGATGTGGAAAACGTACCAATACTTTCAATGCTGCCATAGGTCCATCACATCAGCAGAATATCATACACTTTAAGCTCTGAGAGCACATGCATATGTGAACTCTTAGTTTATAGTGCTGCTTGTGGTTTGTGTTATGTGGTGAACTCAAACATTGCTGATTTTGGCTGAGAGACTGCCAGTGAATTTTGTAGGTTGAATTTTCTCCTTGGTCTTAGTTACCTTGTGTTTAAAGCTACCCAAATAAATTTTAATTTTAACAAATGTTGATGTATACACGTGTTTTCAAGAAATAAAATGGTTTGTTGTTATTATTGTTAGTATTATCCTCATTTATTTGTGTAATGCATGATTTGTCTGGAGAGCACACAATACAGTACTTTTCACTGCATCTCAGTACACATGACAATAATAAATCAAAACAAATCAAGGATGTTAGTGTTATCCAAAAGGCCAGATCGCACTCATGTACTAATGTATTGCATGCCTTTAATTATTGTGCTAAAGTCTTTAAGTTCTGTAGAAATATATTTTAAAGCAGTTGTTGCCATTTTCCAGCTGGTTTAGCTATCGATTTAGATGGACTGGAAACTACATTCAAAATGCATACAAAATGTCTCTTGTATTAAATAGAGGTTACTGTGATGGGCAATCATCTGGTCTAAAAATAGCCTGTGACCACCTCATTACAAGATCTAATATTAAACACAGATTGTGACATTTTTATCGTCGGAAGTTTAAAAAAAAGGATATTTTAAGTACAACAATGCATTCCTTTTGATCACAAACTTCTGGAGCTATCTTTGTATCCCATTTTTTGTTTTCTAAAAGCTGCTTAATTGATGCTTTGAGGAAGGATTGCTGCATCAGATTTAGTTTGCCATTACAAATGTTTCTAAAAGAGTTGTAGTGTTCTAGTTGAAGTACTTACAAAATTCTGACTTCATTTACAACACCTCTATCCTAAATGGAGACTGATTAAGTTTGAGAGCATAGAGGAAAATCACAAGAAATACATCCGTATTAGCTCAGTGATTGCTTGGACTTACATTCTGTGTCATGTCCTTTGGCTTTCCTTACAACAGCTTCCCTTTGTGGCTTATTTCCAGCCTGAGGGAGTTTACATAATTCTTTCAGTAGAATTTTCAGCAGTTCCCACAGTGTCTTTCAGTATCAAGGGCTGACTCATACTTGAGTCTTATAATTGAACAATTCTGCATCTATTTTGTGTGTTCGTTTCATGTTTTGTTTTGATTTAGAGCTACTCTGGGGAATGGGGGAAGAGAGAAACACTCACTTCTGACCTATCCAGACTGTGATCATTGTTTTAAGAACTTGTGTTTGTTAACTCTCTCAGCATTGCCTCAGCACAAACACTGTAACAAATGTACAGTGAGGCAAAATAACCTGTCACAAGTTTTACATTTAATGTTAAGTTTGGGATTACTGTGAGTGAGTAAGCATGCTGTGCATTTCCTTAATCTGTAATAGTATCAGAAATAGCATTTTCACTCACTAAATGAGAAATGTGTTTTGAAAGTTTGAAAGACCAATCCAGTAAAGGAGAACTTGGGAATTAATGTGGGGTCAGTTTGATAAACCTGTTTTGCATTAGTTTAGTTACACTTTTGGACAATTTATGATATCTTACATAGAAATATACAAGTTTGAATAGTATGACAAACAATATAGTGTAATATGTTATGTTTCAACAATCAATGACCCATTATATGACATACAAACAGTGAACTTCTCTTGTGATTTACTGATTTTGTTACACATTAAGAAATTAAGTCATGCATCACTGTGCGTTTGTGATATTGTTTATGCCTTTGCAAGTCTTAAGAGCTGCCTTCACTTTTGCACTATTTCAGAAGTGCTGTCAATAATTAAATACAGATACGCCCTTCTCTGGAGGCACATTGGTACCTGACAACATTGTGGTGAGATATGCATTGTTTCTGTGTTGTTCCTTTTGGGCATGAGAGACATGTTATTACACTGGTCAGGGCCATTACCACATGCAATAATCGAATCAAGGGCTCCTCCATCTAGCAAAAAGGATCCTGCATTAATGGAGTATGAGCCATTTCAATCCACTTCAGAGGAGGCATGGATCAGCAGCACAAATCTTTTAATTTGATGCTAATAGGCACTGAATGAATAGTCTCATTTGGAAAGTTTATGCAGCATGTCTGGTGTCAGAAATGACAATTGTTATACTGATGCATGGGATGCTCTTTTGTGATAGAGATTGAAACAGAATGGATGTGCCTGACTTTGTTCTGCATACATCTAGTGATTTAGCATACAATGTTTACACAAACACTGTACAATTGAGACTAACAGTTTAAGAATGTCGTGTTGAAAGTGAAAGCAATAATTACTGTTGAAATACACTATTTTGTCTTCAAAGATACCTGAATAGAATGTTTTTTAAAAATCTACTGTTACAATAAACTTGCTTGTTAACCTGTGTCTTTTCAAATTATATAAAAGTGAACTTTAGGATCAGCTGCATTATTGTACTATATCAGCTGGAGCTGCGGTGTGGCATCCAGCCAAATAAAGAAGATTCAATACAGTACAGCTGGTGCATTACAGCTGATGCTTAAACCTGATCTCCGCTCTCAAGTTTAGGGTTATAACCACCATACAAGGTAAAATGCAAAAAAAAAGTTTGATGGATTAAATAATCCATGTTAAAGTCATTACATGAACATTCTGGATAGATGAAAACAATGTTGCAGGAGCTATTAAGTTTTTGTTTCTACTGTCTTAAAAGGCACAATTTTGCAATCATGTTTGATGATTCCAGTTCTCTTAAAATGCAAGCCGCAAAATGTGATTTTTATGAACCCAAGCTACACTGTACCCAGGAGCACTTGATGTTCACAATGGGTGACCTAAACAGAAAATTTTTATTTCCCAGTTAGTGATAATAACCCTCTACCAAATGAGTGCAAACAATAATGATATAGAATAAGCAAATTTTTGTGCAGGTATGTATATTTTTTTTAATGAGATTCTGCATTTCTTTAATAGGGTATTGAGAATGGAACCTCCGAATACTTCACTGGTGGTTCAGAAATGAAAGAACTTTGCGATGTCTCTATTTCAACACAGAAGAAGAAAGAAGCCTTGAAACACATGTATGTATCACCACCTAATTAAACTGAAAACTTTGCGCCCTGACTATAAAGCATCAAGTGTGTTGTCACAAAATAATAAGTAAATATGCCAGTTTCACAGATTAAATTTGAAATATGTTGTGCTGGCAGTCACTGGTAATGCTCACTTTGATTACAACTGTACAATGTGCTTTGAAATATTAGTAGTTGATGTATTCTCTTCCATGGGAAGAAATTCCTTTCAAGCCTCTAGCCGCCTTCCTAATCCATGTGGTAATTTAGAAACCATGAAGAATCACAGTTGTACTGCTGGCATCTTGCTTCCCAGATTATCCCAGAGGAAGCTATAATCCCAGCACCGTCCAAATTCATACAGCTTCCATTTGTACTAGTGACTGCCATACATCATAGGCTGCTATCTTTAAAAGGCTATAATTCCAGTTGTCAGCGAGAAAACTATGAATCCTAACGGTAAAGACATCGTCACCTCGTCCAGATTGAATTTAGACCAGTGATTATTCTGTGACGTTTTATGGGATTTTTGAATATATTTGACTAATGAAAAGGATACAGTCATGTTTGATGCCAAAATGTTGATTTAGCATACCTGTTCAAGGTTAGAAATCCTCCGATCTGAACCTGGGAGAGAAATTAAATTTAAATATTCATTAACCAGGCCATAATTTTTTTTTCCCTGATGACTGTGTATTATCAGGAAGTCAATAAATGAGGTACTGCCATCAAATTTCGGCACTGTAATGCTTTAAAATGACCTGTTGAGGTTTGCATAAATCAAAGGAAGCGATTTTGTAGCAGGTTTGATTAGTTGCTGTTCAGGCCAACTCCCAGACAAGGGGTGTGGCCAGGAATCAAGCCTCGAATTCTTACAGAATAAGAACAAAGACTCTTTTTGAGAGTTCAGTTGATGAAGTCCACTGACCAAACAGGTTATCTAAAGAAAAGAGCCATGAAGGTCCCTCCTTCTCCCTCGTCTGATCTAACGTTGACTACAATGCATCAGCCCACCAACTTGGAATCTTTCATGTTAATCTTATTCTCACAGATGACAGTTATTTGGAGCAAGTGATGCTTTGTTACATTTGATACTAGCATGTGTTCTATAAAACTGCTTAACAATACATTTCTGGCCTAGTTTTGCCAAGTTTCTCGATCTTCAGAAAGATTAGGTATGAGGATAGGTGCCAAAAGAAGGAAGACCTTTTATGTGACTCATAGACAATCAATAGGACTGTTCAGCACCCAGAAGAATGTCTTCAGCAGAGCGCTAAATTTGTAATGATTCTCTTCTGCAATGGCCATCAATTTTACAAAAAGTTAATTCTATAATGTGATTATAAATTCTGCAAAGTATTCATTTACCAACTCAGCTATTAATGACTTGCAGACCAAAACCCAAGCATCCTTTTTCTTGTTGATTATTTTAAGAGGTGTAATAACAGATTGTAGTTAGAGGTAGCAGTAGCCCAATCAATAGTACATTGGGCTCAATAGAAATGGCTATTACGAGGGCTCATTCAGAAAGTTGGGAGGTATGGGATACAGGGAAATATGGCTGTCTGGGTACAGAATTGGCTAGCCGAAAGATGACAGTGAGTGGTAGCGGATGAACAGTAATTCCACCTGGAGCTCATTGACGATGGTGTCCTGCAGAGATCTGTTCTTGGATCTGTGCTCTTTGTAGTTTTTATAAATGACTTGGATGAAGAAGTGGAAGGGTGGGTTAGTAAGTTTCCTGATGACACAAAGGTCGATGGTGTTGTAGATAGTGTTGAGGGCTCTTGCAGGCTACAACAAGATGTTGACAGGATGCAGAGCTGGGCTGAGCAGTGCCAGATGGAGTTCACCCTGGATAAATGCGAAGTGATTCATTTTGGAAGATTGAATTTGATTGCTGAATACAGGTTTAGAGACAGGATTCTTGGCAGTGTGGAAGAACAGCAGGATCTTGGGGTCTACATACATAGATCCCTCAAAATTGTCACCCAAGTAGATAGGGTTGTTAAGAAGGCGTATGGTGTTTTGGCTTTCATTAACAGGGGAATTTGAGTTTAAGAGCTGCAAGGTTTTGCTGTAGCTGTATAAAACCCTGGTTAGAAATGAATCTTCCAGCTCAGCGAGCAAACCTACAACCAAAACCTCAACCTGAGCTACAAATCTTCTCAAAACTGGTTAGACCAGACTTGGAATGTTGTGTCCAGTTCTGGTTGTCTCATTATAGAAAGGTTGTAGATGCTGTAGAGAGGGTGCAGAGGAGATTTACCAGAATGTTGCCTGGATTGGAGGGCTTGTCTTATGAAGCGGTTGAATGAGAGCTAGGGCTTTTCACACTGGAGAGAAGGAAGAGAGAGAGGTGACTTGATAGAGATGTACAAGGTAATGAGAGGCATAGATAGAGTAGATAGCCAGAGACCTTTTCCCAGGGCAGAAATGGCTGTTACAAGGGTTCATAATTTTAAGGTGATTAAGAGGAAGGTTCTTAATAGGTGCGTGGAATGCACTGCCAGCGATGGTAGTAGAGTCAGAGACATTAGGGACATTTAAGTGACTGCTGGACAAGCACATGGACAGCAGTAAATTGTTGGGTGTTTAGGTTAGGTCGATCTTAACAACATCGTGGGCCAAAGTTCTAAATTGAACAGCTAGTTACTGGGAACTAACTAATTTAGACAAACTGCTAGTATATTTTTGAGCAAGTTTCTGGTTTCCTACAGCCTAAAAATAAGTTGGTGTTTTCTATAGTCTAGACTATGATACTGAAAGCCAGTATAAAATTGCTGAGCATCTCTCCCCTCTTTTAAAATGATTGTCACTTACCCCTTGAAAGAAATCCACATTCCAAACCAACTTCTATGAATGACGTCCACTCTGACATTGACTGTCATGTGATTTCCTTTCTCTTCCTCAATCTTGCAATTCTTTTTCTGTCTTCCTTTGCAGTGATACCTCAGGAATCCCTGAAGAATTTTCTTGGCCTTTCCTTTATATGCTGTCATGTGGTGATGCTATCCACAAGTGTGGAGTTAACTATACCCCTCAAATGGTTCACTCAGTCTTGTGATCACATCTGTGTTATTAGGCTTCACATTCTAAATCTAGTCTTGGATGAGTCATGACTTCCTTCAGTATAACAACAAAAAGACTGAACCATGATTTGCTGTACATTTCAGCTGGAGCCTAAAAGAATAAAAGATAATCTTATTGAAAGTTATCAGTTTCCAAGGGGAGATGGCATAGTAAATGCTGAGAAGATGATTCCCCTTCTGGGAGAATCTAGGACGAGAGGGCACAGTTTAAACATAAGGGGTTTTCCATTTGAGACAGAGGTGAGCGGAAATTTCCATTAGTTTCTTGCAACACATTTCTCACAGAGTAGTGCAGGCTGAGCCATTGAAATATTCAAAATTTGAATTAGACAGATTTTTGATATACAGAGGAGTCGAGCATTGTGGAAAGGTGGGGTTGGGGTCTGATCTGATCAAATGGTGGGCTGGGCTCAATGGGTCAGATGGCCAACTGCTGCATCAATACTTTTAGTTCTTACATGTCTTTGTTCATTTTGGTTCAGTAAGACTATGCATTTCCTTTACCTGCTGTTGGAACCTGAGCTTCAAATCCCATATTCTTTATGTCATCACCACTATTTACTTTCACTAGTACATGTTTGGTTCCCTCTGTCTTGATCTTATCCCTTGTAATATTGAAACTATTGTGTGTTATATTGGTATCTCCAGAATAAATCACTCCAGTGTTCTCTTTTATGGTTCCTTTCATCTACATTTGTAAACATTCTACTCTGCAATAAACTATGCTACATTCCTATTTATAGCTCTACCATAGTTCTTGAGCTCCAAAACATTAAACTTAAAATTGTCGTCCTTGTCCTCGAGTTCTTTCGTGGTCTTCTCCTACCATACCACTGCAAGCCTCTCCAAATTTACTCTCCCTCGTGCATTCTTAAGTCTTCCGACTCTGGCTGTCAGATCCCCCTGCCCCACACACCCCACCTCTCTGGCCTCAGAGCTTTCATTTGCTAGGCTCTTCTGACTTTCAGAAAGCTTAACTTTTCTTCCAAGCCATTAATTATTGTCCCTAATTTCTCTCCCAACTCCATGTTCTGTTTCTACTCTGTGAATTGCCTTGGGACATTTTCAATGCTAAAGGCTTTTTCTTGTATTGCTATTGATAGAATCCCAGGCTGCAGCACCACAAGCAGGCGAAACTGTAGGTGAGAACTTTGTCAATTGCTAGTAGACTCAACTGAAATTCCTGAGACCGGGAATACGCTTGTTCCACACCACATTTTTGAAATCTTGAGCAAGTTAAATTTCGAAGTCTTTTATCTTTACCAGAATCAGCCTTAAGTATGTCTGTACAGGAACATAACATTCTGCTGCTTCATATTAAGTATTCAGAGTACTAAAATATTGGAATTTCCAATTATGGCCACAAATAAAGACTCAAAGCGTTTTTTTTTAAATATGTTTTCTGTTTAAAGAAGTACTTTTAATAGAAGGATTTTTTTTGGTTCATTTCAAAAACAAGCTTTCGCTTGTTAACCCCACAAAATGTACTTCCTGCTTTTGCTTTTGTACTTAATATAAAATTTATGTGAAATAAGTATTAGTTTGCACAGCTGGAAACATCTGAATTATGGGCACCAAAAATAATTAAGATTGACGTTTGGATAGTTTTGAGGGAGTTTTCGCAAGCATAAAATAATTAAATGAATGTTTTCCATCTGGATGACAATGGATACCTTAATTCTTACGGGAAATTCTATGTTTTTCAGTGTTGAAAAGTCTTGTCACACGAAAATCAGAAATTTCAACAAATCTGAAGCTAACACTTACTTGCCAAAAGTATTGCACACTGTAACAGAAGATGAGCAGGATGTAGCCCAATCTGCTACAGGTTTCAAGCAGGAGATTCAGGATATAAATACTGGAAGAACAGAAGATTGTATGAACTCAGTTCAAAGCAAGTTATTACTTCCTGTCATAAAATTGGAAAAATATATTAACAAGAGACAGCCAGCTCAAGAGAACTGCCAACAACAACCTCAATCTATTGAACAGCTGAAGACAGGTTTGAAAGGCACAGTGGGCGGTAATGAGTCAGCACTGCAGGATCCTAAACAAAGTGAAGTAAACACAAAAATACCAATGCAGCGAAGGAAAGACTCCTGTTCAAATGAAGCAGATAGTGCCAAGAAGATTGTTTTAACAGAGACTTCAGCAAACCTCTGTGAGATTACAATGGAAGTGAATTCTCTCGAGTCTTTAGGAAAACCACCTGTGAGAAAAAAGCTTTTAAATCATAATTCGAATCGTAAAAGGTCAGTCAAAGGTAAACCCAACAGACTTGACCCCTCAAAAGAAATTGGAGGTGAGCCATTGTTTTCATTAGGCAATTCTCCCCAAGACTTTTGCTTCACGGATAAACATAAAAAGAGAAGATTAACAACAAGAACCAAACAGATTAGAAAGTCAGAGAACGCGCCTTCATGTCCTTCTGACTGGAAATCTGTGAAATCAGCAAAAGTTACAGCATCGGTAGAAGTTGAATCTGATGTAGAAAATATGCCAAGAAAATCTAGACTTCGAAGGCCTAAAAAGACTGGAACTGCCAGGAATTAAGTTGTCATGTGACAGTCACTAATTGCCATTGGAGTGTTTGGATAAATGAGGTCATTTTATAAAAACACATCACTTTTAAAATAATTAAGATGCCAGTGGCTTTGCATATTCTGGGCTCAGACTTGTAATTTAATATTAAATTCATTACAAATGGATAACTTGCCTTTTAATTTTAATACATTTCTCTCTTTATAACCTTGATTGGCAACTTGAAAGCTCAGTTTCTTCGCATTTCTGGTCCTTTGTAATTTGGTGTTAATCCCATTAATGACAACTTAAAAAATTGATCAGAATCCATTTGTAAATTATTTTAAAATGACTATTTCCTGTCTTAGTGATCTTCATATAAATTCAATTCTTAAGCTGTTTCCTCCTTGTATTTCATAATAAAGTTAAGTAGATCTGTAACCCTTCGTGCTATTGTTCAGTTTTCACTTTACATAAATTTCAGACTCAAGTGGCTACCAGCTCATTTTGGTTTACTAGTCTGATGGTGGTTTGATAAAATGAAAACTCAGGATGTGCTCAGTGACATTACAGCATTCACTATTTAAAATAGCCTGTCACTTTAGATATCACTAATTGTTTAATACTACAGTGACATGAGGAAATATTTGCCTGTATGATCTAGATTTCCACTTGCTAATTACTGTTACGCACACATTGTGATGATTTATTCATTTCAAACAGAGATCTAGCTTCATGAATCAAGTAGTTATCACTAGTAACTGTGGGAATGTTGATTAGCTTTAGCCTTGAGGTTCATTAAGATGATTTCCTGTCACTTTGATGTCACCAAAATAATTACTTTTGTCACCAATTTGAGCTTTACTGGTTAATCACATTGGAGTTTCCCGATTATAGTTGGATTCTTGCCATAGTATTTGATGTCTAAACACAGTAAATGCTAATGTTGACAGCATCCCTCCTCAATGATAGAACAAATGCCAAATAGACTAAGAATTCATCTTCTTGCATCGATGCTAATATGGTAGTGTGCAATATGTCCGGAATAGCCTCCCAGTTCTCTTACTTACAGATAAGAGGTAGCTGAAAAGTCAACTCTGGCTGAGGGGACAGATGGAACTGTAACTCTGATGATCATCCTTTTTGATTTAGCATATTCATAAACAGGAATAGGCAAGTTTTTCTTATCTATATTTTTGACTATGTTTCATCTTTCACTGGCTTTCAGTGATAATGTAATTTTTTCAAAAGGCAAATCTTTTCTGCAGGCGTCTCTGAAATGCTTAGAAACAGTAAGTTTAATGTTCAGTATTGTTTCAGAAACAATAAACTTTAAACCTTTGAAATCCAACGATGCCATTTAAGCATCAGTGCACAAAGAGGACTTTTTAGTCTGTTTGGCATCTTTCCTTTAATTGAGGGGGGGGAATACTGTCAACCACAAGAAAATATTAGAACAAATAATCAAATGCTTGGCCAAGAGATTTTAAGGAGGAGTGAGATGTGGATTTTAGGGGGAGAGTTCAAGAGTTTAGGGCTCAGGCCATTGACAAAGTGTCTGGTTGATATTGGGCTGGTTAAAATCAGGGATGTATAAGAGATCTGTAGGGTGAAGGTGGTGGAGGCAGTTCCAAACAAGGATTTGAAAATAAGGGCAATGCCAGTTCTGGAACGATGCTAGGTTGGTGAGCAGAGTGATAAGTTGGATGGACATGGGGCAAGTTTGAACACAGAGATCAGAACTTTGAATGAGTTTATTTGTGGAGGGTGGAAGATGGGAGACCAGCCAGAAAAGTATTGGAACAGTCAAGCATAGAGATAACAAAGGCATGAATACAGTTTTCAGCAGGTGGTAAACAGAGTCGGGGGTCAGAGGTGGGTGATGTTATGGGGATGGAGTGGATACAGGGTTGGCACATTATTCTCAGGTACTAACATATCTTGTGTGATGTGCAAAAAAATTTACTGAGCCAAACCATACAACACAAAATCAGAACTGTCCTCCTACATCGAGTCATTCATACTAACATCAATAAAATCTCAGTTTAAAAATAAATCAATCAAATTGATTTGTTCTTTAAGGTTCATATTAGTATTATAAAAAGGCAAACATATTTTAAATTTATTAAGGAGAGTACTGCTCCAGACTTTAGTTTAACCACAGCAGAATTTTAATCATAGAAATTATAGCACTGAAGACCATTCAGCCTGTTGAAGCTCTGCCAACTGGAGATACATAAAGCCATTTCACTAACTTTTCCTTAACTTTTCATGTCCCTTCTCAACTTCCTATAACTGAATTAAAATGAGAATTAATGTCTCCCTCAATAGCCCCTTGTGGTAAAGATTTCTATGATCTAAAACCATCTATCGGAGCTGCTGGATTGGGTTTCAAGAATTCCCCAAATTGGTGTTCTCTTGATCCTAGTTCATCACCTAGGAAGCATACTCGGTCAGCTCTATGGTCCACTTTCTGCCCTATAGTCATCTTTCTGCCCCATAGTCATCTTTCTATTTCCTAGTTCTTATGTACACATATATTGCAACGATACATGCTGTTTTCTTCCTTGTTAAAGAAAAGGCTTATTAGAATAGAATAGAATCCCTATGGTATGGAAGCAGGCCATTCAGTCCATTGAGCTGAAAATGTGTTGCTGGAAAAGCGCAGCAGGTCAGGCAGCATCCAGGGAACAGGAGAATCGACGTTTCGATTCTCCTGTTCCCTGGATGCTGCCTGACCTGCGCTTTTCCAGCAACACATTTTCAGCTCTGATCTCCAGCATCTGCAGACCTCACTTTCTCCATTCAGTCCATTGAGTCCACACTGAACCTCTGAAGAACATCTCGCCAAGATGCATTTGCTACCCTATCCCTGTAACCCTGCATTTCCCATGGCTAATCCACCTAGCTTGCACATTCCTGGGCTATGGCGATTTATCATGGCCAATCCGTCTAATCTGCACATCTTTGGATTGTGGGAGAAAATCGAAGCACACGGAGGAAATCCACGCAGACACGGGGAGAATGTGCAAACTCCACACAGACAGTCGCCCAAGGGTGGAATCAAACCTGGGTCCCTGAGGCAGCAGTGCTAACCACTGAGACACTGTGCCGTCCCACGATTAATATTCCCTTTTTGTAAATATTAACTAATTTTGTCCTGTATTCCAAACATGGATATGAATATTAGTGGCAGTAACTGATCTAACTAAATTTTGTAGGCATGCAACTTGGGAGCTTAACAGTTTGTGTAAAGGTTCGACCTCAAAAAGAAATGCTCTGGTCTCAATGTTCTGTTATTTCAAGGAGATCAAACATCTGGTATCTACTTAACGGATCATGTTTGCAACATGAGAGAGATGTATTCATTTGCTCTGATGTACAACTGCTGCTGAGCTGGTCCAGCATATTGACCCACCACCCATGAGCATCATGAATGAGGTCCAAATATCTAATTGCTCTTCCCATCATATGTTACTTTATTTGTTTGCATACCTCTGTATTTTGATATTATTGGCCCAGAGACATTCTGAGAAGTTACTTGGCAATTGAATTTAATGTAATGCTTGGACAGTTACAACTTCAGGTGTTTCCACTAGACTTCTTTCCATTAACTTCTTTATGTCATGGGAACACTTGACTATCCAATAAGAACAGTCAAAGGAATAATTGTCCATTTAGGTTAGTTTGACTTGGATCTAAACTACTTATACTACTTGCTCCCCATTTATAAGAAAATTAGATTAATTATTTGGATCATTTCCTCCCAGAGCTAATGCACCAGATTCAGTTCCTCATAAATACAAGGGAAAAAAGTTCTGTCAGACAATATTGTTTCTGTTCTCAGCCTGGGAGATTGTGAATTATTTTTAGTAGTTTGAGCTGTGACTCAGTTCTGCAAAAATTATTAATTTTGCCAAGTAATGATTTCATAAGGCAAAAGACATACTAACAGTTAGTTAGTTTTGGTATTTTCTCATGAATTTCACATTTGTGTTACTCATACTCTGGCCAACATGTTAAAGGGGGTCCTGTAAGCAAGCTCTGAAAATGTGAGCTGAAAGTTGAAGATGTGAATTTCTTTAACACCAAAACAGATCTGATGCACCTAGAGATGTAACCTATCTCTTTCTCTCCCAGCCCCCAAGAAAGATAAACATGATGATTGAGATTTGGCGCATCTACTACATCCATAGCTGATTAAATCAGCTTCTATTTCAATTAAGCAATTGTAAGACCATGAGACCTTAGCGCAGATTCAGCAGAGTCACTCATTTTCAATTTTTTTTAATCTGGCTTTCTTTTTGATAGTTAGAAATTGTTCAGTTTTACCCAAGAGATGTTATTACCAAAGAAGCAACATGCTGGAACCTCATATTCCTTAAGTCGTGGATATCTTTTAACATATTTAAAACAGCATTAAAATTAATGTCTTTCTCCAGCGATGCTGCCAAACCTGTTGAATCTCTCCAGCATTTGGTTTTTAATCTGGTAAAGTTAGTGTCTCGATTTCTGGGCATAGGTTACTGACCAAATTGCAACCTAAGTTGACTGCCTCCCTCACTACCACATCTGTTCTGATGATTTCACCACCTTTATCAATGCTCCTGATTTGTCTTCGAACCAAAGATACATAGAGGTTGGACTGTTTGGACCATTTTATTTTCTACACTTCCATTCTCACCCATGCTAAGGCTCCCTTTGTGCTCCTTTTTCACCTCCTCCACTTTGACTGGACTCCACCACCTTCAGCTTGATTCCACCATCAAACACCTTTTTCCCTCCTCTCCCTTTCAGTACATTACGAAAGGGCCATTCCCTTCCTGATAATTTGCTCCAATGCTCAGACCTCTTTCCCAAGGCACCTTCCCAAGCAAGCTCACAAAGCTGGAAACAAAACACGATGCTGAACTGAAATAAGCTTTGTTTATTAAAAATCCACATTTCATCTCTCACCCTAAAGGCCCTTCAGGCGAAATACCAATTTGGTTGTAGTTCTTCCAATTTAGCATTCTGTACTCAGTGTTCATGATGTGATATCTGCATCAGGGAGACGATATACAGATTTAGGTGATAGCTTTACAGAGCATCTTTGTTCAGTCTGGAAGTGTGATCATAAGCTTCCAGTCACTAGTAGTAATATCCTTCTCACTCTCCTCTCCATCCTCGATTTCCTACATGTTTCAACATAGACTCAGGGAACTCGACTTTCAATTAGGAATTTCAAAGCATTCCTGATTCAACATTAAGTTCAATGATTTCGGTCATAATGTCTACTTCCAGCATTTAAGGCAGTAGATGTTGGTAATGGTTCTGTTATTCCCATTTACACTTCCTCTAGACCCATCTATTGTTCCTTGTTCTGTGACCATTTGCATTGTACCATCATCCCTCTTGTGATTTCATCTCTCCTGTTTTCCACCCTACCTCATACCATCCATCAAGAGTTTGAAAATGTTACCAATGTTGACATCAGAAGGTTCTGATGAAGAGTCACAGTACCCAAAACATTAACTCTGATTTCCTCTCCACAGACGCTGCCAGACCTGCAAAGTTTCTCCAGCACCCACAGTTCTCTGTTTTATTGTCATCATTAACGTTTTCAATTGATGCTTGCCATTGCTGGTGCATGCATTGGTTGCTTGCAGTTATTGATGTGCCGACTGCTGAGTATGAGAACATAGAATAGTACGGCACACTACAGGCCATTCGGCCCTCGATGATTCTTGTGTTGAGGACATTACAGAGACTGTGAAGCAGTTTTGACCCAAAGTTGAATTTTTCAGCGTTCTGGCAAAGAGTCTCACATTGAGCGAAATAATCAGTAGAACATACAACTGATGCTGAGTGTGGTGCTGGAAAAGCACAGCTGTTCAGGCATCATCTGAGGAGCAGGAGATTCGGTGCTTCAAGCCAAAGCCCTTCAGGAAAGAGGCTTGTGGGCCAAGGGGGCTGAGGGATAAATGGGACGGGCTGAGGGTGTTCGAAATGTCGATTCTCCTGCTCCTCGGATGCTGCCTGACCGGCTGTGTTTTTCCAGCACCACACTCTCGAATCTGATCTCCAGCATCTGCAGTCGCCACTTTCTCCAAGTTGAATACACCAATTCTGTCATTTGTGTCAATAAATTTGCTTTAGTGAAGAAAATATGTTTTTCTGCAAAGAGTTGCTGAAGGTTTATGAATCTTAAATGATTAAGCCTTCCAAGAGTAAAACATTTCAGGGAGCTTGACTTGGGGGATGCATCATTGCTCCAGCTGGAGATGTGACTAATCAAAGAATCTGCATGTCCTGTCAGCCAGTTTTATGTACAAAGTTTACTTATTCTATTGGCAGTCACCAAATATGTACAGAATTACAACTTAGCTCTGCATATTCTAGTGCCTTAATTGAGTTAGTGGGATACTGCTTCCACTGAAATTTGGTGTGCTTCCTTTTTGAGT
This sequence comes from Chiloscyllium plagiosum, assembly GCF_004010195.1. NCBI lineage: Eukaryota > Metazoa > Chordata > Chondrichthyes > Orectolobiformes > Hemiscylliidae > Chiloscyllium > Chiloscyllium plagiosum. The sequence continues at coordinate 99,057,853 of NC_057718.1, forward strand.
TTTGCTATTTATTATAGCATCATAGAGATGTACAGCACGGAAACATACCCTTCGGTCCAACTCATTCATGCCGACCAGATATCCCAACTCAATCTAGTACCATCTGCCAGCACCCGGCTCAAATCCCTTCAAATCCTTCCTATTCATATACCCATTCAGATGCCTTTTAAAATGTTGCAATTGTACGAGCCTCTATCATTTCCTCTGGTAGCCCATTCCTTACACGTACCACCCTTTGTGTGAAAACATTGCCCCTTAGGTCTCTTTTATATCTTTTCCCCCCTCACCCTAAACTTCTGCCGTCTAGTTCTGGACTCCCCCATCCAGAATTGACTGGGAAAGCTATAGCTCGAGTTCGTTAGATGGGTCGGTGTTTGTCCAATGTGTGCAGGTGGGTTTCCTGACACAATATGTAGACAGGCCAACAGGAGGTGAGGCCTTACTGGATTTGGTTCTGGGTAACGAACCAGGCCAGGTGTTAGAATTGGAGGTAGGTGAGCACTTTGGGGACAGTGACCACAATTCGGTGACTTTTACTCTAATGAGTGAGAGGGATAAGTGTGCACTGCAGGGCAAGAGTTATAGCTGGGAGCAGGGAAATTATGATGCGGTGAGGCACGACTTAGGATGCGTGGCTTGGAAAAGTAGGCTTCAAGGGTAGGGCGCAATTGATATGTGGAGCTTGTTCAAGGAGCAACTATTGAGTGTCCTTGATATGTACCTGTCAGGCAGGGTGGAAAGGGCAGTGTGAGGGAGCCGTGGTTTAATAAGGAATTGGAATCCCTTGTTAAAGGGAAGAGGGCGGCCTATCTAAAGATGAGGCGTGAAGGTTCAATTGGGGCGATTGAGAGTTATAAGGTAGCCAGGAAGGACCTGAAGAGAGAACTAAGAGCAGCAAGG
>NC_057718.1:99059779-99072146 GCF_004010195.1 Chiloscyllium plagiosum
GAGATATGGCATTGGGGGTGAGTTGGAGGTTTGGATTAGGAGTTGGTTGGCTGGAAGAAGACAGAGGGTAGTAGTTGATGGCAAAGTTTCTTCATGGAGTGCCGTCACTAGCGGTGTTCCGCAAGGATCTGTTTTGGGACCATTGCTGTTTGTCATTTTTATAAATGACCTGGAAGAGGGGTTAGAAGGTTGGGTGAGCAAGTTTGCGGATGATACGAAAGTCGGAGGGGTTGTTGACAGTGAGGAAGGATGTGTCAGGTTACAGCGGGATATAGATAAGCTGCAGAGGTGGGCAGAAAGGTGGCAAATGGAGTTCAATGTAGCTAAGTGTGAGGTGATTCACTTTGGGAAGAATAACAAAAAGATGGGGTACTGGGCTAATGGTCGGATACTTGGTAGTGTGGATGAGCAGAGGGATCTTGGTGTCCATGTACACAGATCTCTGAAAGTTGCCACCCAGGTAAATAGTGCGGTGAGGAAGGCATATGGCGTACTGGCTTTTATTGGTAGGGGAATTGAGTTCCGGAGTCCTGAGGTCATGTTGCAGTTGTATAGGACTCTGGTGCGGCCGCATCTGGAATATTGTGTGCAGTTTTGTCGCCATACTATAGGAAGGATGTGGGGGCACTGGAACGGGTGCAGAGGAGGTTTATCAGGATGTTGCCTGGTATGGTAGGAAGATCGTATGAGGAAAGGCTGAGGCACTTGGGGCTGTTTTCGTTGGAGAAAAGAAGGTTTAGGGGTGATTTGATAGAGGTATACAAGATGATTAGTGGTTTAGATAGGGTTGACCATGAGAACCTTTTTCCACGTATAGAGTCAGCTGTTACGAGGGGGCATAGCTTTACATTAAGGGGTGGTAGGTATAGGACAGATGTTAGGGGTAGATTCTTTACTCAGCGAGTCGTGAGTTCATGGAATGCCCTGCCAGTAGCAGTGGTGGGCTTTCCCTCTTTATGGGCATTTAAACGGGCGTTGGATAGGTATATGGAGGATAGTGGGCTAGTGTAGGTTAGGTGGGCTTGGATCGGCGCAACATCGAGGGCCAAAGGGCCTGTACTGCGCTGTATTTTTTTCTATGTTTCTATCCCAGGGAAAAGACAGGAAGGAGACAAAAATTGCACGTAATATTCCAACAATGGCCTAATCAATGTCCTGTACAGCCGCAACATGACCTCCCAACTCCGATACGCAATACTCTGACCAATAAAGGAAAGCATACCAAACGCCTTCTTCACTATCCTATCTACCTGCGACTCCACTTTCAAGGAGCTATGAACCTGCACTCCAAGGTCTCTTAGTTCAGCAACACTCCCTAGAACCTTACCATTAAGTGTATAATTGCACTGATGTGCTTTTCCAAAATGCAGCACCTCACATTTATCTAACTAAACTCCATCTGCCACTTCTCAGCCCATTGGCTCATCTGATCAAGATCCTGTTGTAATCTGAGGTAACCTTTGCTGTCTACTACATCTCCAATTTTGGTGTCATCTGCAAACTTACTAACTATACCTCTTTTGCTCACATCCAAGTCATTTATCTAAATGATGAAAAGTAGTGGACCCAGCACTGATCCTTGTGGCACTCCACTGGTCACAGGCCTCCAGTCTGAAAAACAACCCTCCTCCACCGCCCTCTGTCTTCTACCTTTGAGCCAGTTCTGTATCCCTATGACTAGTTCTCCCTGTATACTTGACCCAGTTTATGACATCCAACTTGAGGTGAGCCCAAGAATGCTTAATGCTGTGTGGCACATATGGCAAGAAATAACATAAGCCGCAATTCCACACATCCTCACCCAGCTGCTCGGACTTGCAGCTGGTTTCACGCATTGCCCTTTTAAATTGAGTTGCGTCACTCCGTTTGAAGAAAAATAGCCTGACTGAAGTTACAAAGATCCTCCTTCAGCACATTGCACCACTCCACCTGTCACATCAACAACCTCCACAAAACAACCTTCAATCTTGTGAAGATCACCTTGGTCAAACAAAACTCAGTGGGAGGCCAGGAAATTGATAATAAAATCCCAAGTGCGAGCACAGGATATTTCTGAATTATTTTGAACGTTCCATCTTGTATCTTTTTTTTAATAATACTGATTAGATTTGGTTGCTGATTCTCTCATGCTGTGATTTATTTATTGGTGTTGTTTGGAAGCAATCTTTAAGCAGATGGGTAAGTGATTTTAAGATACATGAGAGCTAGACAGTGCTGGAAATGCTCAGGAGGACTGGTAGCATCTCTGGAGAGAAAAATAGAGTTAACACACAGTGGCTAGTATGACTTCTCCACAATTACAAATTTGGCTTTTAAATATTAACTCTCTTTCTCTGTCCACAGATGCTGCCAGACCTACTGAGTTTCTTCACCATTCTCTTTATTTTAGATCTCCACTATCCGCAGTATTTTCCTATTGGATCTGTTTGTATCCAATGAAATACAAATAAACTTTGGAGGGATGATTAGGATAAAATGTAATATAAATGGCTACCGAATTATTTTGTGTCAAAGATCTTCCTTTGTGCTTACTACCCGACTGTGCTGAACATTGTTAAAAAAACTAAGATGATTCCTCAATTGGGGTGGCACGGTGACTCAGCGGTTAGCACTGCTGCCTTGCAGTGCCAGGGTCCAGGGTTCGATTCCCGCCTCAGGCAACTGTCTCTGTGGAGTTTGCACATTCTCCCTGTGTCTGCGTGGGTTTCCTCCAGGCGTTCCGGTTTTGTCCCACAGTGCAAAGATGTGCAGGTTAGGGTGGATTAGTCATGCTAAATTGCTCATAGTGTTCAGGTACATGTAGGTTAGGTGCATTAATTGGGGTAAAATGTAGAGTCGTAGGGGAATGGGTCTGGGTGGGTTACTCTTTGACACGTCGGTGTGGACTTGCTGAGCTGAAGCTATTTCCACATTGTAGGGATTCTGTGAATTCCTAAATAGGAATAAAGTATTTGTTTTCAATAAACAAGCTAATTTAGTTGAAGTGAATAGAAAAAAAATTGCATATTTGATTTGACTGAAGCTGCAATTGCTGCAATGCCAACTTTACATGAGGAATATTTTACTTGAAGGGACTTTGGATAGTTCCACTTGGCATTCAGATGTCATTGGTGTGACTGTACATGTGCAGATGGATCATGGAAGCCATATTTCATGGTGTCACCTATTTCCTGCATTAAGAACGAACACTGTTTCCTTATAAATAAGAGAACTGGATTTAGAAATGGTGAGTAGTTTATGTCTTCAAATACAAGAACTTCTTAAGTGAGTAGAAATTTAAGTAATTTGTAGGACTTTTATTTTAAGAAGGTGTCTTAATGTTGTGTGATAATGTTATTTTGGGAGCCTTTCTGAAGGGAAGAGGAATAGATAGAAGTGACAGTACAAGAGGTAAGAGGCTTATTTAGTTTATGGGGAAGAGAAAGTTAGAATTTGTTTAGTAAATATAAAATTAAAATGATATGCACTGAAGTGAACAGGATGAAAAACAAATGCAAAGATTATGTTAAAAACCTTCAAAGAATTCAAAGTATCCATTTTTGTTGTGTCAGCTCAAGTATATACAGAACTCAAACTGCTCCTGATAACTGGTACCTTAATACAGTCACTGAGTTCAAGCAGCTTGAAAAGCTAAGACCCATTACTGTTCCTGTCTTTCAGCATTCAGAGGTAGTGTCAGTCACTGAAGTGTGGAACTGCCCAATGCTGCTGGCAATCTCATGCTAATATTTGTATCTTGCAGCTTTTAGAATTTTGTATCAAGTTTGCATATCATAAAATTCTTCACCTGTGATCTCTCAGTTTTGTTTTTCTTTCATGGAATTTAGGAAATGCCAGCAGGACTTACCCCAAGTGCCCTTGAATGGAATATGTCACAATTCTAGTTAAGAATGAACCACATTACTGTGGGTTTCAAGTCACATGTAAGCCAGATCTGGTATGGGTAGCAGGCTTCCTTCTCTAAAGGACATTAGTGAGTGGACAGATCTTTGCAATCATGGTCTCCATTTCTGAAACTAGCTTTACACTCCACGTTTATTAATTGAGTTTTAAGTTGCTGAGCTACATCGGGATTTTATGTCCTGTGTGAAAGGATCCACCTCGATTGATCAAATAGCCTTTCCAATTCTGAGCTTCCTGACCTTTGTACCAAAGGGACAAAACTGTGAACCACTGTTATGACTGGGCGCCTCTTCAGAGAAATACAAACTATAGCTATGACACCATACACCCAATTCTGTAATCTCATCTGCAAAGGCCTACAACGGGTGTTTGCAGTTTCTATTGCTGAACTCTAGATGGTAGAATGGCCTGTTTACCCAACAGTCAGCACATTAACTTAGCACAATTCATCCAACTCTTCGGCTTTTATTGGATGGGATTGACCTGTTTGCATCCATTTGATTCTGAACATTGTTTCCGGTAATGCATAATTTTTCACTCTTGATTTGCCCAAGCAGGGGTAAATTTTATCTCTGATTCAGATAATATTCAGCTTAAGCCACCAATGCTACACCAGGAAGAACTGCAACACTCTCTTTGGTACGGTCAGATCCTGGCTCCTATGCCAACATTAGCAGCAAAACTGCTATTTATGAACCCAACCCATTCGGAAACCTGTGCGACTATACCAAGTAGACACTTATGGTCTGCTACAAAAATGAGGCAGAATATAAATGCTTCAAAGAGAAGGCATGCTGAAACCAGCCAAATTATCTCTAAAGTATGGCACAAAGGGAAATGGCATATCAAAGACAAGGGCAAAGACTTCTTCAAGCACTGGTTGTGCATGTATGGAATGAGCTGCCAGAGGAAGTGGTGGAGGCTGGTACAGTTACAACATTTAAAAGGCATCTAGATGAGTATATGAATAGGAAGGGTTTAGAAGCTTGTGGGCCAAGTGCTGATAAATGGGACTAGATTAATTTAGAGTTGAACTGAAGGGTCTGTTTCTGTGCTATACATCTCTATGACTCTATGATTCTAGACCTATAAACATCACCCATAAGTCTCTCTGTCAGTTGTTATTAAAATGGTGCAAGTGACAAAAACCCATTTTGGAGCACATGAAGTAGTTACACCCCAGCCCATCTTCTGGATGCTGGTTATCTCGGAGGTCAGCCCCATAAGACCATAAGGAATAGGAACAGGAGTAGATCATTTGGCCCCTCAAGCCTGCTTCATTGTTCAATAGGATCACGGCTGATCTGACATTCCTCACATCCATTTTCCTTCCCTTTCTCCATAACCCTCGATTCCTTGACTGATCAACAATCTCTTTATCTCAGCTTAAATAAACATGAACTATTTCATCTATTTCTATGCCGTCTGCAAATTTGGCTCCAGTACATGCTGCCATTTCTTTTTCCCTGCGATCCTGCATACCTTTTTCCTCTTTCACATCCTTCATATTTTAAAAGCCATGATTGCCTGACAACAGAGGTTGACTTGACACTTAAAAGGTCTTGGATACAGAGTTCAACAGTTAAAGTCTTGTGTGGGGAAAACAGCTTATGAATCGCCCAGTCAGCTGTTCACAAATTATCCCTAAATGATTCAGCCACATCCCGAACCATGCTTAAAGAAAGCATGTTCAGACAACAGGAGGAGAACAAAGAGGGCGGTGCTGTAGAATCCCATTAACGCACAAGGAATGCAGACAAACCAACTTAAAAGCGAATCCTTGTTTTGCAAAGTCTATCATGGAGCTACTTAATAAAATTGATTAAAACTTCCACGGGTGCGTGTTCAAAACAAAATGATACATTATCCATCGGAATCAAAAGTTACTTCCCACAGCAGAAACCAAAACCCTAGAATATCACTCTCCAATGATACTGTAAGTGTACTAACATTCCACGGATCAAGGATGCAGGTCACCACCAACTTCGAGAGTAATTAGGGATGGGCCATAAGTGCTGGCTGAGCCAGCAACGCCCTCATCCCTTTTATTGAATAAACCTTCAGAGAAAAAAAGTCAGTCAGGAATTTGCTGCAGGTTGAATTTTATGGATTCAAAGCTGCATACACTCAATAAATGTACCACGCAGATGCATAGATGGAGATGGGGTAAAAGAAGCAAGGATTCAAGTGAGTATTTTGCAATTAAGCCACTGACCTAAATTGGCTTGTGATTAAGTAATGAGCATGGGTGATGAGTGCACAGGATTGGGTGTAAATTAGGGAGCTCGGGCAGCAGAGTTTCTGGATAACTTGATGTTAGCAGAGTCTGGCTAATTATGTCTTGATTATATACCCAAGTTGAGGCAATGATGTATCTAAGTTCCAGCAGACAAACTAAGGTGCAAAGTGAAGCAATGGAAGCAGGCAATCTAAGTTTTTACTGAAATGCAATTAGAAGCTCAATTCTGCATGAAATGAAAATCACTTCCTATTCCTCAATGGAACTATTCACCATTATCTCCCTTTTACAGTTTACAGGCCTTTACATATGTCGCATTAAAAACAGGCTTGGCACCACTTAAGTGTACCTTGTCTTCCCACGTGTTAGCAGGCACTAGCATTTCAACTGTTCTGCAGTTTGGGCCCCATGCTTAGGCATCATGAATAACTAACCTTTTCTCACTACTAAACTATAAGCAGGGGAGGAAAATTAGCTCATCTAATTCCCTCTCAATACCGTGGGCTCATCTAATACCCTCTCAACATAGCGCTGCGTTTGAATCCACCCGCCAGCACCACTAATCCAGAATCTGGTTTCCAGCATCTGCAGTCATTTTTTTTTTTACCTTGGAAAGATTGAATTCACATCACCTCTTTTTCATAGTCATAAAATGGTACTGTGTGAAAACTGGTGCTCAAGGATAAAACTGCCAATCCATTTGCTATCACGTTATGCAGCATCATCCACCGAAGCTATAGAAACTAGTTTTAGAAAATGAGAGGGGGGAACGAATTACTAGTGCAATCAGAATATTTGTTACAGGATGTAATTAAGCTGTCAGGTGAGGAGACAATATTTGATCTTACTGCTGAAAAAGTGAAATATTTACTCAACTGCACTTTTGTTTTCACTTTACTAAGCACATCATAAATTTATTTTGAAAGCTTGCAGAAGTACTGCTGAGTTACAACTTTGAGGTCAAAGTGAGAACAAAAAGGCCTTCCTCTGCCAATCGACTCAAATCACTACAAATTAAACAGACAAACATATAACAATTGCTACAGTAACACTTAGTAACAATTAGTCTTCATAGACCAGTGAGATTATCCGGTGATAAGGTTGAAATTGTTCAGCCTTTTAGATCAACATTCAGATTTTGAGTATAGGAAATATAAAGCACTTCCAACTTTAAATCTTCAAAGACATGACGGACTCTCAATGTCTGTAGGAGATTAAATATAAATATCTACAGCTGCACTGTAGTTTAATTAAGAAAACCTAATGCTAGTTTGCCCAACAGCACTTCACTAATGTGAATGTAGCTCAGGAGGCGCACTAGCTTTGGTCACTAATTTAGTGTAATGGGAAAGGTTTCCAATAAAATATTCAGCCTGGCTATACAGTCTAATGTCAAACTTTCACGGCCTGAGACCCTCCCACAATCACACTTTCACTCAGCCCTCATCTTATAGTTACAAGTTCAATGAAGCACAATCCAATGTTTGAAGGAAATTCAACGTCAGGGACCTCTGCTATTGTGCAAGTGATTAACTGCATCTGTCCTAACATTCCCTCTGCTTGGATAGTGGGTGGGTATCCACTGTATGAACATTTACTGCTGTGCTGTTCCCCCAGACAGGTGAGATTTTGGACACTTTCTTGGAGAGCTCCCAACCCAGAGTCTTTGTGAACAGGAATGTTGGTGTTGAGCACAAAAACTGCATAGGGAATGAACAATATGGGAAAGGACTGGAAGGATGTGGCCCAGGCATGATTATCTCCAACTTATGTGTGAGTTACAAGATGGAGCTGTATTCTAGAGCTAACCAGAACCATTATAGTAATGGATGGTATCCCACACTCCATGGAATACTCTAAGTTTCAGGACCAGATTCACTTCGTTTATTTTTAGGTCATTTATGGCACAAGGCCAACATGAGACCCCTGTCTAAAAGGTGACATCTCATATTTTAGATAAGAATTATAAAACAACAGATTCTTTCTAGGCAGTTTGAGTTTGGATGGAGTGTGGCTGTGGTCTTCTCTGGATTAAGAATAAGACACCAAGTTTGTGAACCATATCCCAAAACCACAGTTCCACAGATGGTTGTCAAATTATCTTGTTTTCTCTCTCACCTACAGTCCTGTGGTCACCAACGTAAACGGATTGCCTAGATTTGTTCCAAGGCTTGTCCACTGTACCCGCGAATATGTAAGACCAGTGCATTCATTGCTCTCTGTAGTAAAGCATTATTGAACATCCATATCCTGATCTTAAGGTTGACAGGGAAGGTCCAGTTGCACCTTCGATGCTGCAAAACTTGTCAGTTTACTTGTTGAAAGCTTCTGTAGCAGGTGACATCAATTTATTGACAACTGTGCTCACTTGCTCAGAGAACCTGCCAACTCATATCAAAACGACAAGCCAACAGATGGAAGCAGTCTGAAAGCACAAAAGTATTTGAAATTATTGATTCAATGGTTTCAAATAATCACTGTAAAAAGGTGGTGAGAGAGAATATCCAAAAACTTATAAACTGCACAACCACATCCATAAGCTTGGTTTTGATAAAACATTGGATGTGAGGAAAGATCAGGAGGGCTAGAGGGAAGGTAATTTTAGAAGATGATAAAATATTGAATGTGGTTCAGCCAGCATTAATTGCTCATCAGGCAATTGAGTCAACCACATTGCTGTAGGTCTGAAATCTCACGCAAGTCAGACCAGACAAATTTTCTTCCCTAAAGACACAAGTCAAGCAGATAGGTTTCTGACAATTGGCAATGGTTTCGTGGTCATTAGACTCAATTGAAAAAGCAAAAGGGAATTAAAAATCTACCAACTGCTGTAGCAGGCTTCAAACCTGGATATCTAGTTTTATAAGCAGATGAAATATCACTCGGCCATCACCTAGTAGGAATAAGCATGTTTTCATATTAAACTACAGAACACGCCCACTGAGTCAGGAAATTTGTAGAGAGAGCCATAACCTAACTGTATTCCAAAACAAAAAGGAACATTCCAAATAGGGAACAGTGTCAAAGTAATGCACTATTACTTTGGTATTTTAAAAAATCCTAAACTGAATTATTCTATTCACCAGGCTCAAAATTAGGATTTTAACTTGAAGATCCCAAATTTATGGGTTGGTGAGGAACCCAAATGTGGCACACAGTCTAAATTCTACCAGCATCAAGCCAGAATAGAAATGCTTTTTACAGTACCACCTAGATTCTACAGGAATTGACAACTGTATTAACTGAGTGCACAAACATGAAATTAATGGCTTAAAAGAGCAAAAACTACAGACCAACCATTTGACAAAATGCCAGAGAGTCCTCCTTGTCACCGAGTGTGTGGAGATGGCACTCAGAACATAATTCCTAAGAATGAGAAGTTTCTCAAGTAAAGCAGTTCCAGTGAATTACGAAGCGCAGACTAATGGCTTAGCTCCACTCAAACTGCAGTGCTGACTATCCAACAGCACTTTGGTACAGCAGACAAGTGACTGCAGTTGCACGTAAAGGGTATGCAGCCACTTGCAGTGCCCTGCATCATTTTAAAAACGTCAGGCTTCATAGGTTTCTGACAACTGGTTGGTTATTAGGAACTCTAATTGAGGGTCTGTTCAACAGTAATGCTAATTCCAAATGTTAATCATGCCCCATTCACTATTGTTTAACATATGTCGGCATGGTTGGCCATCCAGACTTGGAGAGCATTTGTCATTACCTCAATATTTGAATCAGTGGAATGCACTTCAACTTTAGTCCACAGGCCCCTTGGATTCCCTATTCCCACCTCCTCCATACCCACCCAATTCCAAATAGATTTGGCAAAAACCAAAGAGTGATAAGCAAAGAGTGTGACAGCTTGAGTAAAATCTTCTATAAAATTGGAACATTTCTGTTCAAAACTTTTTATTGGGATTTTCCAGAAAACGGGCACAAGTCACAACATACAGACAAGTTACAGAGAATTTAAACAGTTGGCAGGTAGTGATGATTATTACATAAATTGGGAGAAGCTGGACAGTATAAACTTCTAAGTAACATACAAGTTGCTTGATAAAACATTTAATGCAACTATGAACCAAATTAATGGAAGTCATCTCATGAACCAGCTATACACTCGACAGCAAAGACTCTTGCAGGCAGCTTAAGGAAACAAGAAATAAGTAGCCTGAGGAATGCAGCAACTTGCCCACTTTGAAATGATGATACGTCCATTCAATTGGTCAGAAAATAGGAACCAGCCATCTACATCCAATGCAAGAATGCGCAAGAGAAGACTTCCAGAAAAATTTAAAGTAACTCACTCATGAAATTGGCCAATCTACACAACAAAAAGCTGGTCGCTAATATTGCAGCACTTTTCTAACCAAATGATACATTACAATTCTAAAACATTTGAGTTAGTTGCAGCACACTGTACAGGTCAGCATTTGATTTCTTAAAGTACAGAAGTACCCGCATTATCAATGACATTTTTGTAATCTAGTCTGAAGAAAATTTCAGAACCGGACAAATGCAAGGGACACATGCTAGAACTGATGCACATCTGGAAAATAAAGCACACAGGAGTAGTTGCTTGTGTATCAAAATATTTAATAAATATTAATTTCCAAAATTTATTGCCAGGAGCAACAGAGATGCATCCTCATGTTCACATAACACTAATGTCACAATACACAAGAAAACATCAAGATAAGGTTTTACCAATGAGATTACCATGTTTAAGAGCCTTTTCAGTTCAGAATAGATATAAACACTTGGATTCCCTCAGCTAAGACAGGCAGTGAGACTGGGCATTTCAACATAGTGATCTCATTGGAATACTCTACCATTCAAGTATTCAACAGCTAGCTTATTATTAGAATACTTCCTAATTGCAGGTATGTTATTACAAAAATCAGTCTCCAAGTGGTTCAACATTATATCCAGGGTGAAAGATCAGGATTTACAAAACAATGTTGGTGCTGTGCTTTTTAATTCAAATGCACTACCTAGAAATATTCCACGTAGTTTTTAATTTTTTTGTACATGCAACCACTCATTTCAGTTACACAAAGGTAAATAGGTTAATTTGTTCCCTTACATGTGTATTTTGTCACAGTCTGCTTGCCTGTCACTCAAAATGTTTTAAATTCTAAAGCAGCAAGTATCAAAGCATTCTAGTCTAATGCTCTCCGCTTGTCTCAAATTGATGTATATAAAAAATATTCTGGCCAAAAAAAAAAAAGCTTGGAGTGATATAGAAATTGACCCAAAACGTCCGACATTGTACAACAGTTCAGAGGCACATGGCCATTGCTCGTGCGAAATAATCTAGACTGTAGCTACAGCACACCTCAAATTTGGCATGAAGGCAACATTACTGAAACACAAACAATTCATCAAAAATAAAGAAGCCATAAGCTTACAAAGCTATCAAAAACCTTCAAATCTAAACATACATATAAATAAAAGGAATGGTATTTAAGGCTCTTGATTATTTAAGTTATTAAATCAAATATACACAGTGATTAATTAAAAAAAGTATTTACATTTATACAAAATCAAACACTTGGCCTCTTATTAAATTCTTCATCTGAACAGCAACTGCTGACATTGTGCCCCCCAACAAAAGAAAAATCATCCTGGATGTTGATGATTGCTGTGGTTTTCCAGCTGCATAGGCACTTTCAAAACCAGACTAACAAAGTCAAACCTATTATACATAACTTAACAATACTGAGATCAGAGCCAGTAAAAAATAAATAACAATTCACCATCTTAAATTAAACTGGAGCAGGCAAACACCTACAACTGGGTTTCGGTTTGCAAAGGGCGAGGAATCCTAATCAGACTGCGATTTCATTACAGAATGGTCCAGCAATGCATTAACAGCAACTGAATTTACATTTGGGCACTTTGACTAGTTTTTGCAGAGAGGCGAGAAGCAGCTTTGTGTACTCTCAGCCAACCACAGCAACTATCAATGCCTGTGTAAGTCAGTTTGTCTCAACTTGAAAATATATAGGGATTCTTTGTTGATAATACCCTTTACACTCATATTACAGAACAACTCAAGGACTATGACTTTCAGCCTTCACTGACAGCAAAAGGCTGCGCATCATTTTAATATTAATTAGCCAGCACCGCTGACTACTATACAATGTATTCCATGTGACTCAAGCTCTGTGCACTTTCTAAGTCTCTGTTATCTTGTTTATTTGTCCAATTCGGATTCTTTGTAGGAGT
>NC_057718.1:99072646-99099612 GCF_004010195.1 Chiloscyllium plagiosum
GACCTATCACCTCCATCCCCACCCCCCATTCACCTATTGTACTCTATACTACCTTCTCCCCAGCCCCACCCTCCCATTTATGTCTCCACCCTGGAGGCTCCCCGCTTCTATTCCTGATGAAGGGCTTTTGCCCAAAACGCCGATTTTCCTGCTCCTTGGGTGCTGCCTGATCTGTGCTTTTCCAGCACCACTCCGATCTAAAGTCATGGAACACCTGGGCTGGAGGGTCTGAACTACGAGGAAAGATTGGATAGTTTTCCTTGGAGCAGCAAAGATTGAAGCGTTGATGGGCCGAGGTGAACAAGATTGAGGGGCATAGATAGGAAGGCACTTCTTCCATCAGCTGAATGGACATAAGATTTAAAATGGAAGGCTAAGTTGAGAAAAATATTTTTAGCTGGAGGGTGTTGGGAATCTGAAACACTGTCTGAAAGAGGCACAGTGCTACCAGACCCATAGAGCTGCTCTCTCACAGGGAGAAGACGGATGGTGACCATCATGTTTCAGGTGAGGGGAAGTGTTGAGAAGGAGTACCCTTTGTGGTAACATCAGCCAGTGCAGGAATTGAACCCATGCTGTTGGCTTCACTGCACAGCATTCCAGCCATGTGAGCCGAGTGACCACCAAAAAAAAAAGGGCTCATGTCAGAAACTCTGTACATTTAAGCATTTGGATGGTCACTTTCGAATTGACATCCCCCTCCCCCAAGTTCCCAACTGCTGTGAAGCTTACCTGGTTTGAGGGGTTCATGCAAGGTTTGGACTCGAACCTCAGTGATCGCCGCAAGAATTGTATTGTTCCCATCACGTTTACTGACGACGTCTGTGATTTTCTCCGTTATATCTTTGATCAGATTAGGTTCCTGGAGCGAATTTTCCACTGACTACAGTGGGGGGGGGGGGGGGAGAGAAATAAGGGAGTTTAGAAAAAATGTTTATGTCCCTTTAAAGAGAGACAGTTGCCTAAATTTTACATTTTACCCGCATCAGGACAAACACAAGAATACCAAGTTTTAAATGATCACAACAATGTATACTACAGGGGAAAACAGGCGCTGACTAATCGGATGTAAAATTTGGCTGAGACATGAGGAAAACAACAGAAGTTCCAAACTCTCAGGCAGTTCCAAATTGAAAAAGGGTTTGAAGATATTCCTGTTTGCACAGGACTGAACCCCGCACACAAATACATGCAGTTTCTCGTGAACATAATGAACCACTTCTTGCAAACTCGACTTTTCTTAAGTCGGTCGTTAGCGTAACCATGAGCACACTCTGGATCGTTCAGCTAGGGCTGCACATTTGCCAAATCATATCCAAGAACTGAAGTGCAGCTTTGCAAGCTCAGGATTTTAATTTAAAAAAAAACCGTTTGCCACCCTGACCTTATTGACACCAAGTTTGTTTGAAACTTCAAAAACGTAGGCTGACACTTACTACTGCCACATTAATTTCATTTGCTGCAGAGTGGGTTTGCTCACAAACAAGATAGAGTGAATATTCCACCGAGAGGTTACGCAAAACCTGCAGGCGCCTCAGTTCCACGCAAATTTGTTCAATGGTAACACCCTAAACAAAACAAAAAGTCAGACTGTGAGAGAATTCCAGGCCGATTTTTGATGTAGCTGAAATGGACATAGGGCAATGCAGAACAGTAACGAATATGTACTGCTGTTAAATTATCTTATAGCAATTTCAAAACACTCCCTGCTCTAATAAATGAGTAAGGCTTCAAAACCATGTCCAGTTCTCATCACCCAGTTATAGGAAGGAGATCATTAAGCTGGAGAGGGTTCAGAAGAGATTTGCCTGGACACCACCTGGATTTGAGTTATAAAGAGGCTGGATAGGCTTGGACATTTTGCACTGGAGCAGGATTTGAGGTGACCTTATAAGGATTAACAAAATAATAAGGGGTATAAATAGGGTTAATGGTAGGTGTCTTTTCCCTCGGTTGGGGAGATTTTTAAGTTTGGGGGCATATTTTTAAGGTTAGAGGAGAGCAATTTAAAAGAGATGTGGGGGCAAATTCTTTTGAGGGTAGTTCAAATGTAGAACAAACTTCCTGAGAAAGTGGTGGATGTGGATACAGTTACAATGTTTAAAAGACATTAGGATAAGGACATGAATAGGAAAGGTTTGGAGGGATATGGGCCGGGAGCAGGCAGGTGGGACTAGTTTAGTTTGGGATTATGGTCGGTATGAACTGGTGGGACCGAAGAGTCTGTTCCCGTGCTGGATGACTAAGCAGCTTACTCCAATCAGCATTATTGATCTCTTGACATGCAGTACATAATTTTATGCAGTGGAATGATTAATTAGACAGGAGTATGGGACCCTCTGAAGAAAATTTAAGGTCCCTCGTTTTCAAAACTGGAACTCTACAAATTCTTCCACTCTGACCATAACGTTCTCTGAACAAATGTGCGTTTGGGGTTTCAATGGAATTGACAGGGTAAGTGATGAGGGACACTGGGGCGTGATGTTAAAAATCATATCCAGGATATCCAGGACAGAAGTTTGGAAACTTAATCAGAGTGACAAAAACAGATCAAAAACCCATCCCAGAGGAAGCCACAGATGCCAGGTTAGATCAGATGTTTGAGTTTGATCGGTTTCTTGCTGTAAAGAAAATGGAGTTTAGGTTATGGATGATCTGTGATCGCATGGAATAAATAGCAGAATAGGCGGAGGGGCTGAAAGGCCTTCACCTGCTCCTGAGTTATGACAAAAACACTAACATCACTTCAGGAGTTTTCTCTCTCTCTCTCTAAGTCATGGGAACAGAGTGGTTCTGTTCAGGGATGAGAAATTCAGAAACCTGCAGTAATAACCTGGTGACAAAGTACAAATTCTACCTTGGCAGCCAGGGAGTTTATCAAAAAAAAACAAATGTGGAATTTCACGAGAGTTATAAACGATCGTGCTGAACTGAACTACTGGAATGGCCTTAGAAATCCAACTGGTTCCTTTGGGCCAAGAATCTACCTTCCTTACCCTAGTCTGGCCTTTGTGACTCCAAACCCATAGCAACATGACTGATTCTGAACTTCCGTCAAATGGCCCAGCAAGCCACACTCAGTCGCATTCAAGGGCAGCAGCTCAACACAGGGAGCGATTTGCACCAATTCACTTTATAAGCATCGACTTACCGGTTGGAGCATCTCTTTGTTGATGGCGAGTGTTATTTTGGCGCAGGTACTGTCCAGGTAATCAGTGTTGGGCTGGCACTTGGTCTTCATTGGCAGCCGGGTGGATGAGCATTCGCCCGAGCCTGCGCACGGAGGAACAAAGCAGTGGTCTTCCTGGATAGGGAGACAGGTTTGCCATGCAGGGCAAGTGCCCCGGCCTTTCCCATGAATCCTGCAAAGTTTAGGCCCACACCACATCTGCAAGACAGAAAGTGATCCAAACCATTACCTACTTGACTACAAGCTTGCTCCTATAGTAATGAAATAGGATTCCTAAACACTCACTTATGAAAAAAACCGCACCAGTGGCTACAATGATTCTGTATTCATTGTTTAAAAAAAAAACAGAATAGCTCACCACTTCACAAAATCAATCATTTATAGGCCACTCAACCCATCATATCTGTTCTCTCTCTCAAGGACCAAATAATCTAGTGTCAACTGCCTTGCTTTATCCTCTCAGCCCTGTAAATTCTCTCTCCCCCTGTTCAGGCAGGGTGTTTCAGATCCTAATCAGGAAACTTTTTTCCTGATGTCATCATTGCTTCCTTTGTCAAATGCCTTAGATCTGCTTAGATTCTTGATCCTTTTGCGAATGGAAAGGGTTTCTCTCTATCCAGGTGCCTCCTGATTTTATATACTTGTTGAGTCTTCTGTCAATTTTCTCCAAAAGGACACAGTCCAACTTATCATTCATCCAAGTAACTGATTTTCCTCATCTCTGGAACAAGCATCATGAATCTTTTCTGCACTTTTATTGCTAGCTTCATACCCTTCCTGAAGTGAGGTGCCCAGAACTGGACACACACTACTCCATTTGAGGCCATAGAAACGTAGAAAACAGGAGAAGGCCATTCCGCCCTTTGAGCCTGCTCTGCCATTCAATAGGGTCATCGCTGATCATCCAACTATTCCCACTTACACCCTTTGGTCCCTTTAATCCTAAACATTCTAAGTCCTTGAAAATAATCAATGTTTTGGCATCAACCACTTTGGGACGGAATTCCACATGCTCTCTGGGTGAAGACATTTCTCATCTCAATCCTAAATGGCACTTCCTGCATCCTTAGACTGTGATCCCTGGTTCTGGACTCCCCTGGTCATCAGGAGTACTTTTTCTGCATCTACGCTGTCTCAGCCTGTCAGAATTTCATGTTTCTAACTTGCATTCTTTCATACCCAATATCCCTGAATAAAAAAGTTTGCTTGCTGCAGGTGTTATTAACTCTACTCAACTTGCCCAACTACCTTCAGTGTAGGCAGAGGTACACCCAAGTCCTTCAACTCCTGTACCCCTTCTCAAACTATGCACTTAGTTTATTGTTTCTCTATATTCTTCTTACTCTAAGTCACTTTGTACCCCTCTACGAAACCTTCATGTGCCACTTGTCTGCCCATTCCCCTGTTCTGGGTGCCCTTTGACATTCTATATTATTCTGTTCCCAGTTGGAGTTCTCTACTGAAGCATGCAAATTTCTTGAGAAATCATCCAACTACAATTCCCCAGAGACAAATACTTATCTGAAATAAGCTGACTGAGGTTAGGCAGGGAGATGGGGTCTGAGCAAAACCAGGCACTGACAATGACAGATTACTCAACCGTGTTTTCATATCCCCCTGATAGAGGGGCAATCAAGTGACACTTTAAGATCAAAAGCAGGCAGAAAGGCAAATATGCAATTTAATAAGATGTTTGAAATTACAGTCTCTATAAACAGACAAAATCGCAGTCAAGCCATTTGCAACTTGCTGTGTACTATAGCTAATGGTTCACACAACTTATACTCTAGAGCTTAGCTCTCAGATTAATCTTTAAATCCATTGCCACGAGCTTTAAGATCCATACATGCTGCAACCATCACTAATTTTATTCTCCAACATCAACCTTGATTTATTTCTGAATGGCTGACTTGACTGAGACACTTACAAGCCAGCTTTCCATTTTATGAAGTTACACCCATATCACAACTGTTAAACTGCAACCAATGTTTAACAACACAAGCAGTACATGAAAGACCTGTCAAATCAAAAATTACTGTCTCAAACCTTGGCTCTCTTCCACCACCTTATTTTCTAGCACCCTTCTCTGTCATATAGATTGGATTCCAGACAGTGTGGAAACAGGCCCTTCAGCCCAACAAGTCCACACCGACCCTCCGAAGAGTAACCCACCCAGCCCCAATTCCCTCTGACGAATGAACCTAACACTTTGGGCAGTTTAGAATGGCCAATTCACCTGAGCTGTACGTGGCTGTGGGAGGAAACCAGAGCACCCAGAGGAACCCCACGCAGACACGGAGAAGGTCTGTGTGGAGCTTGCACAGTCGCCCAAGGCTGGAATCAAACCTGGGTCCCTGACGCTGAGGCGCAGCAGTGCTAACCACTGAGCCACCGCGCCGCCCACATTGTTGAGATTTTGAAATTTGATCTTGTGTGCATGTCCTGATGAGTGCGAAATGGAAAGCCTCAGCAACATGGATTTGCGTTCGGAGGAAATAACTTCAGTTTCACAGGTTTGGTTGCTTGGGTGCATTGACTGTACCTTTGTGCACGTAACTCTGCCGTTATGACAATGACATCCATTGCAGTCCTCTTCCCACTTAGCTCCATGTGACACAACGCTATCTTTCAGAATGCAAGCTCTCCCTGTAACTGGGTAAGATGAACATTAAAATTACACAACATGATCCACAGCCAAACAAACAAAAAAAAACTTAAGAAATGCACAGAAAATTTGCAAAGTAGAATTCGGACCTTCTATTCCTCCACCTTCCATGCCACAGCAGCTAAGAACAAAAATTTGGGGCGGCACGGTGGCACAGTGGTTAGCACTGCTGCCTCACAGCGCCAGAGACCCGGGTTCAATTCCCACCTCAGGCGACTGACTGTGTGGAGTTTGCACGTTCTCCCCGTGTCTGCGTGGGTTTCCTCCGGGTGCTCCGGTTTCCTCCCACAGTCCAAAGATGTGCAGGTCAGGTGAATTGGCCATGCTAAATTGCCCGTAGTGTTAGGTAAGAGGTAAATGTAGGGGTATGGGTGGGTTGCGCTTCGGCGGGTCGGTGTGGACTTGTTGGGCCGAAGGGCCTGTTTCCACACTGTAAGTAATCTAATCTAAGTAATCTAATCTAAAAAAAACAGTTAAAATTCTAACATGCACAAAAATAATACACTAAAACCCTTTTTCACTAAATGCAACTGATCTCACTAACTGGATACTATAGCATTATAAAGAATGTCAGGCTCTGGGTCAGCGGTATGCCATTCAGCCCCACCAGCACATTCTATCAAGCATAGAGACTGTGGGATGAAGGGCGAGTGGGAAAGTGGATTTGAGGCAGGTGGTCTTGATTGTATGGGAAGGCGAAGCAGATTGGAGTGTTTGTACGGACAGTTGTTCCTCCTATTGTGTCTGACTCAGAGTCAAAGAGCATGGAAACAGGCCCTTGGATCCAACTCATCTATGCTGACCGGATACCCTAAATTAATCTAGTCCCATTTGCCAGCACTTGGCCCATATCCCTCTAAACCCTTCCTATTCATGTACCCATCCAGATGTCTTTTAGATGTTGTAATTGTACCAGCCTCCACCACATCCTCTGGCAGTTCATTCCATACACGCACACCACACTCTGCTTGAAAAAGTTGTCTCTGACGTCCCTTTTATATCTTTTCCCTCTCACCCTAAACTGTTCCCTCTAGTTCTGGACTCCCCCACCCCAGGGAAAAGACCTCGCCTATTTACCCTATCCATGCCCCTCATGAGTTTATAAACTTGAGGTCACCCCTCAGCCTCCGACACTCCAGGGAAAACAGCCCCAGCCTGTTCAGCCTCTCCCTATAGCTCAAACCCTCCAACCCTGGCAACATCTTTGTAAATCTTTTCTGAACCCTTTGATTCATACCTCAATCCCACCTAGATCTGACCCTCCATATCCTGACCTGGTAACAATAAAAAAAAAGCCTCTCCTCCACTGACTGCCAGCTTCTCAATAACTATAGATTCCTAATCGTGTTTGGCCATTTCCCCACGGCTAATCTAGCTCGCCTGCACTTCCCTGGACACTACGGGGCAATTTAGCCTGGTCAATCCACCTAAAACAGCACACATTGGACTGAGAGGAAACGCACACAGGCACGGGGAGATTGTCTGTGTGAAGTGCGCACAATCGGACCTGGTGCGGAGAAGCAGCAGTGTATACACTGAGCTGCCCTCATTTCCTCAGTAACCTTATTCCAGGTTAGTTTCTCTCTCCACCCCTTCAAATCCTTTAATCAACTTAAGCACTTAAATCAGATCACCCATTAATCTTCTATATGTAAGGGACAGATCCAGTAGATTGAAATCCAAGATGTGAAGATGGGTATTACCTTCTTGACATCTTATGCCACTTCGACCTGGAGGGCAGATACAGCGATAGCCATTAATTTCATCCACACATGTAGCCCCATACGCACAGGGTGAAGACTGGCACTCATTAATGTCTGTAAAAGCAATTATTTCACTATGAGACAAAGGTACATAAAACGCCGTTATGCTGCAGCCGTCACACACTAAGCTGAATTTACGTCAGAATCTCTCACTTTAAAAAGGAGATCAAACTGATGTCAGCAAGAGATAACTTTTGAAATTCACCCACACGGACAAAAAAGTTGTGCCCTTGCATCAAAAGAAGAGTTTAAAATGGTTTTTCAGTACAAATATCTGACTCAGGCTGCAACATGGCAGATTTTTCTTCTAAAAAAAACAACACAGAACAAACTGAAATTAGCCAGTTTTACAAGCAATATTGACTTCAGAACAGTTTGCCCCACATGACGGGCCAAATGGCCTCCTCCTACACTAACTATTCAGATTCCCAAAGGTAGTGTAACTGTCAACTGGTCATTCAGCAGCACAATTTCTGGATGGCTTTCAGTAATAAGCAGGTGAAGGCAGATCAACTGCAGTGGGCATCACAATTGAGCCTGTACCAAACAGTAAACAAACAGGGTGGGGGGCAGTTAGACAGATAATAAATAGGAATCATTTCTACAGGAGCTAAAATTTAAACATGTAATTTCTGGGTTCTAAATTAACACCTAGTTCTCCTGATCTACAGGATCAAATCATTGCACAACTACAGTGTAGGATTTGTTTGATTTCAAAAACACAGGTTAAACAAGTAGGCAAAAACTTTGTAGATGAACTGAGGAAAAATGTGAGGTTGCGCACATGGGCAGGATGAAGAATGGGGCTGATTTTTATTCGAATGGAGAACGACTGCAGAAAGCAAGAGCTCAGAGGGGTTTGGGAGTCCCCGTGCATGAATCACAAAAAGCTAGCATCCAAGTTCGGTGGGTAATAGGGAAAGTAAATAGCACGCTTGCATTTATTGCAAAGGGAATGGAGAACAAAAATCAGGATGTTTTACTAAAGTTATAGAAGGCATTAGTCAAACTCCAGCTGGAATACTAAGAACAGTTTCAGTCCCTTTACTGAAGGGAAGATACACCAGTATTGCATACAGTCCAGAGGAGGTTCACTAGTTTGATTCCAAGTATGGAGCGACTGTGTAGAGACGTTGAGTAGGTGTTGCCTGCACTCATTGGAGATTAGAGGAATGTGAGGAAACCCTACTGTAACACACAAGCTTCTTAGAGCACTTGACACGGTAGATGTGAAGGTATCGTTTCCACTTGTGAATGTGTCTCGGACCGGAGGACATAGAATAAGGGTGAGGAGGAATTTCTTTTGAAGGCTTGGGAGTCTAGAATTCTTTACCAGAGGGCTGGGTCATGAAGTATATTCACAGCTGAGATTGACAGGACTTTAATCTGTGAGGGAATCAAGGGGGCAAATAAAGCAGGAAAATGAAGTTGAGGACAAATTAGTCAGCCATTGAATGCGATAGAGCAGACTTGATGGGCTCAATGGCCTAACTCTACTCCTGTGTCTTATGGCAGAAGCTCCAAGGAGGAATGAAAACATTTTGATGAATTGTTCGTTTTGATGTCACCACTTCCCAGCAGCCCTGTCACACAATATTAACCGAACCAGAATAGAGCATGAAAAGCAAATTCAAAATATTCCCTGCACACACTCACAGTAACTGGCAAAAAAAGTGCTCAGCAGCAGCACTCCAGTTTCCAAACAGGAACCGATGCACTGAGAGAAAGCAGGGCCGAGAGAGCTCTAATTATAATCGTTAGAATGTCAGAGGATCATGCAAGTAATTCAGGGCTGGGTTTTGGTTAAGTAAACATTGGTTACAGAATGTACTTGCTGGAACAGTCTCAATAAACAGTTAACAGATAACATCCTCCTGATCCACACAATTGTTTGTCACTTGTCTGCTCACTCCCCTTTAACCCATGTCTCAATTTAACAAACTTGCTTTTAGAGCACTGGCAAATGAGCTAGCAATCCAAATCACTTCCAACCATTCCAAACACCTTCCACCCACCCTTTATCAACTTTTCCCTCTCACTAAACCAATTTCTTATCCAAACTACTACAATCTTGCTCCATGAATCTCAACCTTCTAGCCAGAATCTTAGGCAAATTTATCCAAAGCACTCAGAATCCACGTGCCCCATGTCTACACCATCTCCCAATTATCAATTCAAGAGACTTAGCTGACAGAGTGAGCAATTTATGAAAAAAGGATTTAAACAGAATATACTGAATTATACATTTGAAAATGTCAACCAATTTTAATCTTTATCAAGTTAAATGGAGTTTTAGTACGTTCCTAGAGGCAACAGTGTAAGACTAGATGTATCTTGCCTTCTTGAATGACTGACTTAGAGCTGGCAGGTAACCAAGTGCTTTACAATAACTGAGTGGCTCCTTATGAAAACGTGTTGGAAATACAGGTTCAAATTAAGCTCCTTCTGCAACTGCTCTGATGTACTGCTCATTAAGGACAGCTCCTGGCTAATGCAATTAAGGATTGCAACAAAAGAAAAGCCTTAAATGTGAAGCAGCAATGCCATATTTTAATACTCACTTATCCGACAATCTGGTCCAGCAAAGCCAGGGGCACATTCACATCGATACCAGTTCTCACCATCCACACACGTGCCACTGTTGTAACTTAAAATTATAATATTAACATTAACATGGTGACACCGTAATCAAACAAAGTCAAATATCTACAATTTCTTAAAAATAAAATTAAAAAATCTGGCTTACCATGGGTGAGGACTGCAGTCATTTGTGTCTGGTGGGGGGGGGGGGGGGGGGGGGGGGAGGGGTGGAGAAAAGAGAGACGACAAATTAAGGTTTTAATGATAAGTCGCTGAGACTTCTGTGAAACATTAAATTTCCAATGTACTCGCGCCCTAAGGTGGTTACTTGTTAACAGGCCAATGATTAAAGTGTAGGAAGTCATTTACTGTTTGTCAAATAGCCTGGAATCCATTCAGAAGAGTAACAGCCTTTCACCATGGTCTTTGCTAAATACATCTTGACAGATGTGCACATAGGGAGGCAGTCCTTGTAAAGTAACTAACAGGAAGAAATGAGTGGAAGCAGACATTTTGCTGATCAGCCAATGTTGGGAACAAGATCACATCTGCGTTCAGTTATGTAATTTGTGTTTCTCCCAGGCGTGGGTCTACAGCTGGGCAGTAAAACGGGACTGCTATTAGATCGAGCAGAGTCACAGTTAAAATGCTTGTTTTGCTTGCTTACAGAAAAACAACAAATGCCCAGAAGAGAACATAAACACAACGGCGAAATTAGATTCGAGACACTGGGCCAGAACATGACAGAGTAAGGAACCCAACAGTCGTTAACGAGACTTGCCGCCTGCGCATGTCTAACCTTTCAAATTTCCATGCATGGAGAGTTTTCTGATAACAGCGCGGTGAGGGAAACCAAATCCAGAGCAAAGAGGGTAAGCGAGTGAGTTACCCCCTTAAGCGGAGGCATTAAACACAGGGGGAGGTCAGTCTCATACAGTACAGAGACAGACCCTTCGGTCCATCCAGTCCATGTCGTCCATGATCCCAAACTAAACTAGTCCCACCTGCCTGCTCCTGGTCCATATCCCTCCAAACCTTTCCTATTCATGTACTTATCTAAATGTTTTTAACATCAAATCAAGACTAGAAAGAGAAATAATAGGGAGGGAAAGCTTGTGAGAAGTGTCAGAAAATCTTTTCTCGCATCTTCATTCGCAATAAAACAAAAACCCTAAAGCAGCCAGATTCCACACCTTGCCACAAAGGGTTGTGTTTTGTTGGTAGTAATTGGCACTCAGACCGATGGTACAGTACGTGGGCCAAAATGAACAAGTTTAGTTTGTATCTACTGCACATCTTCATACCACTCAACACTTCCAATTTTCTTTTGCATGGGCTTTATTTAACTCTATTTCTAGGAACATTAGCCTCTTGGATACTGTGACAGCCAATTACAGCTGCAGGAAGAGTAGACCATTCACTGTCTCTCTCAAACCCACTCTACCAGAGAGAGAGATAAGGGTAGGTTCTGTAACCTAACTACATCTGATAAAGGGATATGGGACCAATCCATCATTCAATACTAAACACCGATCTGACCATTACCAATTGTGGAAGTGCGTTCCAAATTTCTACTACTTTGCCTGAACATTGGTTATCTAATATTCAGTCCTGAAAGATTTTTCAGACTAGACTCTAATACAAACCATTTTCTCTGGAAATAGGGAATCATCTACTTCAGTTTTCCCTTAAAAACTTTCACCAAATTGCTCTGTAACAGTCTAAATTCCAGGAAATGAAGTAATCGCTCCTCATAACTTAACCCTCAGCGTTCAGGTATCACTCGGGTAAATCTACACCATACCCCTTCTCAGGGGAACACACTCTTGCTGAGATACTGTGCTCAGAACCTGCTCATAGTAACTCCAGCTGTGGTTGGAACATTGAAACAGGACGGCTTGCCCTTGTATTCTAGATACTAAGGCCAGTGTTGTCTTTCATTACCCCCCCCTTGGATGACTTCAGGCTGTCTTAATTGCCTATGCACCAGTTGGTCATTTGTCTGCATTGGATTACTTGGGAGTGCAGGAAGTTTTATGCACAGTTTTGGCAAACTGAGAAAAAGCAATGCGCAAAATTCAGAGGAGGAGCAAGCACAGCTTGCTAACTTTTCTGCTGCTATAGGATATTGTACTCACTCTGTGAACACGTGAATCCTTCCCAACCCTCCTTGCAGACGCACGTGAAGCTATCTCCACTGACCACACAAGTTCCACCATGCTGACAAGGATTTGGCAAACAGCTACTGTTTCTTGCTACAGGACAAGAGGAGAGATTTAAAAAAGTTTGCAGTTTTTGGCCAAAAGCACAGAGAAAGTAATGTGAAGACAATTGATGAAGGTACAATGACGTACCTATGTTGCATGTGGCACCTTCCCAACCAAGAGGGCACATACACTTAAATGTATCCCCTTCATCGTAACAAGTCCCGCCATTATTACACGTGGCTTCATCACATTGGCTATCCCCTGCAACACACAAGTTTAACCACTGTTTGGAGCAGGTATGGTACTGCATTCACCTGCGTGCATAACATGAAATACAAATCAAAGTGGGGGAAAAAAAAGCAAAGAATACTTACGAGAGTGACATGTCTTGCCTTTCCAATCATTCTTGCATTCACAGTAGAAGTCATTCACCAGATCTTGGCATTTGCCTCCATTCTGGCAGGGGTTTATGCTGCAGTCATTAATATCTGCAAAACAAAGTGCAGAGCCCAAGTTAGCATAGATATCAGATTGCACCTTCTGACGGAGATTCCATTATGAGGAAGTCCATCTTCACACACACACACACACACCATCTCCCTAACCTCCTCCAGCAACCTGTTATTATTCATTCAGAAGATCTGAACACAACTATAGAAAATTCATGCCACCCATTGAAGAGTCAACCACGTTGCTGCAGGTCAGACGTACATCAGACCAAGTAAGGATGGTAAATTTCCTTCCCTAAATGAACCATGTTTTTTTTTTAAAGAAACAGTTTACTATTAGGCCAATTTTCCAGATCTTTATTGGATTCAATATCAACATCTGCCCTATGGTGAGACTCAATCTCATGTTCGCACATTAGCACTGGATTCTACATTACTAGTCCAGTGAAGTTACACCACCTGCCAATTCTACCACACGCTCCAGTGTTTTGCCTTCGGCTGCCCACGCTCCAACCTCAAATATCTCCCCCACCCAGTCTTCAACCAAACTCCAGGTCACCTTTCCTATCAGCCTGAAGAGCTTGGTGTCCCCATCCTGTTTGCCAATACCCTTCTGGGATGTTTTTTACTGTCAGTCATTATGATGAGTGCAGGTTCTTGTTATGATACTTGTTTGGCATGTCAAAATCTACTCACAAAGCTTCACTAAAACTTCCAGCCTTCACAATAAAATCACAAAGTGGACAAATCACGGCAGCACAGTGGCTCAGTGGTTAGCACTGCTGTCTCACAGCACCAGGGTCCCAGGTTCGATTACAGCCTCTGGCAACTGTCTGTGTGGAGTTTGCACATTCTCCTAGTGTCTGCGTGGGTTTCCGTCCAAAGATATGCAGGTCAGGTGAAGTGGCCATGCTAAATTGCCCATAGCGTTAGGTGCATTAGTCAGAGGGAAGTGGGTCTGGGTGGGTTACTCCTCAGAGTCGTGGTGGACTGGTTGGGCTGAAGGGCCTGTTTCTACACTGTAGGAAATCTAATCTAAACAAATTGCTGAAAACAAATTCTACATCTTACTCTGAAGATTTGATGGTGCTGCAAAAACAGGAGGATTAGAATGACTTACTGATCTGGCAAAGTACACCTTCCCATCCTTCACGGCATATACACTGATAGATGTTGACTCCATCAATGCAGGTCCCACCATTTTTACAAGGATTGCTCTCACAGTCATTAATATCTGCAATGAGAAAAGGTGGTGCTTAGGAAGAAGACAAAAAGTAAAATTTGTGTTTCAACTCTTGCCATTCTTCAGTGATGCATAAAACTCTCAAACTAACATCCTGACCTGCAACACAAAACCAGCAACAGGTTCCCGATTTAGGAATGCAACCCCATCCAAGAAAATAGAGTACAGATAAAGGCTATTAAATACGTCAAACGTTTCAGTCTCATATTGAAACAAAAGACTTCTGCTTCAAACAAAGTAAAGACAGAAAATTGATCGCAAGTTTTAAAATTGCACTCAATAAGTGTGGTCTAGCCACAAGTGAATTCCGTGTCGAGATCAGGGACAACTGGCTGATTATTCACAGATGCCACAGGGTCATAAGGGAAAATAAAAGCCTTGCTAGTCAAGGAAATATGTCTAACCTACAGCACAGTCCAAGGCTCAGACTGGAGAGGTTCTGCTCATCTACTGTTAAGATCAGCTCTGACTTTCACAGCTCAACACTTACAGGAGGAACTGGAGCTAGTGAGGGGAGAGAGACACCGAACGAGATCAAAAGGGTGAGGGGTAGTGGGAAGAGAAGGGAAATAGCATGCAAGAACAAAAGGGAGAGAGGGAAGGGAAAAAGGGGATGCAAGCAAGCAGAATGATTGGGGGGGGGGGGAGAAAAAGAGAGGGGGGAGAAAAACTAGGTCAATCAATCTTACTTTCATGGCAGTAAGTGCCTGTGAACCCCTCCTTGCAGTCACAAGTGAATTTTCCGCCTGCCTGACTCTCGCATTTCCCATGAGGCCCACAGACATTCGAGGAGATGTAGCGAATCCCTGCAGGCGTACTGTTGGACGCTATGCCAACGGTGCAGCTGTCAATAACTGAAAAACAACAGGAAGCAAAATACTTCCTTAAACGGAATTCTCAGACCCATGTCAATGATCCTGTATGCAAACCATCACACAGTAGGATGCCCAGATGCATGGACAGCTACCGATAATCAAGATACTCTGTGGAATTTCTTTCATTTTTTAAAAATAGAGAGCGACCCCAACTTTTGGAAGCTGGCCATCAAATGGGGATTTTTGTTTTGTTGCTGGGTAAACCGAGAGGGGAGCCACAATGATTTCTGTACGGCCAAAACACACAGCCTCACTTGTATATGACAGCAATTACTTTTTAAGTAGAAACACTTGAGTTACGTAGATCTTCTTGTAACAAAGTGTTAAAACATAGAAGAACCAAGCTGGAGAATTGCTATCATACTCTGTGGTGGGTCTGACCTAACACTCCGTCCACATAGAACAAAATGCAAAAATCATGGAATTATTAGATGGAACACACACACACACACACACACACACACACACAGAGGTGGTTAATGGTTAATCCAGAGTCTGCTCTGAAAATCATGCCCTCTCTCAATGCAGGGACTCAAGATTCCAGAGATGTTGGGCAAACATCGAAAAATATGCGTTTCACTTTGCCAGATCTCAGATGATAACCTCAATGTCTGCCAAAAGGGGCACCCAATAAACTTAGTCAGAAAAAGGCAAGCACTAAGTCAGGAGTATCAATGCCGTCTCAGAGCTGGGACAACTCTCGCCGATTTATTACCGCTCCCCCCCACCGTCCAATGGCTCGGAATAAGAGAAAGCTGCCTGAAGTAGCAGTGTACCTTCACAGGGAGTCGTACGGCAGTGGTCTTTCAAATGGGAACAATTTTTCCCTTCATAATCATCAGGACAGCTGCAGAAGTAATCGTTGGCCAGATTGAAGCATTGAGCTCTGTTCTGACATGGGTTTGGTTCACAGTAATCAATGTCCAGCTGTAAAACATAAAAGGAAAACAATTTTGGAGTTGTGTTCTAACCTAACAGGGATAGACGTCAACAGTGCATAAACACTTGAAACCTTCATAGACCTAAAATCCACAGCGAGAGAGTGTTTAATCTCAGCCCACCTTCCAGTGAACCCGTATCCCATGTACACTAGCTTCTAGATCTTGACATGGTTTCACAGAAGCAAAAGCTACATCCCAACTTTCCAAAACAAGGGGCTGCGGCAGTTTAAAAAAGGTCAGTCCTGTGATTTTCCTGATGGAAACAACAAAATAAAACAGTGTCACAGACCCACAAAGTCCCAGTCTGGTGCAATCTCAGAGCAGGGTGAATGAGACGCAGCTTGGGAACCACAATTAACCTTAATGACCCCGGGACTGAAGGGGGAAGGGAAAGAGAAAAGAAAACACAACCAGAGATCCTCGCCATGAAAGTGAATTATGTTGCTGCAAACATGCACCAGATTTGGAGACAACAGGATTACCCTGTTTGTTCTTCATAGTCAACCCCACCCTGAAAAAAACAGAGGATGCCTCACACTTAGGATTCTTGTAAAATGCAAATCAGGTGGAACACCTGCACAAAGTCAGGTCAAGATTAGAACGAACAAAACAACAAAATTGGTCTCAAAAATAAAAAGAGACTTGTGTTGCTATAACGCTGGTGCCAGAGTTCATCCAGTAATTCTTCTGTATCCTCCTCCGGAGCACCTGATGAAATTCAAGTGTGGAGCTCAGTGAAAATAGATTAAGATTTGATGAGAGGGTTGTGCCCACAGATGTTGAAATTCATTGTTACTTTTTTTTGTTGCGGATAGACAAATTTGCAATTCGTGATCTTGCAGATAGAGGATTTACTGTAAATCCAATGGGCACTTGCAAATAAACTTGCAGGGGCTACAGGGAGCAAAAGGGAAATATGACTGTTGGATTATTCAAGAATTAGCATGATGGGCTAAACTTTGCCATATTGACTGAACAAGAGTTTTTCTGAAGCACTTTACAGCAGGTGAAGTCTTTTTGGAGAACACTGTTCAGTTCTCCATAGGACATACCAAGTTTTACTGGCAAGGCCACAGTGTATTACCCATCACAAAGCCTCTCAGAAGGTAGGGCTGAGCCACCTTAGAATCGAGACATGCAGACCTTTTGATCCAATTTGACCATGCCGACCAGATATCCTAAACTGATCCAGTCCCATTTGCCAGCATTTGGCCCATTCTCTCTCTATCCTTCCTATTCATGGACCCATCCAAATGCCTTACATGGGCAGCACGGTGGCTCAGCGGTTAGCACTGCTGCCTTGCAGCACCAGGGACCCGGGTTCGTTTCCATGCTCGGGCGACTGTCTGTGTGGAGTTTGCACATTCTCCCCGTGTCTGCGTGGGTTTCCTCCGGGTGCTCCAGTTTCCTCCCACAGCACCAAAGATGTGAAGGTCAGGTGAATTGGCCATGCTAAATTGCCCGTAGTGTTAGGTGCATTAGTCAGAGCGAAATGGGTATAAATGGCATACTCTGAGGGTCGGTGAGGACTTGATGGGCCAATTGGCCTGTTACGAAGGGTCTGCTTCTGTGCTATATGAATATGACAATGACTCTACTGTAAACCCCACCTTGTCAAGCAACATTCACAAAGGTTACTTTGTTTGTGACAGGAAAGAAATTTAAAAAAGGACATTGCTTCCAAATTACCATTCAAAACCACTGGCCAAACTACAGGAGGCCTGAAGGTGACATGGCAAGGTGAAACAGATAGTATGGGGTAGCCCAGTTACTCACTCACACCTGAACCTTACCTGGCACAGGTTTCCTGAGAACCCTGCAGGGCACAGACATTGAAATCCATTGACCTCATCCTGGCAGTGACCCCCATTGAGACATGGGCTACTTTCACATTCATCGATGTCCTTCTCACAGTCGTCGCCAGTAAAACCAGGCAGGCAGCTACAGCGGTAACCATTAACTAAATCCTGAAAAGCAAGAGAATCAGGTCAGGTGCATACACGTCTGTACCTTGGTACATGAGACAGAGCAGAAATCAGGCCATTCAGCCCATCGAGTCTGCTCCGCTTTTATGAGGGAGCGGAAATTAATTGAACACTAAACTGGAGTAGATATAATCCATTCAGCGCATTGAGTCTGCCCCACTATTCAATACAATCAGGGCTGAACGTGTACCTCAATGCCATACTCTTGCTCTTAACCCATGCTCCTCAACAGCTTTAGTGTCTCAAAATCCACTGTCTTCTCAAATATATTCAGTGACTTGGCCTTGAGATTTTCAAAGGTTCACCACAAGAAATGTTTCATCTCAGTACTAAATTGTCTAAATATCCACAGACTGTAATCCTTTGCTCGAGGTTATTCTCACCGTACTTAGTCTGTGTTAGATACACATTGTCCCTGAGCAACTCGCCCAGAGGAAGAACAAGCCAGGTTACATCAGTTGCATTTGATTGGCTGATAGGACACGAAGGTGGTGCAAAACATTTCTCTATTGAATGGAATTAGATTTCAATCACAGTTCTTTAGGCTGCAATTATATGCAGATTGCATTTTGCACAAAACTTAATCCAAAAGGGGCTCTTTTAAAATAAATTCAACTTGCGTCTTTTCTTTAGATTACTTAGTGTGGAAACAGGCCCTTCGTCCCAACAAGTCCACACCAACCCGCCGAAGCATAACCCACCCAGACCCATTCCCCAACCCTACATTTATCTCTCACTAATGCACCAAACACTACGAGCATTTTAGCATGGCCAATTCACCTGACCTGCACATCTTTGGATTGTGGGAGGAAACCCACGCAGACACAGGGAGAAGGTACAAACTCCACACAGACAGTTGCCTGAGGCGGGAATTGAACCCAGGTCTGCTGGCGCTGTAAGGCAGCAGTGCTAACCACTGTGCCACCTATTTAAGATGTTGGACATAAACAGCAACACTGCCACCATTTAATATGATCACAGCTGATCTGATTATGGTCTGGCCTCAATTTTCCTGCCTTGCAGAATTCCACACAGATTTCTCCTGGGAGACTTGGGGTGAGTCCCCCACTATAACTGGAGGGCATAGCCAGCAGTCAAAGCTATCTTGTTGAATATTTTTAAGGCAAAGATAGATTTTTGAACAGTAAAGGAATTAAGGGTTATGGTGAGAGTGCAGGTAAGTGGAGCTGTGTCCATGAAAAGATCAGCCCATGATCTGACTGAATGGCAGAGCAGGCTCAACGGGGCAGACGGCTTACTCCTAGTTCTTACTTTTAAGATACTGCGCTTGTTCTAGACTCCCACAAGGGGACACATCCTTCCAGCCTCCACTAGTTGGAAAAAGTTCAGAGAATAAATCTGTTTTAAAAATAATTTTTGCAAAAAGAAAAAGAGCAAAGACATACCTTGCAGGTTCCCCCGTTTTGACACTGCCCGTGGCAATCATTAACATCTGTAAACAAAACGGAAAGAAAGAGTTAAAAGCGTCTCAGGCACGTCTGCATTTCCAGCGTGATAATGCATGCACATTCAGATAGTCTGACTGCATTCGACCCAACTCAAGCCAGCCTTGAGAAACAGTTAAAGATTTCACTTTTAGGTGGCTTGAGTCATCAGCAAGTGAACTGCATTACGGTTCAATGACGGATAAAATGGATCAAGCAGGCAACAGCCTAGTGATATTGTCGTGGCATTGTTAATCTAGAGGCAGGTAATGTTCCAGGGACCTAGGTTCAAATCCCACCACAGCAGATGGGAATCGGAGGTCAATTTTTAAAAATCTGGAGTCTAATGTGATCCTGAATCTGTTGCCAATTGTCACAAAAAAAACCTATCTGGTTCACTATTGCCCTTCAGGGAAGGTAACTGCCATCCTTACCTGGTCTGGCCTACATGAGACTCTAGACCTAGAGCAATGTGGTTGGTTCATAGTTGCCTTCTGGGCAATTAGGAACGGGCAATAAAAGCTGGCCTAGCCAGAGATGCCCAAACCCCGTAATTTATTTTTTTAAATTAAAAAAAATCTATTCTGGTACTTCAACTCCTTTCTTAGGAGCCTGCCCACAGATGGCACTCTGTACCATTCATTCTGAAAGTAGCTCTGAGCTTTACCAGCATCAAATGTCCAATCCCCACACAATTACATACCCAAATCACAATTTTTCCCACTCCATCCAGGCATGCAATCACAGTAGTAGTCACCAATCAGGTTGCGACAGGAGTTGGCATTGACACAAGGCTTTCCCTCACATTCATTGGCATCTGGGAGAGAGAATAGTTTTTGTTTTAAAAGCAAGAGACGACATTGCAGGGATATAATTGCTCCTGACGGGCGAAAGCTATTTATGGGGAGGCAGCATGGTTAACCGAAACTTCGATTCTCCTGCTCCTCAGATGCTGCCTGACCAGCTGTGCTTTTCCAGCACCACACTCTTGGCTCTAATCTCCAGCATTTGCAGTACCCACTTTCGCCGAGTGTAGTTAATGCCACTTGTCTAATAATCCTGGGTTAAAATACAAGGAGCTCTGAATCAAACCTCATCCCGACAGGTGAAAACAGAACTCCAAACAAAAAAATCTGGAATTAAAAGCTGGCCTGAAGTCAACTATAGTCGAATATCATAAAAACATCTGGATCACCTTCCTTTAGGGAAGAAAACTTGCTGACCAGATTCTGTCTGACCTACGTGTGACTCCAGACACATAGCAACATAGCTGACTCTGAACTGCCCTCTGGGCAATTCAAGTCGAGTGTGGGTGCTGGGAAAGCACAAGTCGGGCAGCGTCCAAACAAGAGAATCATCATTTCAGGCACAAGCCCTTTATCATGAACACTGGGCAATTAGACATGGGCGATAGGTGCTGGCCTAATCAGTGACACACTCATCCTGTGTAGAGTTTAAATAATTGTCTTCACCTAAAGAGCGAGTGTCTGAGGATGTTATATCTCAGCTCTGATGGGTTTCATGGTCAGTGATCACAGGGTGAAAGTTCAGGATCCTTAATTCAAGCTTAGCTGAGTTTACGGCAAATAGCTAAGAGGTCTTGGGAGTAAAGGCAGGTCAGGCTTGCATCTGTTGGAGTTTAGATAAGCAGCAGATTCTGGATCGGACAGACGGGTACTTCCTGATCTGGGAGTATTGAGGATTAAAGGGTCACCCATCTTAGACAAAAGGGAGGCAAAAACATTTATTGTTGCAGTGTCCTTTAGGAACACCCTTCCCAAAAAAGCAGTGGAAGTCATGGAATTTTAAGACAGAGGTGGAAACATTCTTAAAATAAAAAAAAGGGTAATAACTGCAGATGCTGGAAATCAAACAAAAACCCCTGAAATTGCTGGAAAAGCTCAGCAGGTCTGACAGCATCTGTGGAGAGAAATCAAGAGTTAACATTTCAGGTCGAGTGACCCTTCCCCAGAAGGGTGTTAACTCTGATTTCTCTCCACAGATGCTGCCAGATCTGCTGAGCTTTTCCAGCCTTTTGTGGAAAGAGTCTTGCTAGGTAAAAGGTTAAAACCGGGAAGGGGGGGGGGGGTTGGTGGGAATTTTGGTTACAGTCAGATCAGTCATGATTTGCTAAATGACAGACTAGGTTTGGGGGGAGGGCCAAATGGCCAACGTCTGGTTCCCCGATTCCACGTTTGTTGTCACGCTATCAGTCAAGTCCTCAGACATTCAGAAAGGACAGAAGGCAACTCTAAAGTGAGCGAAGACTCTGCTTCGGCTCTCTGAAAGCCGATGACCATTGCGACAGGAACTTGCAATCAGATCCTGAAGGAAGACCAATAGGAAGACACGGTGGGCAGCACGGTGGTAGAGGGTGACACGGTGGCACAGTGGTTAGCACTGCTGCCTCAATGCCAGAGACCGAGGTTCAATTCCCGCTCAGGCAACTGACTGTGCACATTCTCCCCGTGTCTGCGTGGGTTTCCTCCGGGTGCTCTGGTTTCCTCCCACAGTCCAAAGATGTGCAGGTTAGGTGAATTGCCACGCTAAATTGTCTGTAGTGTTAGGTGAAGGGGGAAACGTAGGGGAATGGGTCTGGATGGGTTGCTCTTCGGAGGGTCGGTGTGGACTTGTTCGGCCGAAGGGCCTGTTTCCACACTAAGTAATCTAATCTAAGAAATTCACCTGTCTAAAAAGGCGAGATGCAGTGTAGTCACTGATACATGCCTAGCTACCACTAACAGCAAGAAAAGCAGGATTAAACAGAGAAATAAAAGAGTTAATCAAGCATTTCCATTGTCTAGTGAGAGACTGATTGCTCCCTGCTGTAGTCAGACAGATTATGGGGCTGCAGAGAGAATGCTTCGAGAGATCATCTCCATGTCTAAACATCAGTCTGCAAGGTGGCTTGGCTCGAGAGAGCGAGAGCGAGAGCTGAAAAGATTGACAAAGGTGTGGCGTCTTTCTCCAAGAGCAAACTTTGCTCTATTCCTGCCATATGTACTATCCACACAATCCTACAGCCATTCAGCCCATCGAGGCCGCACTGACCCGAAGAGCATCCCAAGCAGACCCAAACCACCTACCCTATCCCTGCAATCCTGCATTTCCCATGGCGAATCCATCTAACCTGCACATCTTTGGACTGTGGGAGGAAACCCACACAGACACAGGGTGCCTGTGTGGAGTTTGCACAGAGGGTGGGATCAAACCTGGGTCCCTGGTGCTGAGACAGCAGCACTAACTGCTGAGCCACCATGCTACCCCAATCCTGCTCCCCCCAATGCCTTTTGTTAAGAGTACGATGTGCTAACAACAAGGCTCATGAGCAGGACTCTGGAAGGGGCGTTAAAGGGGAGAAACTGCACTGGCTGATGGTGTTTTACTGCCAGCTCACCACCTGAAAAACCCCACAACTATGTCAGATAGAATTACCTAGCTGGCACGTTTTGCCAGTCCATTGTTGCGGGCAAACACATTTGAAGCCATCGACCAAATCCTGGCATGTGCCACCATGGGCACAAGGGTTCGGAGCACAGTCATTGATATCTGTTCAAAATGGCAAAAAGAATTAAGTGAACCTCAGAAAGCATCTCTACAAACTGTACTGACATTGAACGTGCCCAGTCTGATTACCTTCCCAACACTGGTCTGTGATGCTAGTACATAAGAGTCATACAGCATGGAAACAGATCCTTCAGTCCAACCAGTCCATGCTGACCATAACCCCAAACTAAACTAGTCCCACCTGCCTGCTCCTGGCCCAGCTCCCTCCAAACCTTTCCTATCCATGTACTTATCCAAATGTCTTTTAAACATTGCAACTGTGCCCACATCCACCACTTCCTTAGTGAGTTCGTTCCACATGCAAACCACCCTCTGAAAAACATTTGCCCCGCCCCCCCCCCCCCCCAACCACCTCCCCCCTCCATGGCCTTTTTGTGTCAGTCTCCTCTTAGCTTAAAAACGTGCCCCCTAGTCTTGAAACTCCCCATCCAAGGGAAAAGACAATGGCCATTAACACACACTGTTGGAGCAATGGTCTGCGACAGTCTGTTGCCGTCCCCCGGGTGCGGTCCCACCTCACCTTTCACACAGAGAATCGAGATACTCACCGACGTTGCAAGTTGGGCCTGTCCAACCAGGAGCACAGAGGCATTCAAACCCCACGGCAGTTTCAGAACAGCTTCCCCCATGATGACAGGGGTCAGAGATACAGGCATGTTCAGCTGGAGAGCAAAGACAACACCCATAAGCAAATCCTTGCAATCCCAACCCATTCTGATCATTTACTCCCCAAACTCTCCTCCTCCTTTCTCAAGGGCGGTCATGTCTTGAGGATTCCCCGAATCTGTTCCCATTAGCTGTCCATGATTTCAGAGGCAAGAAAAACACAGTCTTGCATCCAAGCTGAGCTGATCAATGCACTGTGACTACTGCTGCCTGGACCCACAGCAAACTGCAGGAATGCAGTTTTAACTACTTGCTTGAGAAGTCAAGCAACAGAACATGTTTTAATAGACAGTTAAAAACAACAAAAAAAAAGTAGCGAGCTCTGCTAGTGCCTTGATCAAACCAGTCGATCTTTGGACTGGAACTTCCTTACAAACCAAATACCGCAAGGAAGGCCAAAAGATTTCATCCCTGCAAGTATTTGCAGACCTACAACAAATTGGTAATAGGCCAGTAACAAAAACAATATACTGTAAAGAGGGGCAGATAGATAGCTAATCAGAACAAATTCCCTTTGCTACAAGTCAGCCATGTGGCAATTTTCTTGTTCAGAAGATGTATGTTCTACACTAAACGTGACATCTTAAGAAAACATTTATTATGGAAAGGCAGGGTTATGTATGACAATCAAATGAATCTAAACGGGGCTGGGGGGGATTTTTCTGAGCAGTTGCATTATTTTGTCCAGTTTTTTCCACAAATGGTCAATTAGTCAAAAAAGTTGAACATTGTCAGGAGAGAAACAGTTTTTCATTTTGCGCCCATCAGGACAAATGAAAGAATGCCAAATTTCAAGACCACCACCACAATTTACACTTCAAGAGATGACTGAGTGGCAAACTGACTAATATGCGGCTTCAGCCAAGAAACATAGGCTCCCACACAACTGAATAATGTCATGTATGAACTTCTGTTCTAGCTCAATGACAGATAGAACCCCTGCAGGGTGGAAGCAGGCCATTCAGCCCATCTAGTCTTTTCCCCCAGTGTAGGGGAGTCCAAAACTTGAGGACATAGATTTAAGGTGACAGGAGGACAGATTTAAAGGGACCTGCCCTTTAAATCTTTTCCTGCAGAGGGAGGTGCGTGTTTGGAATGAGCTGCCAGAGGAAGTGGTGGAGGCTGGTACAATTACAGCATTTAAAAAGGCATCTGGATGGGTACATGAATAGGAAGGGTTTAAAGGGATACGGGCCAAATGAGACGAGATTAATTCAGGATATCTGGTCGGCATGGACAAGTTGGACCGAAGGGTCCGTTTCTGTGGTGTACATCTCTGTGACTTCCAAGATGTTCAGCGGTTGCAAAAGATGCTACCTAAATGCAAATGTCTTTCAGAGGTTTTCTGGACTATACGGGACATTCAAGAGGGCGTTCGATTATTTGGATAGAAATTTTGCGTCAGGGAACAGGAACAAGAACAAAGCAGGAGACTGGCATCGTGTAATGAAGCTTATCTGCCGATAGAGGTATGATGGACTGAATGGCCTCTAGCTGAGCTGTAACAATTCAGTGAACCTCGATGTCTACACTCCTGTAACATGATCCAGCCATCCTGACTCTCACAGAAGGGTGCTAACTATTACAAAAGAGCAAGACGGAAAGCGCGATACCATCATTTAATGTACAGTTGAAATGGGTAGCGTGCAGATACATGAGGGAACGCAAAAATCAACATTTGAAGGGGTAGACAAAGAATAGAAAGACCGGTGGAATGGGTGTGAAGAGGCTCACAAGGCATATCAATACTAGCATGGGCCAGACGGGCCGAAAGGTCTGCTTGCATGCAGAAAGTTCACCTCTGCACTCACCTATTTCACAGTTTTGTCCAGAATAACCATCAGAGCAAGTACAATGGTATTTGTCAGGACCGGTGTTGCTGCACGTTCCATCATTCAGACAAGGTTGGTGTGTTCCACAGTAATTTAAATCTGAAATGCACCAGGGACACAGTTTCACTAGAAACCTACCAGTTTACATTTACAAAAAAAAAACAAGCATTCAGAGAAAAAAAAACTTTGAAAGAAACAGATCAGGTAGCAACCAAAGAGGACACATTGATTTGGGGGTGCAGACTAGTCGGTACTCCAATCATTAACCTTTTATCCTTCGTTGCTAAGTCCTCTGCCAACGGAGGATTTTGTTTAACAATGGCCTGTTCTTTAATCCAATGTTGCTCGACGTTTTGGAAATCAAGTTCCTGCACCCCAGGAAAGATCATCGGGGTATGAAAGCAAACTTTACTCGTCTGCAATTTAATAGTTGGAGCAAATTACTACAGATGCCGGAGTCTATACTGAAAACAAAAAAAAAAAATGCTGGAGATCACAGTGGGTCAGACACCATCCACAGATGCTGCCTGACCCGCTGGGATTGCCAGCAATTTTTTGTTTTCTTTAAAATCTAATAGTCACACACTTCACACCAAATCCAAATTCTCCCATTTGTACTTTGGATCATTAGCAACTCAGTAGTGTACCTTTGTTGCACAGCTGCCCACCCCAGTTAGTTTCACAGAGACACTGCCATGGTCCAATGCATGTTCCATGGACACATCCTGGGTGAGGAATGCATTTATCACAATACAAGCCTTGCCAACCATATTGGCACCTGTCAACAAGAGAGGAGAAAAAAAAAACATTTTTAAAAAAGTTACAAAGCCCAACAATCCCTCAATGTTTTATTTTGCAGAACAGAGTTTCCAAAAAGAAAGTTTGCTCCCCCTCCCGCATGGTTTGTTTATTGATGTCACTTGTTATAAATAAGCATTAATGCAGAATTTCCAAGTTCCGAGGCCAATTTTCATACAAAACAGTGACTACTCCATGGTTTGAACTAAGTACAATCACCTTATTTTCAGTCAATGAAGGTGTGCATGCAAGCACCTATATCTGTGTGTCAACATTTTCCTTGTTATAGACAGTGTGTACCCTGATCACAAGACTAAATAATTTAACATTCCAGTCTTTTTTTTGCTTTAAAAAAGGCCTCAACCAGTCTTCAGCTTCTAAGAAAACATCAAGCAGAAGAAAAGCAAAACCCCTTCTCTCACTGGCATGCTGGTCATTTCTGAGCAGTAAGAACCAGCCTACGTTCAGTCACTTCCTGTGACCCTGAAGTGACTGCTGGAAAGTAATTTATTTCTTAACGCTGATCCGTCCCAACAGTTAAGGTTAAAGCGATCAGCCTGTTGTATTTTGGTAGCTGTCTTTCATTTGAATCCTTTTTTTTCCCATACTCTGTGGCATGCCCTCCCTCTGCATTTCTCTTCCCAGTGCATGAACGCAATTGGGAGGAGAGAGAGGGGGAGAGAGAGAGAGAGAGAGAGAGAGAGGGGGAGAGAGAGAGAGAGAGAGAGAGAGAGGGGGAGAGAGAGAGAGAGAGAGAGAG
>NC_057718.1:99100559-99119539 GCF_004010195.1 Chiloscyllium plagiosum
AGAAAGAATTTGGTGGGGAAGGTTCTGAAACCGAGCTGCAAACAGTTAGTTGAATGCCAGATCCCAGGTTTAACGTTACGAACGCCAACTGCAAGAGATAGTTAAGGCTGCAGCATGCACACACTAAATCACAGACAAGATATACAGTCTGGCCTAAGGAAGCAACTTGCAAAATGCCAGTCAGAAATCTTTAGCTCTAATTAGGTCATTGGCACCTAAAAGCAAGGTCACTTTTTTGACACACATCTTACTTGCCCAGAGATAAGGGGCAAGCTTTCCAAACGGTCTATAACTTTACCCGTTCAGTCCCATCCCAACATACAGTCCAGTCTGTGCTCAATTTGCAGGACAGGAAAAAAAATTAAATCATTCCAATTTAAAGCACTTTTAAGAAAGTTCCCACGACATTAGTTAGAAGTCTAAGAGTGCCTCCACCCACAGCATGTTAATTCACTTGTGTTTAAAAGCTAATCCTGTGGGAAACAAGTGATCTGTAAAGACACAGTGAGTCGACATGGGATCAACGATTAAGTGGCAAGGACCAATTAACCCAAAGCTGCTAATAAATCAGAAATAAACCTGCCTACACTAGTTAAATAGGTATCAGTCCTTCCTCCCCAATAAATACTTTTGAACAGCTCATTACAGGAATTTAAAAAACAAATCAATTTGTTAACTTTCCAGTAGCAAAACTTCTGCAAAACACTAATTTTTAAGTCTGCACTCGCTTGATTTAAATGAGCTTTGGACTATTAAATGTTTATAGTCTCAAACAGTTAACTTTCCCTTCCTTCCACAGAAAAAGCTAAAATCCCTCTGGAGAGCATTCCTTGCTGGATATTGTCAAAAATAAAATCAGCACAATCTTTTAAAGAGGTCAGTGTCCAGTATAATCTCACATTACATTAATGAAAGCGACTTCTTTATAAAAACAGGGGTGGGAGGAGGAGAAGGAGGACAACAGATTATTGCTTCAAGCTAAAAAAAAACTTTCACTATTCAGCTCAGCAGCCACTTTAAAGTCTCAACAAATTAAAAACAAGCGGGGGGAAGGAAATGAACCCTTTGGAAAGGAAAACAATGACTCCACATTGGGTATTAATCATGAGTAACCCCCACCACAGAATTGTCCTCTGTGGTATTGTTCCCTCGTGGGTTTCTCATTGACTACCACATTTGCACAGATGCATAATCTTCGCTGTCCCCAACAGAAAGAAGAGTTGGAGCTAGCACCGAGGCCACAAGCCACTCTGGCATCTTTTATTATTAAGTGGCTCCACTAGTAACAGTATTAAAATAGAGCCAAATGCAAATGTTTACAGATTGAGCACAAACCCAACTAGATGGGTATTGGAACACTAGGTGCGGAAGCCGGTTATAGTTTATGTTTAAAAAAAACCCCACAAAAGTAGACATTTAGGCAATGCTCCGTAATCCACAAATCTTGGCACTGCAGGGACTGGGTTTCTCAGACTGCCTTCGTTCTCCTCTAGCCTACAGATAGGTCAACCAGCTGTGGCAGAAAATGAAGAGCCTATTATAAAATACAGGGAGCTACACAGCTATGCAAATCAACTGTGGGAACATTGCACCTTAAGGAAAGAGTCAACAGTGCATGTTGAGACAATGAGTGAGAGGTGAGCTTTATGGGGGGAGGGGGGTGGGGTGGAGAGAAAGAGGGGGAAGAGAGAAAACTTCCTTCACTGGTTCAATTGATATAATCCCTGCTAGACATTTATTTTGATGACAACAGCATAAATCTATGCCCTGCCTCTCCTGATACCGATCTTGACATTGACTCTCCCTAGTTTATCAACAAGAGCTCTCTCTCAATCCAGACAGACATTAACCAAAGGCAAAAAAAAAAATTAATTGAGGGGAATTTAAGGATTCAATTTAGGCACAAATCTAGTCAGTTAACTTCCACATGGTTAAAAGCCTGCTGTGCACGCATCAGTCATAATCGCATGACAGAGGAGACAGGTATAAATGGTCTCTGGGGAAAGTGTCTCTCTTCATGGACAAAAATTAAACAAAGCAGACAACCCTACCGTTGGAAACGAAGGGTGTTTTATTTGACCAACTCCCCTCCCCACCCATCTCTTGCTAGCATCAGCCTTAAAAATAAAATTCTGTTTTTCCACTTCCTAAAGTTTAGTTTGCGAATAAGCCAAGCACAACCAAAATATTACAGGACGAAAGAAAAGGGGCAGCATTCATTATTCGAGATGTTCACCATTAACCTACAGTGCAGCAAAGGGGGAAAAAAGGCCACTCTGACTAATCTTGTTTTAAAGGAGCCTT
Source organism: Chiloscyllium plagiosum (assembly GCF_004010195.1). Classification (NCBI taxonomy): domain Eukaryota; kingdom Metazoa; phylum Chordata; class Chondrichthyes; order Orectolobiformes; family Hemiscylliidae; genus Chiloscyllium; species Chiloscyllium plagiosum. The sequence goes on from NC_057718.1 coordinate 99,102,864, forward strand.
TGGTTCTCCATTTAAAGTTGGCATTCATTTACTGGCTGGAGCAGGGGGCTGCATGGGAGACAAAGGAAACTTGAGGGCAGTTCAGAGCAGACGGTCACGGAAAGAAAAAGATTTGACTGGCTTTACAGTGCAAGAGCTACAATCAGTACCAGGTCAAACACTGGCAATCCTGCGTCCCCCCTCTCCAGACTAAATCACCTCAGCCCCCTTTGCTCAGTTTATCCCTTGGATTCCAAGTATCCACATGCGCTAAATAAATGCAACAAATGTTGTGGCCTTCAAGATCAGGAAGGCAAGCAGTCAGGAACCGGAGAAGGCCATTTGGCCCTGCCACACTGCTCTGCCATTCAACAGGGCCACGGTTGATCTGACATCCCTCACGCCCACTTTCCTGCCTTTGACCCTCTATTCCCTCCGTCTCAAGAATTTCTCAGCATTAAACATATAACAGGACTTGCCGCCACAGCTTGTGGCACGGAGTTCCAATGGCTCTCAAACCTCAGAAAATTCCTCCCTCACTTTTAAAATGAGACGATGAGGTCATCTCTCGTCCTAAACTCCAGTGGGTAGACTCCCAACTGGTTTAACCCTTGTTCATAAGACGATCCCTCCCTACTAGGGATCAAATTTTCTCTGAACCTCCAATGAAATTGTATTTTTTTTGCTTAATTGGTGGCATGGTAGCACAGCTGCCTCAACGCCAGGGCCCTGGGTTCGATTCCAGCCTCAGGCCACTGTCTGTGTGGAGTTTGCAAACCCTGCATGTGATTCCCCCAGGGTGCTCCAGTTTCCTCCCACAGTCCAAAGACATGGTTAGGTGAATTGGCCATCCTAAATTGCCCGTAGTGTTCAGGGATGTGTAGATTAGGGGTATTAGTCAGAGGAAATGTAGAGTAATAGGGTAGGGGAATGGGTCTGGGTGGGATACTCCGGGTCAGTGTGGACTTGTTGGGCCTAATTGCCTGTTTCCGCACTGAAGGGATTCTATCCTTTGAAAGCTCCTCTCACTCCTCCAGATGTGGCCTCACTTATACAGGTGTAGTAAGACTTCCCTGTCCCTATTCACCTGTTTCTTTCTGTGTCAAACACATTCTTGGAGGATAAGTCACCTTGGAGTGCAGGTTCATAGTTCCTTGAAAGTAGAGTTGCAGACAGATAGAATAGTGAAGGCGGTGTTTGGTATGCTTGCTTTTGTTGGTCAGGAGTTAGAGGTCACGTCGCGGCTGTACAGGGCATTGGTAGGCCACCTTTGTAATTCTGGTCTCCTTCCTATAGGAAGGATGTTGTGAAACTTAAAAGGGTTCAGAAACGACTTACAAGGATGTTGCCAGGTTTAGAAGGTTTGAACTATAGAGAGGTTGAATAGGCTGGAGTGTCAGGGGCTGAGGGGTGACCTTGTAGAGGTTTACAAAATCATGAGGGGCATGGAAAGGATAAACAAAGTCTTTTCCCTGGGGTGGGGGAGTCCAGAACTAGAGGGCATAGGTTCAGGGTGAGGGGGGAAAGATACAAAAGGGACCTAAAGGGCAACTTTTTCACGCAGAGGGTGGTACGTGTATGGAATGAGCTGCCAGAGGAAGTGGAGGAGGCTGGTACAATTGCAACATTTAAGAGGCAGCTAGATGGGTATTTGGATAGGAAAGACTTAGAGGCACATGGGTCAGCTGCTGGCAAGTGGTACTAGATTAGGTTACGAGTTGGACCAAAGGGTCTGTTTCCATGCTGTACGGGAATGACTATGACTAAACATGTCTGAAACTATGGTTGAATTGCATAGTTTTCTTCTATAAAATGTCTGAACCGATGCTTCATTTATTTTCCCCCCCAAGTATAGCAATGCAACCTTTGGACTATTGCAACATTTCACCGGCCAATCATCAAGGCTGGTGGGCAGCAATCCCCTCATTCACACTTCAATAAACTGGAGTAGAAATGCTGTTAATCTTTCACACCCATATTCCTCACTAGAACTGGGAGTGAGCCCTTCAAAGACAGCCCTGCTATCAAAACTGCGATTACAGGCTGAAATGAATATTTTTAAGGTGAAAGCAGAAGGATTTAATAAAGATATGAGGGGCAACGTTTCTTTTAAAAAGTGGTTTGTGAGAGGAATGAACTTCCAGAGGAAGTGGTGGATGTAGGTACAGTTACAATGTTTAAAAGACATTTGATTAAGGACATGAATACGAAATGTTTTGAGGGATATGGGACAAACGCAGGGAGGTGGGACTAGTTTATTTTGGGATAATGGTTGGCATGGACTGGCTGGACTGAAGGGTCTGTTTCCATGCTGTAGGACTCTATCCTGCATTTCATGAGTCTACACAGAATCATACCTCCAAGACAAAACTGCAACCCAGGAATTGGAACAAAACAAGATTAGAATTAATTTGAGGAGGAGATAAATCCAAAATTGCTTCCCAGCTTGAGATAATCAATAAAAGTCATGACACCAGATGTGGCAATGGGAAAATGGTGCATTCAGCTGTTGAACATTAGTGGTAGGCTAATGACCTCAGTCCTGTATATTCCTGTCACTGAGTAATATTTTCTTTTCAAGCAGCACCAGTTTTATTATGAAGAACTTGTATTACAACTTTTCACATCCAGAAGATGTTGCAAAAGTTCTTTTCGTGTGCTGCCAATAAGCTATTTTTGAAATGCAGTCACCGTTTTGTACACAAACATTGCAGCCAATTCGCTTAAAGCAAGGTGCTAAGATAGCAAGCAGTTAGTGATGCTGGCTCAGGAACAAAAGCTGCCCAGGTTACCAGGGGGAACTTGGCGTTACATGTAAAAAAAAAAGGTGCAGTGATACAACAGATCTGCATATTAACATCCCCCATAAAGAAACAAATAAACACCTGACTTGGGGTGCAACGCTACAGAGCCAAGTGTTACCACAACTGTTTTTGCCTTGGCATTATAATCTTGATGTCGTTAGCTACGTTTGCAATTTCTACTGACAGCAAACTGGGTGAAGCCAGCAGTTGAGACTGTGCAGTGATTGAAGGGAAAGGGGCAAAAATCATTCCGACGGAACCCAACAAGATTAGTCAGCTACCCACTCAGTTCAGGGACAACAGCAGAGTGTTGGCTGTCACTTAACAACTGAGCGCTCGTGCCTAGAGTCTGAAGACCATGGGGGCCAAGTCCCACTCCAGGAACATGAGCCCAAAATCTACACAGAGCCCAGCGCTGAGGGAGTGCTGCAGCGTCAGGAAGAGCAGTCTATTAGAACGGGACTTTGAACTGGAGGCTCTGCACGCAAAATATTCCATGGCCCTGTTTGTAAGAAGTGGAAAATCTCTCTCTATAAAACCCCCGTTCCTTTCAGCTCTCAGATCAACATCACAATTGACCACACCCTAGTCATTATCGACCTTGGGAGCTCCTAATGCATGGATTAGCTGCTGTGTTTCTGCCTTTGCAGCAGTGACATTTTGCTGGACACAAAACTGATACCCTCAGGCTGCACGGGTGCTACAAAAATGCACATTTTTGTCTTTAATAACAGTGAGGAATTTTGGACATTAAACAAGCGCTCCAGATCACCTCAGCCAATGATACCGATCAGAAAGTGCCCAGTGCTTCGAGAAAGCCAAGCCTGCTTACCTGCAGTCCCCAGGTACCTTGCAGGATCCATGCTCAGGGCTGCAGCCCTGGCGACAGATTGCTAGAAAGAAATAAAAGGCAGGCATTAAGATTCAACCAACCCATGGGCATTTACCTAGACACGATTTAACCAGTACCTCCCCGGCATTATGAACAGTCAACTCAAAACACAGCCTGTTTAAACAATACTGAGAATAAACACTTCAGACACAAAACACTAAGACTGGACACAGCTAAAGAACAGAAGTGCAATTCTCAGATGTAGTACCTGAAGGGTCTTTTTCAGATAATGCAAAACAGAAAAGGAAGATTGCTTTTAAGTTATTAAGCTGGTCACCAAGACCACATTCATTGCTCCCAACCAACCTAACTTAATCATAATCACGACAGTGCAGGGAGAGACCATTTGGCCCATCGAGTCTGCAATGGCCCTCTGAAAAGCATCCTACCTAGACCCACCGCCCCCGACCCTGACCTTGCATTTTCCATGGCTAACACACCTAGCCTGCACATCTCTGGACACTGAGGGCAATTTAGCATGGCCATTCCACCCTAACCTGCACGTCTTTGGACTGTGGGGGGGACTGGAGCACCCAGAGGAAACCCACGCAGACACAGGGAAACTGTCTGTGTGGAGTTTGCACAGTCACCCGAGGCTGGAATTGAACCCGGGTCCTTGGCGCTGTGAGGCTGCAGTGCTAACCACTGAGCCACCCCGTTCACACGTACGCACTTAGTATTTCAAGGTTAGAAAATAACAAGTCACCATCCCAGCCAAATCAGGTTTTGGCAACTCATTGCCACGTTGGGGTGGTTTAAACACAAGGCAGGGGAAACCAAACGAGAAAAACTAACCTTTATTACAGTCATGCCCCATCCAGCCCTCCAGACAGGTCTTGTTCCCATTGTGATCGCAGGTGTAGTGTCCGAAGAAATCGTCCCTGGGCCTGCAAAACTTGTTACATCCAAAGCCGTAGTAGTGCTCGTCACACATCACCCTGATCTGGTATTCAAAGTGGGCGACTGCACCATTGTGTCGTAGGGTTTGCCACTGGTGGCTAGGGTTAATCATTCCGGAGTAAACAGCCTTCTCTATGGTATCTCCTGGACCTGTAACAAAACCACAGACTCAATGCCCCTCTCTCTCTGCAAATGTTCTTCCAAAGTACTGACTTTGAAAGCACATCTCTTCAACGTGATGCTGCATCTCTACCTCAGGAGAGCCATTCTACAAACGGACTAAAGTGATAACTCGGCTTGAACAGGATCTATGCCACGTGTTCCCTAGATTGTGGAGGGTAGGCAAAGTCACCCTAGCCCCAGAGCACCGAGGAGCTGCTCTCATTAGAGAGACATGACTGGCGATGGCTTTAACCCCGGGGGTCACGGTCCCTCGAGTGAGGGGAGGGGTTTAGAAGGCTTGGCAACCTCAGCCATTACAGGCACGGTTGGCATTTTCCACACTTTTCGACTCTGACCCTCCAGCATCTGCAGTCCTCACTTTCTCCTTGTTGCCAGTCTGTGTCCTCGTACCTGCATTAGCAGGGGCCCAATGGGCTGAACAGCCACATTTGTATTGTGGGCGGACTTCGTTGGCAGGTTAAAATCAGTGTTACAGATCCACACAGCTATTAGAAATACAAAATAAAATGTTGTGCACACAACTTGAGATTCGCAGCACTTGGCATTGATAGTGAAGCCAACTCGTTCACTGGTTGGCCAAGTTTACTTAAAATTTAGCTTGAATGTTGGGCTCTGTTCCGCAGTGGACCATCAGAAATGACACATCTGCAAACATTGTAAATTACACTTTTGCCCCTCTTGGGGAAAAAAAGGTGATCAGTACCTGGTACAGTACATTGGCTCGCAGACATTATCTATTATTAACTGTCACTTCTGGCTTCAAAAAGAAACAAACTCAGAAAAGGTTGCCTCTAAAATTGTGGCGCCAAAATAATATTTCACATCAGCCTGGCACTTTGGAGAGATCCGAGACATTTGACAGAGACTCTCCAGTCTCAGACACCCAACTTAACGCCTCCTTTCAACCTGATGTCAGCGGCACTTGGTTAGAAAGTGGAAGATTTATCTGGAATACCTGACCAGAGTCTGAACAGGATGGTAGCGCCAAACTGTACATCCCTAGTTGGGTCAGAGAGAGAGCAGAAATCTGGCCAGCCCCCTGCCACTGGAGAGTGGACAAACCGATAACCGAACTAGCCAAAATATGAAACATTATGAATTGTAACCAGTTTTCCAACACAACAAATTTTAACCAAAGGCCCAACAATCTTTTTAAAAGCCTGAAGTTATTTTAACAGGGCATTATTTCACTGTAAAGACCAGCGATGCAACTACAACACAGCTGAAGGGACACTATTTACACAAAGTAATACGCAAGATAAATGGAAACGCAGTAAATTTGCATTCACTAGCACATACTGGTATTGGAAAAGCAAAAATTAAACCATTCTAATTTGTTGCGATAACAGGAATTGGATGAAAGTATGCTTTGATATAGATAGACGCATGAAAAACTGAGGGAAAACATGTTGGATTGATCCTTGACAATCACTTCAGACTGACAACATAGTAACAGTCATGGGATGATTCTCAGAATAGCAGACACAAGGCAGATTTTAACCATAGCAGCTTTGTAAAGTGCAGCCCCACGGATTATAAACTACTGCTTGAAGCAGCTAACACTGCAGCTGGAATGAGAATGCTTTCTCACGCTGCTAGACCCAGTTAGCAGGTCCATATGGTTAACTGCTTCAGGCCTAACCTCCTGCTGTCTTTAGGCCTGACAATAACTCCTGGAACTTAATGTGTTGCTGGAAAAGCGCAGGGCAGGCAGCATCAAAGGAACAGGAGAATCGACATTTCGGGCATAAGCCCTTCTTCAGGAATAAGCCTGACCTGCTGCGCTTTTCCAGCAACACATTTTTAAGCTCTGATCTCCAGCATCTGCAGTCCTCACTTTCTCCTAATAACTCCTGGAAGACCATTATTCCATTAAATAGCCAAAGCAGTGCACAGACTCTGTCTTCAGATTAGATAAGATTCCTTACAGTGTGGAAACAGGCCCTTCGGCCCAACAGGTCCACATTGACCCTCCAAAGAGTAACCCACCCAAACCCCTTTTCCCTCTGACTAATGCACCTAATTGACAATTTAAGCAAGGCTAATTCACCAAACCTACACATCTTTGGACTGTGGGAGGAAAACAGAGCACCCGGAGGAAACCCACGCAGACAGTCACCCGAGGTTGGAACCAAACCTGGGACCCTGGTGCTGTGAGGCGACAGTGCTAATCACTGGGCCACTGTGCCGCCCCATCCCTTGCAAGTTTAAAAGCACTGTAAACCATTTATATTGTCCATCCTTCTGGCACCTGAATGATAAACTGCAGAAGTCATCCATCAAAACAATGATAAAACATCAGATTAAGACACAAGATCACCCAAATAACACCGCACAAAGGAACAGCCAGTCGTGGGTTTTCCCCAAGGCACTGGGAAACGAGAAGTTTTTGCTTCCAAATCAATATGATAAACAGATTATAGGGGTGTGGTGAATTATTGCCTAACCCTGCAATAATGAACAACAACACATTCCAAAGGCAGCCACATGTTCAAGGACTTCATTTGGCCAGGGATATTGCTAAAAAAAATTACAAGGGGTTTCCTATGAATTGACAGTTTACATAACACAATAATTCCAGAAGTGAACAGGTATACACTTGCAAACCAGAAACCAAAAATAAATGTTATAGTAGTGTACTATAGCAGCACTGGTGGCATTTGCTGTATGCTCATTTATACTGTTTTGCTGTGTGTTAATACAGTCTACCTTCAGCTGCTTCCTAGCTGCATACACTGAAATAACGCCCTGTTTAAATTATTTCAGGCTTAAAAAGATTAATTTCCCTTAGCGTTGGCAAACTAATACAATTCATGAATGTTTCTTTTGTCCCACGTTTCTTCCAAAGCCCAGATCCACCAGTTATGTCTCTCTCAATCAACAAAGACCTTTCTGGCACACAACAGGCAGGTGTACAGAACATCGACAGTATCTATCCTGCTCCCTCACTTCACAGGCCATCAGCAATGAGATTTCAGGACCCCAAACTTCAACAAAACAGACACAGCTGCAAAGACCAACTGGGCTGAGCCCTGACCCCCCACAACTCTGGCACAGGTTCACCAGCCTTTCTGCCAAGGTGAACGACAAACAGGACTCTCACAGATATTGCTTCGCACTTTTAGGTCTTTGCTTGTGCGATGGCAAAAAGGGAAATCAAATCCACAAAAGGATAGTTTTCGAGTTCTTCGTTAACAGGAAAGACAAATGGACTGTGCGCCTTAATTTAAAAGGGAATGGAGTATAAAAGTAGGGGCGGTTTTGCTTAAACTATGTGAAGCACATGGGTCAAAGCACACCTGGCCCCCATACTGGTATTGTAAGGACTCACATGGTAGTGTCCCTACCACTAAACCAAGAGGTTTGGGGTTAAGTACCACTTGTTCCAAAGGTGAATAATCTCTTTGAACAGAGCAATCAGAAAATATACAGTAAAACGTCAATTATCCAAACGAGACAGGCGGGGAATATTTTGTTCGGATAATTGATCCGATCGTAAACATGTGGTAATTTATGAGTGCTGATTCTTCGTAATGCCGTTTAACTGATAACAATGCTGAGGTGCCTAATGCTGTTTTTAACGGGACCTTGAGATCTTGTATGGATAATATAAATTCAGATAACTGATTTTCAGATAATAGAGGTTGTACTGCACTGGCACTGAGGCAGTCCACAGAAAGTTTGCAAGGTTGGTACCGGTTAAAGTGTGATTTTCTTCAGAGGTTTGCACACACTAGGCATGTACTCATTGGAGTTTAGAAGCATAGGAGGTGACCTTATTGAAAGCTAAGAGATTCTTAGTGGATTTGACAGATATGGAGAGGCTGCTTCCCCCTTGTGGGGCAGACTAGGACCAAACAGCGAGTGGTCACCCATTTAACATGAGGTACAGAGGAATATCTTTTGAAGTTGGTCGAAATCTTTACCACAATGGACTTGGAGATTGGGTCATTACATACCTGCAAGGCTGAGACAAGACAAATTTTTAAATCAGGAAGGGAATAAAGGGTAATGGAGATAAGTGAAGGTGATCATCAAGCCAGCCATGATCTCTCAGAATGGTGGCAGACTCCAATGCGAATGGCTAATTCTGCTCCGATATCTTACAGTCCAAAGTGCAAAAACCAACTCTCATGTTGCAGAGCAGAAGATGGATGGGTTGCCCCGGTTTCCTTAACCACAAAATAGCACATTTTTTGTTTGACCATATTTGACCAGACTAACAGGACAAAGTGAAAAAGCAAGATTTTAATGAAAACACATGTGCGATGGTTGGAGTATTACCATATACTGTGTGAATAGATGACTTGGCCCTGCAGAACTTGAGAATTTAATTCAAATGGAAAAGCAATACTGTATTTTGTAAACATGCCACCCCTACCCCAAATAACACTGGGACTTCAGGAGTGTGGATTGATTGGAAATACTGGGATTGATCACCTTACAAGCAGTAAGCTCAGGAGGACATTAAATATAGTTTGCAGAATCAGATGGGATCTGGGCAGGGGAGATAAGGGGAACCAGTTCCTATTTGCAATGGACCGAAAACCAGAAGGGACTAATTTAAGATAACTGGCAAAAAGAGACAGCAACAAAAAGGAATGTGGGGCTCTGGAATGCACTTCCCAAAACTTCAGTCAAAGGGGATTTAATATAAGTTAAACTTACCAGCCATGATTGAATGGCAGAATGGCCTATTTTCTGCTGTGTTTTATAGTCTTAATTGCAGCTTTCAAGAGTCAAATGGATAACCACCCAATGAGAACACTGTCAGGACAATGGGCAAACAGCAGCAGCCAATAGGACTATCTGTGTGGCTCTTGCAGAACATCAGCCCAGATACAATGCGCCAAATGGCCTTGATCCCATAACTATCCCATCATGAACAGGATTGAGCTGTCCTGCCACGCCACAATTTAACATGGGGACAGAGCGCTGAAGGGACTGGGGCTGGCAGTTTCCGTATCTGTGACAGGTACGCTTATCCGTTTCAATTCGTGCACACCTTGTTTTAAAATGGACACGCTTTAATCGGGAATCCAGGAAATCCTAAACTGGGCCAAGTGTTGACACAGACGGTGGAGAATTCTGCCGCGGCTGGAGAGAATGCGTGGCCCTTGTACATTACCGGGTTTACGATATACAGTTGTGCACATTGCTGCTGGTCAAGGCCACATAGGTCTGTATGACCCAAACACCTGCTGCCAGCCATCAGCAGCATGAACACATTCACATCGCCAAGTAAGGCATGTTTCGGAGCTCAGAGCCCCCTCCCCTGCAGCCCACCTGTCAGTAGGCAGGCCAGCAGTGAGAACGGGCTCCACTGAATGCGGGGGTTGGGGGGGGGCTAGCCAGGACTAGGCCGTACCCTAGGTTAACAACGGAAGGTGGAAGTGTGTGAACAGCAGTGACACATTGACATTTTATTTCTTCGAGTCGGATTAGGAAAATGAAATCATGAGCTAACACACACAGAAAATAACAATTCTCTCTCAACCAGGTCAAGAGGGGATTGGAGGGTGGGGAGGGATTAAAAGTATACCTACCACCTCTCCAGTGCCAAAGTCAGCCTTCCTGATTTTAAGTTGAATTGACACTTTTTTTTAAAAAAACGTCTCCGTGAACACGCTATTACTATTTATACAGCACACAAATCTGTAACCCAAGTCAGCTCAGACACTTACTGGTATCGTTATTGTAGTCACAGGCTTCCACAATCAAAGTGTATGACCGCTGCAAGAGGAAACGAAAAGACAGGCGTTACAATTAAGCAGCGTGACAGCAAGACTCTTTCAAAAGACATTCATTCAGAAAAAAAAATCCCAGCCCCCCTGATATTTACACACTTCACCGAGCCAAAGTGATTAAATATCTTTGCACAATGTTTGAGAGGTAGGCCAGATTTCTTTTTATGATATTAATTAAAATCTCACTGACCTTTGGGTGAACAGGTCCTGACAATATAATCAGGAGCGTAATGCAGAGATATCATTACAGCCCATCCTCCAGCCTCTCACCCTGAAAATTAACTTGATCTTCCATTTCCAGCCCTCTTCCTTCCCCAATTTTTTTTTGTACATTGAGCAAGATTGAAAAAAAAACTTAAGCTGTCAATTTCCGTAACACAATAGAGGTTGAGCACCTTTCTACACCACCCCCACCATCCCATTGCAGTTGTAAGTGAAGAACATTGAGGTGGACAAGGTAAATGAGCAACAGAGTCCCATGGGTCTTCTGCATTTCAGCACCCCTTTCAAAATGCTTTGTCTGTCTTAGGCCATCACTGCTCCCACAAGTATCAAGTGTCGAAGGGCAGATCCGATGAACCACAGCAGAAGAAAAGGAACATTTTCCTGTCTGTACAACAAAAGCTGATGCGAGAAACCATCCTGGAACAAAACACACCTACTCTCCCCTTCCTATAGGCACCATAGCACTGGGACTGTGCAACACTACAGAGCATTGAAGAGTAATACTAGACAACGTGCAATCCTGCCAACAAACTACTAAAAGACTCCATCAAAGTGCACTAAACGTGGCCCATTTTGCAATAGTGACCAGTTGTACAGAGCCCAATTCTACACAACATATTTGAAACGAAAATCATTTTGGATTGTGCCAGACTCTGGTTTCGCAAGGATTAGCACTTTGTTTGAAAAGTATATTTCCCCCCCCCCCATTTAGAGAAGTGCTTTAACGTCTTAACCAATAATGTTGACGGTCACAATGCTGACACCAGCAGTCCAAAACAACAATGCCTCAAACTCTATTGTGAGCTGCAATCAGGAATTCTGCAAATAAAAGAGAAAAGGTGTGATAGACAATATTTTTGGACTGAGACTTAATTATGTGTCAGAGTCAAAGCCAAGTGAAACTGAAGTTTCACTCCGATAACTGTGGGAAAAAAAGCCTCTAACACAACCAAAACCAGACAAGTCCAGGCAAGTACTAAACCTAACCTACAGACTCAACTTAGACTCTCCAACCCATAGCCTCGAAAAGCATTCGCCAGAATCACAGCATTGACTAATGCCACCAAAACGCCAATTCAACATGGGAAACAATGCATAATCATAAGTTAGCTTTGAAAGTGCGATGACACAAAAAAAAAGGGGGCTTGGATCAATTAAACCCTAAAAGCAAACAGCTCAAATATCAAACGTATGCATGGCTTGTTACTCAAGCTTTGCATTATGAAATGACGGGCACAGATGATAGAAATTGGTCAAGACAATGGGGGAAGAAAAAAAAAGTCATCACAGGTATCACCTGCAGGGCTCCACAGACATGCTACGTTTACATAGCGCCTTTGACAACGAGGTCCTAAATGCTCCATGGGAGTGCAGTAATAAAACTTAAGTGCTGGTATTGCTCTTCAGCGCTCGGTAGTGTCGCACAGTCCCGGACGAGGGGATCTTTGGACAGGTGACAATTGGCCGAAGAGCTAGCGTGAAAACAGCAGCTGACAAAAGGAGGGGGGGAAAGAAGAGGCAGTGATGCTTCTGAAGGTAGCACCCAGACAGCCTGAAGTGAGTAACACCAGACCAATGGAAAACAGAAGCAGTTTGAAGAGTGCAGAGATTGGAGGATTGTAAGGGCCGGAAGAAATTAGAGACCGGAAGACTGAGAATCCGGAAACAAAAAACCAAGGATGGGAGTTTTAAAATTGAACCACGGGTAGTACGGTAGCACAAGACTTGCAGTAACCTAGTGAGCAGGCAACAGCTTTTAAGAGACTTCAAGTATGCAGAGGATGGGGGAAGTCATGTACCAAGAACATTGCAACAGTAAGGTCTAGAACCAACACATGGAAGTGTGTTTCAGTAGGCAACCTGAATAAAGTGGGGTCAAGCTGATGAACACTAACAAAACCTTCCTGTTTCTGTAAGGTGTCGGCAAGTTCACATGTAATTGTTTCTGAAGCAAGAAAGAAGGGGGAAATCAGTGGCTGGGACCAAAGACAAATATTTATTAATTAAGCCACATTCCATTTCAATGCAAAATGCATTTTGCAGGATAGGTTGCTGCCAAATCGGAAAAAAGGACCAGCTGAACTTGGTCCACGGTCAGCAGAGTGGAACGGGTGGGTTTTAACTAAAGTAAGCAAAACAATTCAGAAACGGTAAGTCCAGACTGTACACTCGAGTGAGTGGTGGAATAGAAATGGGAAGGCCCCAACACACTATCTTAGCGATCCCTGGTGGAATGGGCGTGGGCACAAAGACATCAGCTGAAACCTCAACCAGGCTCCATTACAAAACTTCTCCACTGTCAAAGGCAACAACTTGACACAGGTCAGCACTCATTGCCTTACATCTGAAGAACCTGAACCACTTGACAAAAGCCAACAGGTCCACACCAGCCCCACAAGACGAGATAGAGGAATGTCCACGTTATACAAATGCCATCCCATCCACTGAAATAGCGCAAGAGCTTGGCTTAGCATTTCAAAACACAAGGAGCGACAAGTCTTTGATTAAACTACATTTGGGTTGGTCTTTCCTCTTAATGCCTTAGGTAGAAGATTACAATCAATTGTAGCAAAGATGCAACCCGTACACAACAAAAGGCACTGCAGAAATTCTCCAAGGCTCTATGGACAGCATCTTTCAAACCCACAACCTTTGCCATTGAGAGAGGACGACAAGGGGAGCAGATATATGGCAACATCACCACCTGCAATACACCCCCCACCCAATCCCCACGCCATCCTGACTTGGAAATTATCGCCGTTCTGCCAGTGTCGCTGGGTCAAAATCCTGGAATTCCCTCCCTCGCACTGGGTCTACATACAACTTCGTTCATTGCAACACTGTCACCTTCTCAAAAGGCATTATGGAATAGGTAGTAAGTGTGGGCCCAGCTAATGGCGCCCAGATTCTCCGAATGAATTTCAAAATTCCACACTGTAAAACAACTTGGTCATACATCAATCATCAAATATTGACATGTGTTACATTAAAATGTTCCCCTGATGATTCACTGACAGGTCAGTGTCAGATAGATGTCGCTACACCATTCATTTTTCCCCATGTCGAGTTCTGACCTACACACACTGAACTAATGGACAGCTCAAGACATCGCAGTTATGTCCTGCATAAAGATATCATTCTGCCGTTAAAATAGTTTGTCACACAATTAAACGCACGTGAACCAATAGCGACCCTCCTAGGAGGCTGCACTGGAAAACCTTTGCTCATATCAGATACCATCACTATAAAAAATTCACATACTTTGCATTTAATTTCCAAGTTATTATAATCAATTGGTGTTCACACTGCCTTGTGTGTTACTAATTGCTAAATATTAGATCTAATTTACCAAAAACAAAAGCTCATCTACAGCACTTGGCTAGAACGGTGTCTCACAGCTGATTCCCGACGCCAGAACAGAAAAGGTTTTAGGAATTTATTGTAAGGTTTTGATAATGTGGGGCCCCACCCCTTCCCCAAAAACACAAGTTAACAAGATTTGAAATGTATACACAATGCAGTGGAACAGTTATCAAAGGAATATTGTTCACTGGAGTTGGAAAAGTGTACTTTCAAGTAGATTATAATCTATAATAGGGGGTGAACAAGCTTTTTTTAAGGCAATGGAATACATTGCCTATAACGAGTTAGCAGGAACAGGTCATTCAGCCCTGAAGAGCTCATGCTCAAAACATCATCCCTCCTGCTCCTCGGATGCTGCCTGACTTGCTGTGCTTTTCCAGCACCACACTTTTCAATTCTGATCTCCAGCATCTGCAGTCCTCACTTTCTCCCATTCAGCCCATCAAGTCTGCTCTATAATTGAGATCATGAGATTCTGATCATCTTCAACTCCACCTTCCTCCCACAACTCTCAGTTATTTAAAAACTTCTCTCTCAATCTCGAAGATACTCAGTGACCCAGTCTTGACAGCCCTGTGGGAAAGAATTCCATAAATTCACTATCCTCAAAATTCCTCATGTCTTGAGATGATGTCCTCTGATCCTAGATTGACCCAGAGGAATACACTCTACCCTGTTAAGTCCCCTAATAGTCTTGTACATTTTAATAAGGTCAACACTCATTCTCTCTACTGATCAACTCAATCTCCTCCCACTAGTCAGTCCTGGTATCAAGATTAGAGTGGTACTGGGAAAGCATAGGTCAGGCAGCATCCGAGGAGCAGGAAAATTGACATTTCGGGCAAGAGCCCTTCATCATGAAACCCATGGTGATGAGCCCTTCAGCAGGAATCACTGCTGTGCTTTTCCAGCACCACTAATCTCCAGCATCTGTGGTACCCACTACCGCCTATTCCTGGTATCAGCCTAATTACATTTCTCTGGACTGCTTCCAATAGCAAGATAAATTTCCTTAGAAAAGGGGCCCAAAATTGTGGTCCAATACCTTATATAGTTTTAGGAAGATTCCCCTATTTTTATAGGAGAATGTGAGGACTGCAGATGCTGGAGATCAGAGCTGAAAGATGTGTTGCTGGAAAAGTGCAGCAGGTCAGGCAGCATCCAAGGAGCAGGAGAATCGACGTTTCGGGCATAAGCCCTTCTTCGGGAATGAGAAAGGTGTGCCAAGCAAGCTAAGGTAAAGGTAGGGAGGAGGGACTTGGGGGAGGGGCACTGCGAATGTGATAGGTGGAAGGAGGTTAAGGTGAGGGTGATAGGCCGGAGAGGTGGGGAAGATGATTGCAGGTCAAGAAGGTGGTGCTGAGTCCGAGGGTTGGGACTGAGATAAGGTGGGGAAATGAGGAAGCTGGAGAAATCTGCATTCATCCCTTCTGGTTGGAGGGTTCCTAGGCGGAAGAT
This sequence comes from Chiloscyllium plagiosum, assembly GCF_004010195.1. NCBI lineage: Eukaryota > Metazoa > Chordata > Chondrichthyes > Orectolobiformes > Hemiscylliidae > Chiloscyllium > Chiloscyllium plagiosum. The sequence goes on from NC_057718.1 coordinate 99,118,415, forward strand.
GAGGCGCTCTTCCTCCAGGCGCCGTGTTGCCATGGTCTGGCTTTGGAGGCAGCCAAGGACCTGCATGTCCTTGGCGGAGTGGGAGGGGGAGTTAAAGTGTTCAGCCACAGGGCGGTTGGGTTGGTTGGTATGGGTGTCCGCAAGTAGGCGGCCTGTCTCCCCAGTGTAGAGGAGGCCACATCAGGTGCAGCAAATGATGTGTGTGGAGGTGCAGGTGAATTTGTGACGGATATGGAAGGATCTCTTGGGGCCTTGGAAGGAAGTGAGGGGGGAGATGTGGGCGCAAGTTTTGCATTTCTTGCGGTTGCAGTGGAGGTTGTGTTGGTGAGGGGCGTGGACCTGACGAGGGAGTCGCGGAGGGAGTGGTCTTTCCGGAATGTTGATAGGGATGGGGAGGGAAATATACCCTTGGTGCTTGGGTCTGTTTGGAGGTGGTGGAAATGATGAAGGATGATACGATGTATCTGGAGGTTGGTGGGGTGGGAGGTGAGGACCAGTTGGTTTCTGTCCTGGTGGCGATTGGAGGGGCAGGGTTCAAGGGCAGAGGAGCAGGTGGAGGAGATGCGGTGGAGAGCATCAACCAGGTCTGAGGGGAAATTGTGGTCTTTGAAGGAGGCCATCTGGGTTGTTCAGTATTGGAATTGGTCCTCCTGGGAGCAGATGTGGTGGAGGTAAAGGAATTGGGAATATGGGATGGCGTTTTTACAGGGGGCAGAGTGGGAGGTGGTGTAATCTAGGTAGCTGTGGGAGTCGGTCGGTTTATAGTAAATGTCCGTGTTGAGTCGGTCGCCAGAGATAGAAATGGAGGGGTCTAGGAAGGGGAGGGAGGAATCTGAGACGGTCCAGATAAATTTGAGGTCGGGGTGGAAGGTGTTAGTAAAAATGGATGAACTGTTCAACCTCCTCGTGGGAGCACGAGGCAGCACCAATACAGTCATCGATGTAGCTACACTGGCACCACCCCCCACCTCTTCTTCCGTCTCAGACCCCTCCCTCCCCTTCCTAGACCGACTCAACACTCCCACAGCTACCTAGATTACACCTCTTCCTCCGCGACTCCCTAGTCAGGTCCACACCCCCCACCAACCCAACCTCCACTCCCGACACCTTCCCCTGCAACCGCAA
>NC_057718.1:99119723-99202059 GCF_004010195.1 Chiloscyllium plagiosum
GCACCGCCTTTTTGACCTGCAATCTTCTTCCCGACCTCTCCGGCTTATCACCCTCACCTTAACCTCCTTCCACCTATCGCATTCCCAATACCCGTCCCCTAAGTCCCTCCTCCCTACCTTTTATCTTAGCCTGCTTGGCACACCTTCCTCATTCCTGAAAAAGGGCTATGCCAGAAACGTTGATTCTCCTGCTCCTTGGATGCTGCCTGACCTGCTCCCCTATTTTTATACTCCATTCTTACGGAAATAAAAGCAACATTTCACTTGCCATCCTTATTCCCTGAACTTATGTTTGAGATGTACAAGGACTCCCAAATCCCTCTATTTTGTCAGTCACTATAACACATAGCTCCTCTATTCTTCCTGCCAAAGTGCAGGTCTCAGTTTCTCACGTAATACTCCCATCTGCCAAATTATTGCTCATCACTTAACATGTCTATATCTTGCTGCAGAATTTGTCAGCCTCACCACTTGCCTTCCCATGTATTTGTGTCATGTGCAAACTTGGCTATAGTATGAGCAGTTTCCTCATCCAAGTTATGAATATATGTATTAAATAACTATGACCCCACTGATCTCTATAGCATTTCATTAGTTACTAACAATCACTCTTTGCCAGCGAGCTATTTAAGGGGTAGACGTTGACTTAGTATCATTTAAAACGGTGAGAATGAAAAATCTCAAATTCCATCTCACCAGTTCTTGTGGAAATATGCTCAATGGGGATGGGAAAAGAGAGCCTTGTAGGAGTGATAAAGCAGTTGCACCTTTCAATAGCACAAAGAAAGACCCAACAGATACACAGCTTAATATTTCACATAGGAGAAAGCAAGGACTGCAGTTGCTGGAGATCAGAGTCGAGACTGTGATGGAAAAACAGAGGTCAGGCAGCATCCGAGCAGAAGAGTTGATGTTTCAAGCATATGCCCATCAGATGAAGGACTTTTGCCTGAAACGTTGATTCTCCTGCTCCTCAGATGCTGCCTGACCTGCTGTGCTTTTCCAGCACCACACTATCAACACTCAATATTGCACGTATAGGCCCCATCAAACTTACAGTTCATTTTGCCTCCTTGCAGTTATTTATCTTCCCTTCCTGGTCCATACAATGGACTCAGTGGCATTTCCTTGTCTTGCTGATCTACTTTGAGTATTTGTTTCCTTAAAATAAGAACAATCCTAACTTTCACCAGACACAAACCTAAAAACACTTTGCCTCACGTGACCTTCAACACAAGATTTCAGAACCGAGCTCTACAAGTTCAAAGTGAAGTGATGAGCCAAGTCTAGACTCTGAATACTTTGAGTTAATGATTCTACCTCCACGTGGAAGGGTGGGGGAGGTGTGGAGGAGGAAATTATCTGGTACAGAAGGAAGATAGTAAAGTAGTTCAATGTCACCAGTCGGCCAATCTAATGAGCTACAGGAAGCATCAAGATCTAACTCAGGGGGTTAAGTCAAGGTCAGCCTCTTGGTCAATGTATTATGGAATACTGCACCTACAAAGACCAGTACAGTACAGAAGGCCATTCAGCCATTACTCTCAGGCAGACTCTTTCAGGGATTAACCCAATTTGCTACATCCTCCATATCCTAATAACTTCAATGGGGAACTGGATAAACATTTGAAAACTACAAATTAATCTACAAGCTTCATCTTAATCGCAACTATTTCTTAATTAAAACAACCCTGTCACAGGCTTTCTTCGGTCAATCTATACTTTCCTCTTATTATTAGACACTTACAACATCAAAGTTTCTTTCCTACACCTCAACCTTTTATATTTTTAAGGACTTTGCTCAGATTAATTTGCAGTTTCATAGCTGGAAAATTTGGCAATCACATTTAGCAAACTACAGTGCATGCATCACTCCCTTCATTAAATTTTAAGACAAATCGAGCATTCAAGAAACCGTTAAACTGCCAGTCTTACCAGATCAAGGACTACTCCCTGCCAGACAAAGGAACAGAGGGGTGAGCAAGAGACAGTGAAAGAGATACATAACTCGTGGTGGTTTAACCTGAGGGTCACCACACCTCAGGCAAGGGGAGATGTTGAGAAGGAGATTCCTTCATGGTAACCTCAGCCAGCTCAGGAATTGAACCCACACCGTTGATGTCACCATCACAAACCAGCCGCTCAGTCAACTGCCAGGCAGTTAGGCGCAAAAAAGGTTTATTGGCGAAGTTAAGTAGGTCTGAATGTACTGGCCATCTCGAGTCAGCAGTCGCTTAGCTGGCAGCGGTCTTGGGGTGGAAGTCAGGAGATTGCAGGTTCAAGTCCCAGAACCATCTCAGCTAACATCCCTGGGCAACAGAAAGGAGGAATGACAAAGTCTTTTCAATAGAGGCCCCCTTTGCCACCTCCGGTGGACCCAAAAGATTTCACAGCATTTCCCCCCCCACCAAGAGGAGGTATCTGCACCTCCACATGCACCCTGGCCAATATTTCTCAAAAATTAGATTACTTGCTCATTGTCACATTGCTGCCTGTGGGAGCTTGCCGTGCACAAATTAGCATTGCGTTTCCCACATCTACAGTTCCAATGGTCAGTTCACTCATTTTGGCTACAACAGCGAGCCCAGTGTTGGCTCCGTTCCCACACCAGCTGAGGTGATCGTGAAGGACTCTCCTCCTCAACCTCTCCCTCGTTGGGGGGGGGGGGGTGAGCCTCTGGTTAAACCAATCATCGCTGTCTCTAATAACAGAGCAGTCCTAAGGTTCGGTATGGCTGTGGCAACTTCGAAACCACTCAATTGGCTGCAAGATAAAAATTCGCCAGAGTCCCACCGAGGGAGAGGGGACTGGTGGGGAGCGTAATGAGAGGGTCACAAGGAGTGAGGTCAAGTAGGGATAATGTCCACGGTAACCCATGCTGTTATCATTACATTGCATCACAAACCAGTCATCCAGCCAACTGAGCCAACTCACCGCCATGATTATAAAGCACTTGGTGACCCCCAAAGGTAACGAAAAGCTTAAAAACACAGGAGGCTTACGCGAAGGCCTAGGTAGCTCCCAGCTGTTTTGTACCCTTCAGAGCAATACCATACAATCTGAGACAGGATCAGCTAAACAAAGCATTAGGGAGTTTGATTTACACAGTGGGATCCTTTTATTTCATCCCATCAAACAAAGCATGTGAGGGAAAGCTTTACCATAAAGGCACACGCTGTTAGACACCCAGCTAGAGCTCAACTGTGATCCAATATCCCTCAAGGCCCCAACAGCACCACTCCAATGGCAGGTCCGATAGCTCGCAGCCATCCACCCCCAAGACAAAAAAGGGAACACTTGTGATTTCACTGACAGCAAGTCAAATAAACCACATCTAGATCCAGAAAAAAAAAGGAGGGGGCTGGGGGGGAAATAAAAACCACACAGTTCATTGCCACATTAAGTTGAGATGTAAAACCCAAATTAATGACAGAAGCAGCTGCAAGTCTCTCTCTCTCGTCAGAGTATAGGAGCAACTGAAGACCAGCCCCCCGAATCACAGCAGCTGTCTCTCTCTTCCTTCCCCCCCCACCACAGAAAGGTTGAAACACCGCTATCCAAACATCCCACAAACCGGGTCAGTGCCTGACCTGGCGAGGCCTGCTGGAATAATTAGCAGCCCATGAATATATAATGTGCTGACGTTGCCATTGTGGAGTTCTGGTGTGGAGCTTAGCAATGCTGAGTCTACTGGTGCTTCCTGTTGCTTGTCATGTATTAGCATTATTTCTGGAAGGTTCCATTATATTCTGTAATCCTCACTGCAGTCAGTTTGCTTTTCCTATTGTTCTTGGTTAATATTAGCAATCCCCACCTCTGTCTGGGTGGCCAGAACACCACTTCCTAGACTCCAAATACTGATAAAAAACACGCTGTGTTGGACTTGATTCCAAAAAAAAAGTTGGGGAGGAGGACAGAACGTGAGCACAATGCAAAATGTTATTCCGCTGGAAAAGGCAAAGTTTTCCAAGTTTGATGAGAATGAAGCCCCCCCCTTCCCCCTTTTTTTTGGATTTGCTTTTATTTGAGAGAAACAGCGCATTGATAAATCTGTCAAATGCACCAGCTACTGAAGCTGTAAAGTGACGAGAAGCAATACCTCTCAGTTAGCCAGGCACAACCAGTCAGGTTAACAGACAGCAAGTCTGGACAAGAGCTTCCCAGGCCATAATTAAATAGAATGAACTCAGGGCATTTTTTGGGGGAAAAAAAATCAAGTCTCGCTTGCATAAACTGTATCACTGATCTTTATCCACCATCCTGAGTCACAAGCTCCTTGTTTGCCTCGATACAACTTAAATTGACAATCTTGCAGCTAACTTAATTTTGTGACTAAAACATTACTCCACACAAAATGGCTTCCCAAATGAATTGGCCATTTTCGATCGACATGTGGTTTCCTCACGGTCGCACTGTTTTGTGTAGCAAACATCACCACTGATTAAAACAAAGCCAGATTTTTCAGTTACGTCAAAATTACTTTGTTACCAATACCAGGAAGCATTTCATTGCACACACTCCATTTCTCAGACAAAAGGAACAACTGCACAAGATCCCTGCATCTGCTGCTTGCCTCTTCAATCGCATGCTCAGAAGCGGCCACTGCATCTTAAGCAACTCGAAAAATTGACATTTGATCTCAACTGTAGAGTTTGGTGGCCCAAGAATTTCAGCTAGGTTTTACCTCTATTATGAGCAACATGAACATTTGCTGAGTTAGGCCACAAAAGCATGTGCCACAGACATTAAAGACAAGTTTAAGTAAACTTCATCTACCTCAAAAAGTGTTCTTTTCCCAGAAAAAAAAATCCACATCTGAAGTTGATTACCATTGATTTTGCCAGAAGGCATAATCAGTGCACTGATTGGCTAGCCAGAGGTTTCCCACACACTTTCACACAAAGTACCAGGTGCAGCCTCACTTACACTGCCTGGAGACCACAAATGCAGCTCAAAACCATGGGCGTTCTAAAAATGACAGATTTGCAATGCTTGGGGACATTATCGTGCTGTTTAGTAGTGCTACAGACTGCTTGAAGTCACAACCTCACCACAAACTTTCTCCCTGGCAAAATTATAAATTCTGTTGAATATAAATCACTGCTAAGTGAATTAACTCATGAACAAAACTCTCCTTAGAACTGCAGAGTTAAAAAGCAATCCTTTTGCAGGATTTTTAATATATTGAAAATGTTGAAACTCAGCACCTCCGCTACAAAGCTGAACCAACTTTGTTTTAACAGGTTAAGCAGATAGTTTTAATTGTTCCAAATAAATCTTGGTGGGGCATACCGGAAGGGGGAAGAGTAACTGATTATTCCCAGGACAAACCCACCAAATTTAGTAAAATGGTCCCCAAATTCCATACAAAAGCTGTGTCAATCAAAACCAGAAAAAAAAACTCACTTTCTTCAATAAATTACACGTGGTGGTGGTGGAAGGAATATAACTTACTGGGCCAAGAGACTGTCTGGTTTGTTCACCAAGCCAACTTCTAGCACACCCCCACCAGATTACATTAAGTTAATTTCTGCTCCAGATCTATGACTAATTACCTTGCAATCGGCCAAAATTCAAATCATTCACAGGTTGTTTCAAAAGTTTAAAACTCACCTGGAGAAGCTGAGAGGGGGATAATACAAACAACATTCTAAGTACTATGCCTGGCAAGACATTTTGATGAGGTTTTACATTGAGTTAAATGATGAGCAACAAAGTCTTTGTAAAATGATGAATCAGAGTCAAAAGAATTGAGCGCTTAGAATCTGCCAGTTCTGAAAAATTGAACTGGCAGAATCATTTGCCAAAATGCAGGACACATCCGACCACTGCAACAATTTTATATTTACTTTTCCATTGTCATGGCCATAGCCTTTACTGAACAGTTCTGCGTCAAGGAGAGATGGATTTACTGGAGATAATCTGGGGTTATCCCTCAGAAATGCAAGGCTGGGTTTACTGCAAATTAAAAAAAAGGAAAGCAGACCTGCATACAATGCTAACATGTGGATCGTAAGTGGAGCAGAATTTTAAAACTCGGGACAGACTATTTTTACAAAAGGGAAACAGGGAGTTGCGCCAACTCTTTCCAATGCAGGTGCAGCTTGAGTGGTTTCTAGTTATTCCTCAGCGCCAGCCTGTTGCTGCGTTTCCTGGCAACTCATTCAACCTCCCAGTCATCTCAATGAATTTAACAGTCCACCATCTCCACACTCATTACTCTCATTTCCCTGTCAGGCCCTGGCACATCAGGAGCTGAGCTGCGAACTATTTGCGAAAATTTACCCTCACATTTGCTATTATATACAACAACTCCCTCCCGACTTCTGCCTCACCCTACTGTGGCACAATTTACATTTGCTGATTTGTCATAATGACTGGAATTGCTAAGTACATGCCCTCTGAATGAGTAAGCATGCAAAATGACAATGGCCAATTAGGGCTCACCTTTCAACACAAAAGTGGGGGGTGGGGAAGAGAGAGAAAGGAAGTGTCAATAGTTGTAGTCATGGCAACACAGCTTTTCCAACCATATACCCCCAATTACAAGGAATGTCCTCCTTTGTATCAGATCGCCTGCGATACTAAACCAGTAAGGAACTAAAATCTGGGACAGCCCAAGAGTGAAAAGACCCAGTGCTGATTAGAGGTCCAAGTGCGGGGGATGCAGTCAAACATCGGACATTCAGTCTCAAACATCACTGCACAACTTTTTCCAGACAATATTTTCAATTTCTCCATGCCTCTCAACACTACAAAGGCCATTCACAAATACTCTGCTAAGAGCTTACTGGACTATTATGGGACAGGCCAAGCAAAATCACTTACTAAGTGTTTGCAAAGCCATTTTGCTTGCCTGCACCTCAATTACCAATGTTTCATTTTTCATCTTTAATGAGAGAGAGTGTGAAAGAGAAGAGATGGACATAATCCAGACAGTCCTCTCCGTTACAATCCGCAGGTTGACCGTCACTCTCAGTAACAGACGCATTTTTTTTAAAAAAGGAAACACTACTGTTTCAGTGGGATGTTGCTGCACTTTGACACTGGCGAACATGGCAAGAAATTCCATTTTTTTGTGGAAGGGAAACTTAATCCTCTTTCCACATCCAACCCCCAACCACAAACTTTGCAAGAGAAAGTGACAATTTATAGCAGCTCATAGTTTCAGTTTGCAGGCTCATATTTCAGTTATATCAAGGTTCCACAATCATTACATCTGCCCCATTGTTTTGTTCATTTAAAAGCACTCACCACAAGGGAAACATTGAAATCACTAAATTACATTACAAAGATTACATTAGTGCAACACAACAGCATCATCTACATACATTGTGCCTATCATGGAGAACTGATTCACCATTTTAAATAGGAGACTAATTAGACATCTAGCCACAACTTCTAGCTCAGAATTCTAATAATTTCCTTTAAAATGTACAAACCAGGTCAGATTTTAAAGTGGAATTCCTGTTACTAACCTTCATGCCACAGAAACACATTATACATTAAATTTACCGTGTGCTAACTGCTTGCAAATTGTCCAGCTCCATTGTCATTGGCCCCTTCACATGAAATCTGACTCAACAATTTCATAGTAAAGAGATCACAGAAGTACTTCACTTGGCAGATCTGGATTCCTTGACTGAAGCTGCATTGGAAGAATCTGAGATGTTGCTGTAATAACAGACACCTACACTAAAAAATTGCAGATCTACCATGTCACTGTGTCATAACAAACTGCTTCTGTTTAAAATTACAACACGAGGTGCTTCTACTGTTTAATCCCCACTTACTGAAAAGAAAAACACACCCCATGATCAAATACCGAAGGCTGGAAGGGAAAATTAAGGTGGCAAAGTGAAGTTCTGAGTACAACTTTTTGGGATACGTAGCAAGTTGGAGTCTCACCATACATCAACATTCCACATTAACTCAGTGGGTCTGAAGGGTTTTTAAAGTTGGCAATGAACACTTTCTGCTCCTGTCTCTCCCACTCCTCCCATCCCCAAAATAAAAACGTGGAAACACTTTGAGCGTGCAATTTTTTTTAAAAAGAGAACACACAACAGTCCTCTTAAATTCTGCTCTGCATTCTGTAGCCCCTACTTGTCTTGACAGCTAAACCATTGCCAATGGAACACACACACAGCTGTTAATGGTTTAGAACCGTTTAAAGAAAACTGTTTGAAAACAAACGTTGAATCTGCATTTACAAGAGTATTTGAATATTATGAAGTGGACAGACAAGCACAGAAACAGTGTGCAAACCATGAGGTGGGACAGACAAGTAAAACAACCGTGTATAACCCATGAGGTAGGACATACAAGCACAAAAAAAAAGTGTACTGTATAAACTAGAAGGTGGACAAGCCCAGAAAAAGTGTGTAAACTAGGTGGACAAATCCACTAAGTGCAAGAAAAATGCTGTTTCACAGTGTAGGAGGAGGAAAGAGACAAAAGCAGCAGACAAGGGAAACAAGCTGCTGCAGATTTCTCTCTCTCTCTCTGTTCTAGCAGTTCCCGGGGACTCACTCACCGGCCAAGCGAAACTGAAGGGCAGTACAATCCTGCGTTCGCTGTTGCTGCCTCCCGCCCTCAAGTTAAAGGTATTCCCTCCGATGACCGGGGTCGAGGAGAATCCGAAGCTGCAGGGTCCGCCGGGGGAGACACGGGACTGATACTCCTTGAGGCAGACTTTGAAGAAAGTGTTGCACTGAGCCCGCACGCACTGGCGGTCCTGGTTTCTGCTACTGCCTTCACAGCAATTCCCATTCTGCAACTCGCCGTTAGCATTCTGCATAAAGTTTATCTGCAACTCGAACTGCCCCGAAGCCTGGGAAAACTGCAGGGGGAAAAAGGGGGGGGGGGGAGAGAAAGAGAATGGTTTGATTTTAAAACCAAAACAACAAGCGGCTTCATAAATAAATAAAAGGTCGTTTAACAAAAGCTACAAACTTCACACAACACAGAAACTGAAAAGATAAACTGGAGTGCAAAAGCCTCCCAGAGTTTTTCTTGGGTGTAAAAGCCAAGCAGCAAAATTGCAACAAAAAGCCATGCATTTGGAACGAATAAAGTATATTTTTTGAAATAATGCATTTGGAAAAGTTGCTTAGAGCTTTTGGGGGGGGAAAAAAAAAGTTGCCCTCGAGATTCCACCCACCCCCCTTCCCCACCCGTTGTAAAAGCACCAGCTTTGTGAAGGAGTTAGAAATAAAAGGGGGGGAAAAAAAAAATCCTACCTGGGTCCGCAAAACGACAAGGCAGAAGGCAGCAAAGACTGGAAGCTCACTACAAACCATCGCTTCGCCTCGCCTGCACTTGGCTGTACTGAGGGTGGAGCGGAACGCAACACGGCAATATACTGCACCAATTTTCGTATGCACGACTGGACGAGACACTTGCTACAGGGGTAAAAGAAATGTTTGAAAGGAAAGCGGATCATCAATGCAAAACAAAACAACGGGGGGGTGAAAGCAAGCCTGCTCTCTCTCTCTCTCTCTTTATATTATTATTCTTTTATTTTCCAAAACCAGCGACGTCTCCCCTCCCATGCACAAATCTCCACCTCGGTCACAGAAACACAAAACAAATCCCCCTTCCCCTCCTCCTTTCACATACAAAAAAAAAACCACACAGCCGTCTAGTTGATAGGGATAGTAACTGCTTCATCTAGACACACAGAGAGAGAGAGAGAGAGAGGGGGAGAGACGTTTACGTTTATTAATATGCATTAGAAAGGCTGGTCGAGCCCAATATTAAACGCCCACTTTTTTTTTTGTAATCCGCTTTCTACAGACCGGCCCCCTTTTTTTGGGGGAAAAAAAAGAGAGAAAAGTTTTTTTTGGGGGGGGGTGGGGGAAGGTGGTTTTGGAAGATGGAATTATGCCACAGATGGAGGATTTAAGCGTGAAGGCATTGAACAAAAAGAGAAAAAAAAAGTGTTAGTGTGGGTCAACTTTAAAAGAAGTTTCCAATGCACAGGGGGAGTGGATATTACAGATTGCTACACCATAATAAAGACTTATTGTTGCTGCAGCATTAGTGGTCGAATAGGCTTTTGGGGTGGAAAAAAAAAGTCTGGAAAAAAAGAAAACAACACACACACAGATGTTAAAGAGAATGAGTGACTTTTGGTTCCGAAAGTGTTGAGGATTTCCACCCCACAGGGGAAAAACAAGACTGAAATATTGCTGCTGTCCTTATTCTACACCTATAGGCGTCTCTTCCTATCCATGTGGCCGCTATTGGCCACATTGAGTGAGCGTGTGTAAGAAATTGCAATTATACTGTATCGTTTCCACCTCATGCAGCCTACCAGAACGTGGAGTCTAAATATTTATTTGGGGGTGGGGAAGAGTGAAAAATTGCTATGGGGTGCCTTAATGCCTATCAATCTTGCAATCTGCCCATTAACCCGCTCCAATCTTGTTCAGAATGTGAAAAGGGCTCCATCTCACGAAATGCCCGTGTCTGTGTGTGTGTGTGTGTGAAATACGTGAAGCACTTTTAAGAATAAAACCAGATTTGGTTCCAATCTACATTAATTCACAAGTAACCACAAGGACTGCAACAAGACACACACTCATTAATTGTTGCTTTTTATTGGATGCCATTTCGGCGATTAATTTGGTTTTGTTTGAACAGAACATCAGCACCAGTAAAAATCCATGATAATCGCCAATATTGCGCCCTTTTCACACTGTTAAGGACCCCCCCCCCCCCCCCCCCCATTTATGCTGACGTTTTTTCGACAGTTTTGCAGAGAACCATTTACTAAGGAACCAAGTCTGTTCGCGTCTAGATTACTGAACCTAATATCCATTGTCTGAAATGTTGTTTGAGACCGTTGGTTTCAGATTAATTGCACAAAATATTTGATTTGAAAATACTAACGCTTTCAGGTTGCACGTGGGGAGGCAACTAAATGGATAAATCTCCTTACAGATATTGTTGTTGACTGCTTTGAACTCAGCCTGTTCAATGTGCAGATTAAATGGACGCCTTATTTTAAGAAAGCTTTCCATGACAATGCAGCCATAGTATTTTTTTTTAAAAGTATATGTAATGAATTGCTGGGATGTGGGCATTTCTGGTAAAGGCTAGTATTTATTACTGTTCCAAATGCCCCTGAGAATATGATGGTCAGCCATTTTTGTGAATCTTTCTGGTCCACGGCAGGATAATAAGATTGAAAATTCCAGGATTTTTGACCCAGTGATGTATGGTGAGTGTCTTGAAGGGGAACTTTTCAGGTGGCGGTGTTCCTGTGTATTGTGCTGCCCTTGCCCCTTCTAGATCCTATCCCAAAGTTTGAAAACTACCATGACCCCCTCTATGAGAATGAGGGTGGGTGTTGCTTCCATCCTCCTCCCCTGCCCCATTTACCTCTGTCTCAAATATAGGAGCAAGGATAAGCTATTTGGCCCTTGAAGACTTTGTTCAATATGATCATGGCTGACCATCTGACTCCGTATCACATTCTGGCTTTTTTTCCCCTCACATATGCTTGGATCCCTTTAGCCCCAATTTAACTCCTTGTTGAAAACATTCAATGTTTTGGTCTCCATTGCTTTCTGTGGTAGAGAATTCCACAGGCTCTTCACTTTCTGGATGATGGCATTTCTCCTCATCTGTCTTAAATGTCCTTATTCAGTAATAAAGAACAAAGAGAATTACCGCACAGAAACAGGTCTTTCGGCCCTCCAAGCCTGCACTGATCCAGATCCTCTATCTATGTGGGTGGCACAGTGGTTAGCACTGCTGCCTCATTGCACCAGAGACCTGGGTTCAATTCCCGCCTCAGGCGACTGACTGTGTGGAGTTTACACATTCTCCCCATGTCTGCGTGGGTTTCCTCCCACAGTCCAAAAATGTGCAGGTTAGATGAAGTGGCCATGGGAAATTATCCATAGTGTTAGGTGAAGGAATAAACCTAGGGGAATGGGTCTGGGTAGGTTGCGCTTCGGTGGGTCGGTGTGGACTTGTTGGGCCGAAGGGCCTATTTTCACACTAAGTAATCTAATCTAAACCTGTCATCTATTTTCCAAGGGTCTGTATCCCTCTGCTCCCCTGCCCATTCCTGTATCTGTCTAGATACATCTTAAATGACGCTATCACCCCTGCCTCTACCACCTCTGCTGGCAACGTGTTCCAAATGTAATCTCTGGTTTGAGACTCTCTATCCCTCCTGTCTAATACCATGAGAATTTTAAGGTTTTTGAGATCTTCCTCATTCTTAAACTCCTGTGAACATATTCCCAACCAATCTAATTTCTCTTCATATGTTAGTCCTGCCTTCCTAGGAGTCAACCTGGGAATCACTCCCTCTGTTGCCAGAATGTCCTTCCTCTGATAAGGAAGCTGTACATGGTATACCAGGTGTGATCTCATCAAGGGTCTGTATAATTGCAGCAAAACAAACCACCTGATGAAGGAGCCGTGCTCTAAAAGCGAGTGTGCTTCCATTTAAACTTGTTGGACTATGACCTAGTGTTGTGTGATTTTTTTTTAAACTTTGTACGCCCAAGTCCAACACCGGCATCTCCAAATCATCCCTGCTCCTGTGCTTGAACCCTCTAGCTATGAAGGCCAACATACTATTTGCTTTCTCCCTTTTGTACCAAAAACCGTGCCTAAAACCTTGCTTTCAGCTCACTCTTTGGGATGGCAGCTTAGCATCAGGTGAAGTCTCATAGATCAAAACCACCCTCTCCTGCTTCGCTTCCTGGTTAATCTTGGGATCTCTATGAATGTTAGATAGATATGCAGGTTCTGGATTAGTGGTGCTGGAAGAGCACAGCAGTTCAGGCAGCATCCAAGGAGCAGGGTTGGACTTTGTTATATGGCCTCTCAGGAGAGTAGCATTTTCACTCCATGGTCTTACCACTTCAACACGGTAATCTGTAATAGAACTGTACTGCCCTCTGACACTGTGGAATCTCAAAGATGAGCTGAAAATCAGACTGGAATATGAACAAATTTACATTGCAATATGGATTGGAGGACTTGAGCTACAGGGAGAGGCTGAATAGGCTGGGGCTGTTTTCCCTGGAGCGTCAGAGGCCGAGGGGTGACCTTATAGAGATTTATAAAATCATGAAGGGAATGGATAGGGTGAATAGACCAGGCGAGATATGCAGGTGCCTCTTTTAGTATATCTCCATAAATTGGAGATACTGGGGTGTACAAAGTTAAGATTAGGTTAGATTACTTACAGTGTGGAAACAAGCCCTTCGGCCCAACAAATCCACACCGACCCACCGAAGCGTAACCCACCCAGATCCATTCTCCTACATTTACCCCTTCACCTAACTTATAAATTCTGTGTCTTACAATTGTGAACTCCACAACCACCTGATGAAGGAGTGGCGCTCTGAAAGCTAGTGCTTCCAATTAAACCTGTTGGACTATAACCTAGTGTTGTGTGATTTTTAACTCTATAAGTTACAAAGCAAGTTTGTGTATTTATGTGTATATCTAGCAGTGTATAAATATATTTGAAATGTGCAATCAATGAGCACGTATCTTTCATTCTCTGAAACTGCCATTGTGAAAGTCAGATATTTGTCTCTATTTGTGTTTCCTCAATATCTATTATTTTTTAGGTTATTCTTTGTTCACAATTGAGTTTGAGCAAAGTCTTTGTAGCTTGCCTAACGACCCAGCAGGTGAATGGGCCACATGCTGTGAGGTGCATGAGGCAATTAGACCAAAAAGGTCACCAGTTCGATCCTCAGTCTGTGTTGAGTTAATTGATCGCAGTCCTGATAAGGAAACAATGGGGGAATTTAAATTGGCTTCAATGGTTTGGGACAGAGAGTGAAAAGGAAAACTAACCCAGTGTTTCCACTGCTGGTAATCACGTGGTAACACCAAATCAGAACAGGGTTGGACTTTGTTATATGGCCTCTCAGGAGAGTAGTAGTTTCACTCCATGGTCTCACCACTTCAACACAGTAATCTGTAATAGAACTGTACTGCCCTCTGACACTGGAATCTCAAAGATGAGCTGAAAATCAGACTGGAATATGAACAAATTTACATTGCAATATGGATTGGAGGACTTGAGCTACAGGGAGAGGCTGAATAGGCTGGGGCTGTTTTCCCTGGAGTGTCAGAGGCTGAGGGGTGACCTTATAGAGATTTATAAAATCATGAAGGGAATGGATAGGGTGAATAGACCAGGTCTTTTCCTTGGGGTGGGGGAGAACAGAGCTAGAGGGCATAGATTTAGGGTGAGAGGAATAAAAATTTAAAAGCGACCTAAGGGGCAACTTTTTTACGCAGACAGTGGTGCGTATGTGGAATGAGTTGCCAGAGGAAGTGGTGGAGGCTGGTACAATTACAATATTTAAAAGACATCTGGATGGGTATATGAATTGGAAGGATTTAGTGGGAAGTGGGCCAAGTGCTAGCAATGGAACTAGATTGGGTTGGGGCAG
The DNA here is from genome assembly GCF_004010195.1 of Chiloscyllium plagiosum. Lineage (NCBI taxonomy): Eukaryota > Metazoa > Chordata > Chondrichthyes > Orectolobiformes > Hemiscylliidae > Chiloscyllium > Chiloscyllium plagiosum. The sequence continues at coordinate 99,134,168 of NC_057718.1, forward strand.
TATGGACGAGTTGGACCGAAGGGTCTGTTTCCGTGCTGTACACATCTCAATGATGTAGCAGTAGAAATAGACCATTCAGTCTGCTCTATCATTCACTGAGATCATGGCTAATCCAATAACCCTCAACACTACTTTCCTGCCTTTACCCTATAACCCATGATTCCTTTACTGTTTAAAAATCTATCTCAGCCTTGAATACACTTAACGATCCAACCTCAACAGCCCTCTGTGCTAAAGAACTCCATGGACCCTCAGAAAAGAAATTCCTCTTTTATCTCTATTTTAAATGGGTGACCCTTTTTTAATGAATCTAATGAAATACATGGATAACCTCCAGCCACAGTGCTGGGGCGGGGGGGGAGGATAAATCATTTGAGAGGAAGCTGCTGAATCCATTTTGAAATATCTTAGACCACCATTTTAAAAAAATCATTTTGTGATCATGCTGCATTATGTAAGATGTGAATAAATATTAGCCACACAGTCATTAAACAACATTGTAATTTAGGATTCTCTTTCTGTTTAAAAGGATGAGTTATTTATTGAATAGTTCCACATATTTTAAACTTTACTTTTCATTCTCACCATCATGTTCTGTTGCTTCCTTTGCTTAGCATGGTTTTCAAACAAACTAACATGGGCCATACAGAGACTTGCAAAAGCCAGGAAATCCTCTCAGATCAGACGTGGCCATTTTAGTTTGCATATCTTCTTGACTGGCATGACTGAGTGAGCTGAGTTTCCACTTTAATTTTCTCTTATGAACTGTTTAGAGCAATATTTCTTCAGACATTGATGTTGCACTGAACAGAGTCAGTTTTTATATCCTTTCCTGGGATGTGAGCGATTCTGGTCATCCCTAACTGTCCTTGAAATGGGATGGTGAGTCACCTTTTTGAACCATTTCAGTCGTGGTTTGCCCAAATGTCAAGAGAGGAGGAAAACTTCTTCAAGGCAGGCATCCTTGCAAGAGGATTTGCAGTAGGGTTAAAATCAACTAGGTAAAAACAAGGACTGCAGATGCTGGAAACCAGAGTCTAGATTAGAGTGGTGCTGGAAAGGCACAGCAGGTCAGACAACATCCGAGGAGCAGGAAAATTGACGTTTCGGGCAAAAGCCCTTCATCAGGAATAAGGACTTTTGCCCAAAAAGTCGATTTTCCTGCTCCTCGGATGCTGCCTGACCTGCTGTGCTTTTCCAGCACCACTCTAATCTAGATTCTGTTCAGATGTCAGTGGGTCTGGAGTCAATGTATACCAGACTTGGTAAAGATGGAAGATTTCCTCCCCTGAAGAATATCAGTGCATCAGTTAAAACCAGCAATTGACAAGAGTTTAATGTTACCTTTTTATTTTGTAGAGGGGCCGAGTGGTATAATCGCTGGACTGTTGCAGAAAACCAGGAAATGTTCTGGGGATCGGAGTTTGAATCCCACTGTAATGATGACCATCAAGCCATTGTTGATTGTCAGAAAAGCCCATCTGGTTCACTAATGTCCTTCTGTGAAGGAAATAATCTAAAAAATAAATTGCCATCCTCACCTGATCTGGCCTACATGTGACTCCAGACCCACAGCAATGTGGTTGACCGTTAATTGCCTTCTGGGCAATTAAGGATGGTCAATAAATGCTGGCCCAGACAGTGACGCCTATATCCCATGAATGAATAAAAATAAAAATTCAATTTTGATTTGGTTTTAAATTTCATGAACTACCGTGGTGGAATTTGAACCACATGTCACAAACTCCAAGCCTGGTCTCTGGTTTACTGGTCCCAGTGATAGTGCCATGATCTGGCTATCTACTTAAATGCTCAACGTTCTGATTCGAGAACACTATTTGCATCAAGTGCTGAAGAGTTGGCAGTTCAGTATCGTGCAACTGCCTCAGCTTGTGTCTCTGGTCAGATTTCTTTGTTGCGTGCATTGATAATGGCACTCAATAATGGTTTTCATCACACCTCAATTTTCAGCTCAGCAAACGTCTAAGGGGATAGCTGACTCTCACCTGAAGAATGGAGAAAGTGAGGACTGTAGATGCTGGAGATCAGAGTCAAAGAGTGTGGTGCTGGAAAAGCACAGCAACCGAGGAGCAGTAGAATTGACATTTCGGGCATAAGGTAGCTAATTGGATACCTTGGAGGCACTTGGACTGCTCTCCTTGGAAAGTTTGAGCAGTGATTTAATCAGGATGTTCATGTGATAGGATTAATATGCTACTGGTGGGTCTGAACATAGCAAGTTCAGGATAACTCAACAGTATAAGACAATCAGTATGTTTTATAGAGACAGAGAGATGTACAGCATGGAAACAGACCCTTCAGTCCAACCCGTCCATGCCGACCAGGTATCCCAACCCAATCTGGTCCCACCTGCCAGCACCTGGCCCATATCCCTCCAAACCCTTCCTATTCATATACCCATCCAAATGCCTCTTAAATGTTGCAATTGTACCAGCCTCCACCACGTCCTCCGGCAGCTCATTCCATACACGTACTACCCTCTGTAAAAAAGTTGCCCCTTATGTATCTTTTATATCTTTCCCCTGTTACCCTAAACCTATGCCCTCTAGTTCTGGACTCTCCAACCACAGGGAAAATACTTTGCCTATTTACCCTATCCATGTCCCTCATACTTTTGTAAACCTCTATAAGGTCACCGCTCAGTTCCGACGCTCCAGGGAAAACAGCCCCAGCCTGTTCAGCCTCTCCCCACTAATTGAATGTAGGTTGTATCTTCATGGTATATTCTTTGTGAAATAGCACCACAGAGGCTGGAATCATGTCACCAAGTCATCCTTCAATTTCCACATGGAGAGTCCTTGACACTGCTCCTGCTCCCTCAGAGCCAGTGTGTCAGAATGTCAGCCAGGGTTCCCTGATTGGACCAGATTAACAGCCCCAATCGGTGAACTCAGACTCTGAGATCCAGTTGGCTGACCTCTTTGCAATGACTACACTTTGCATCTATTCATAATTAACTTTGCATCCCATTTCACCCGGATACTCTCCCCTCCCACATGTGTTTGTATGATCTATAGTCTACCTGACTGGAATGTCATAAAATTCTGTTTGTTTCACTAAATTCTTTTTAGGAAAGGCCTTTATATGACTCCAGTTTACAATAATCTGATTGATTATGAAGGGTTAAGAAAGTCACTTAACCAACCAAAAAGTTGGCTCACCACTATCCTTATTGAGGTCAGTTGAACATGGCTCATTAGTGTTGGCATTATCAATGATGCCCACACCCTGTGAATGAGGAATACATGGAAGGTGGATGTTTCCTCTGACAGAAGTATAGAGCAGTCTCTGAATAAGGGGTTACCCATTTGGAACTGAGAGGAGGAGACATATCCTCACTTGTACAAGTTTGGAAATATGTTCTGGATGTCGGTTTGCGAACCTTCATCCAGAACTTCAACCTGAGCTACAAATCTTCTCAAAGGTCGCTGGAAAATATGTACCTGCCCAACTCCCCTACCCCGAGAACCGTGAGTATTTTGTTCTTGTGTATATTCAATACTGCAGTGAGGACTTTTTTGCAGGTAATAAGAGGATAGTGTGGGAAGGTAGAAATTAGCTGCAGATTCTGATTTAAAAGGGACCTAAGGGGCAACTGTTTCAAGCAGAAGGTGGTGCGAGTATAGAATGAGCTGCCAGAGGAAGTGGTGGAGGCTGGTGCAATTGCAACATTTAAAAGGCACCTGAATGGGTATGTGAATGGGAAGGGTTTAGAGGGATATGGGCCAGGTGCTGATAAGTGGGACTAGATTGGGTGGGATATCTGGTCGGCATGGACGGGTTGGACTGAAGGGTCTGTTTCCGTGCTGTACATCTCTGACTCTATTGAATGATAGTAGACTCAAAGGACCAAGTGATCAACTCCTAGTTCCTATGTTCATAAAACTCTTCCTTTACCCAACAATCTCACTCTGAATTGAAAGTTAAATGATTCTACAGCAATCTGACTTGTGTTCTCCTGTATTTGAGAAATAAAGAATAGATGCTAAATTTAATCTCTAAGTGAAGTTTCTGAGTTTGCAACACACCTTTTGCAATATCAGGGTGAAGTGACCTTTGCTTTTACTTTATGCTCTGTTTCCCTGTTGTGAAATTCCAACAGAAGTTCATTTCATGAAATATTCTGCATCCCACAAAACAATAGGAAGGAACAGGAACAGATCAAAATCCTCAAAAGGTGGGCAAATGAGTGAAGGAAAATAATACAGATGCTGGAAATCCTGAATACAAAATAGAAAATGCTGGGAACACACTGTGGGTCTGACAATTTCTGTCACCATTGATAGGGCTCTGTTGAACTATCTCTTGCAAGTATTTTACTCCCGCAGGGGAAAAAGAAACTTATGGGTCAACATATGGCCAAATACAAAAGAAAATCACAGGCAGCAATACCTGTGGGTTGACAATACCCGTCCGATAATACTTTGTGCTTTCCTTATTTCTTCCCCTCTCTGTGATCATTGAGCGTGGACATGTGCTGACTGCACTTGAGCAGAAAGGCAGCACATTGCTTTAGGAGGATGCAGTTTTCAAAGCCATGTGTCCTCACCCATTCTCTTGGGTCAGCTTAAAAGTTGTCAATGCAAATTTGAATAGAATCCAAAGAGAAGAGAATGATTCTGATCAATATGTATGGAGTTCCCCAGAACAATAACTTTTCTGTCCTCCCTCAAATCAGAACAGCTGCAATGTTCTATTTGCCCCTCATTTGCTATTGTAAGCCATGAACTTTTATAGAGAGGGAGTGAAAGAGAGATAAGCCAATTGAAAGTGTTGCTCTAATAATTGTTTGACATTTGTATGTAGCGACAGAAGGGAATTAATGAGAGCTTTGAATCTAAAGTTGAAGAAAGTCAATCTTATTGTTGCTTGACTAGTCTTTGCATTTAAAAGATCTGTCACGGGTGCAAGCTGACTGTATCGTTTCTTTAATGTAGAATCGCTCTCCAAAAAAATGCAAAGAACAGTATCAAATATTGGATTGGCGGGGGGAGGTTGGAGTGTGGATTTCAGAAGCTGTGTAATTCACTAAGCTGTGATGTGAATGGAGTCTCTATCGAAGTAAACTCTGCAAATGATGCAAACACAAGAAACAACAAACAGCAATAAAAAGGGAGGATGGAACTGCTGATAGAGGATGAAAGGTACTTTTTGTTTGACACCTGCCACACAAGGTACAGATAAATTGGTGCTCTTACAAGCTATACTTCACGATTTTTAAAAAAAGCCACAAAGCAAACTTGTTTGAAAGTCGAAAGTTTACAGAACTTTAATAAAAACAAATTAATTGAAGGTTGTCTTCCTGCTGCTTCTTAAATGTAAATAAGTCTTAACATAATTGTAAACAAAATAAATTGACATTGTTTCTCTAATATCAGGACATGATCGCAGTTGACTCTCAAAATAACAGTCAGAAATGAAAACAAAGTAAAATATAACACTTTGGATTTTAGTTCCCGGTTTCCAGCTGGTTTAAATTCCGCTCAGCAACGAACGATATATGATGGAAAGTTTCTTTTTAAAATTTAATCCAGAGTTACCTGTCACAATTTTTGCAAATGTACATAATGCAGGAGGGCTGTCAGATCTATTAACATTCTTTGACATAACTGCTTCTAGCATCTTATCTTCCAATGTTGCTGTTGTCTATAGAATCACAGAAAAGGTTTTAACAATGATCACATACTGCCTTTGTTTCAGTTGTTGGTGTGGTTTAAATCAGAGCCACTGTACCCAGTATAATACAAGGGAGAATTGCTATTGTCTTGTTACTGGAGGGGCAAAGGATGAAAAAGCTTTTCTGCGTTTCTTTGTGTGCAGTGCAAAGGCGACTGGAAGTTGAATGATGAGGGCAGTGATAGTTCGTGTCTCCACAGCCAAAGAATCCTGTGTGGGTGTGTGTAGTAGACTGGTCAATAGGCACTGGATGTCAAATTTCTAGACAAAGGCCAGGCTGTATCAGGAACCCTGTCTGCTGCGAGACGGATGGGGAAAATACATTGTTTATTTTCATCAAAAACTGCTGGTCCAGATAAGCGAGATGGAACATTAGTAAAACAGCCAATGTTCTTAAGTTTTACACTTATTCAGTACATGATAAGGACCATAGATCTCAGCTCATGGTGGGCAGGAGGGGAAAACAAAAAATATTGGAATAATGGGCGCCACACAATAATACCTCGACATCAAGGTATGTGTCAGTCTTAAAGCACCCGGAAATCATTCTAAAGGTTGGTGGGGAACTTGAACACCGAGCAAAGAAGGTGAAGTGCTGGTGTGGTTATCGCCGAATTGAAATCTTGAGAAAGAAGATAAACAGTAGAAATTCATTGGAGCGAAATTTAACGTAATGTGCAAATGAAGCAAGGCTGATGTGAGTAACAACTTTGTCACACAGTGATTGTTTAGGGTATGGAATGCACTGCTGGGGAATGTGGTGGAGGCAGGTTCAATTGAGGCATTTGAGTGCATTGGGTGATTATTTCGATAGAATTAGTGCAAAGTAATGGAAAGAAAAATGCAGGACACTGGCACTAGGTAACCAGGAAAGACTTGATGGGTCGAAGGGCCTCTTTCTCCAGCATAAAAGTTCTCTGGTTACATGCTTGGAGCACAGTTCACTGAATAAATAAAAAATGCCTTTAATCACAGTTAAACCTATCGAATTCATTGTCTTCATCGTCCATAACCAAGATCTTATGGATATCATTCAGGGTCACTTTGGAAATGGTGTCATCGTAAGGCTCCCATTCTGGATCAGATTTTGTGCTTTTGGCTTCAAAATCATGTCTCCACCACAAGACATCTTCCTGCCACTCTACTGAATGAAGCCTTCTGCATTGTTTGAACAATCCGTGGTAGTGTCTATTCCAAAAACCTCCCACAATTGGATGTCAAAACCAAACAAAATCTGAAGTCACATGACACCGGGTTATAGTCCAACAGGTCTATTTGAACTCACAAGCTTTTGGAGCACTGCTCCAAGTCAGGTGAAGTCCATCATCCAATCTGACCACGGCTGATCATCCAACTCAGTACCATGTTCCTATTTTCTCCTTTGATCCCTTTAGGCCTAAGAACTATATCTAACTATATATGTCGAAAGAGCAGTGCTCTGAAAGCTTGTGATATCAAATAAACCTGTTGGTCTATAACCTGGTATCGTGTGACTTCTGATGTCATCTATCCCAGTCCGACACCGGCACCTCCACATCATGAAAACAAAATATCAAGCTGACAGCATTCCTGTTTCCTCTCTTTTGGGAAGGCTTTTTCCAAACCTTATCAATCCATAACTTCACTCCATCTTATGTAATATGTAATATGTCTTTGAAATATGTAAGAACCCAAGGCAGGGAACTTCATTTTTTTGCTAAGGTTTTATGTTTGATAATGACCGTAGATTTTAATTTTGTTCTGTTGGCCGTGCAGACCTGTACCCTTGTGAATCTTGTCTACACACGTCCTGGTGTTTTCACTCCATGGTTCAGTTGCTGGGGATGTTGAAACTGACAGGCGTTTCAACCACATTCTTATGTGATTTCATGGGCACTTGTGTTTTTGTCGCCATTTGCTGGAAATTGATTCTTTCGCCATTGGGGCCTTTTGATAAGTCTCTGAGTGATCCTTCTGGACTTTTTATTATGTTCTATGAAGTAGGTACAGCATCTGTCTGTTGCTGCAAAGCCTTTTGTAGGATTCGTGGTTGGATCTGATCTTTTTAAGTGTGTCATATATTTGATGAATTAGCAAACAGAGTCATACAGCACAAGAACAGACCCATTAGTCCAACTCATCAATGCTGACCAAGTTTCCCAAACGAAACTAGTTCCAGTTGCCTGCATTTGGCCCTGATGTGACATTTTGCTAGAGATCAGTTTCAAACTTTGGTTCATTGGAAGGCCCTTTTCTGTTAGTTCCCCATCAACAGGCAGTCTGTTGTGTGTGGGCATCCCCTAATCTCCTTTGCAACACTTACAGTATTGCTTCCTGATGAAAGGCTTATGTCCGAAATGCTGATTCTCCTGCTCCCCGGGTGCTGCCTGACCGGCTGTGCTTTTCCAGCGCCACACTTTTGACTCTGATCTCCAGCATCTGCAGTCCCTCAACTTTCTCTTAACACTTTCAGTGTTACCTACCTCTATCCCATGCATCCGTTTATAAGGACCAAATGAGGACTGCAGGTGCTGGAGAGTCAGAGTTGAAAAGGTGTTGCTGGAAAAGCACAGCAGGTCAGGCAGCATCTAAGGAGCAGGAGAGTCGACATTTCGGGCATAAGCCTGATGAAGGGGTAATGCCCAAAACATTGACTCTCCTGCTTCTCGGTTCCTGCCTGATTTGCTGTGCTTTTCCAGCATCACTGTTTTGGACTTCCATTTATAAGACATCAGTCACTGTGGGGTGAAAATTGATAATGATTACAAATGTGAGTACAGCATATTGTGGCTGAAAAAGGGACTCAACTTGGATGTAAAAGTATAATTATGGGGGTTCTGGAAAAATGGGGTTTTCTTATCCAAAAATCACCTTATTGACCATGATCTACTTTGGATCTCCGATGTCAACATTCTTCAATATGAAAGCTAATGACTTGTGCATATTGGAGTCTTTGCAACTTTTGTAAACTAAATTATGAAGGTATTGGATAATTCTGCGTTTTTCCAATATTTGTTTCATTGTGCTTTATCTTATCCTCATGTCTAAAGCTCGGGCAGGACATCCTGCAGCTTGATGCTAAGTTGTACCCTAATCCGTCAATTCTGAATCTTCTGTCTAGTTGTCCTTTTTTTTCAAGCTGTGACATCGGAGCTATCATCTCTGACTTCTTTAGCATTTCTACTCACAACTGCACACAAGTACAATCATGTGCGAAGCACATGTAAATGTCATGTTTCACCTTCCCTTTGTATAAAATGAGCTGTTAAATATACTTTCAAATATGTTCAATCCAGGCTAGACAGAGGATGAAGGTTGTAAGATTTTTTTAAACAAACCAAAGTGTTTGTGTAGTCTCAAACCAGTTTGAAGTGGGTGTGAGTTCATAACATGTAATTGCTCCTAATTTAACCCTAATTATATGCTTCACTCAGATGCCACAGAAAGACAGTGAGTGTGGGAAAAAGAAAGAAATGTTACACTGGTCCAGTCAGGTTTATTCCACTGAAGTGAGGATTAAGAGATGCATTTGCTGTATTGACAAGAAATCTGTGTTTCACTAAATTGATTTAACTGACATGAAAATATTTGCGGTGATTACTCATGTGTTAAATAATATGCCAATTCCCCAACATTCCTAACTCTCATTTAAACTCTCTCCTCCTTTCTCCTGCAGTCTCCCACTTCCACAAACATAGGATGGTTCTAAGGAACTGTGCAATGTCATTCCATTTTATTATTGACTCCATGTTCTCATTTACACTGGGTGGAAGAAAGTGGCTCGACATGTTAGCCTGCTTTCTCTCTGTAAATGCTGCCTTACCCTCCAATATTCCTTATTTTCAGTGCAGATTCCAGCATCTGCAGTAACTTCCTCTAACTGAGTGGAAATTTTGTCTTAACCAAAATCATTTTTCACAGGCTAATTCTTGTCTGGACTAAGTATTTAAGCAAAGCTAGTTGCAGGATCTCGGGTAGATTTTCTTTTAACCTCATGTTGTATTGTCACACTTAAGACCTAGATACGACTCAAACTTTCCAGTACTTTGGCTACTTAGCCATGTGGTTGTGTGTGAAGAGGCAGCAGTATGAATTCTGAGAGTTGAGGTGTCGGAGGATTGATATCACTATTCACTGGTGGGAGGGAGAATACATGATGTCACTTGCAGTTGCACAATAATGTCTTGCAATTATATCGCACCTTTTATTTTAAATGTAGTAAAACATGCTTTATAGGAGTGTTGCCAAATAAAATTTGACATTGGGCCACATAAGATATTAGGTCAGAACAAAAGCTTGGTCTAACAGGTAGGTCTTTAAGGAGGAGAGAGAGAGAGGTGGAGAGGTTTAATGAGGGAATTCCAAAACTTAGATCCTTTAGCTGCTAGGGGCAGAGTCATTGAAAATAGAGGATGCACTGAGAAATTCTGGGAATAAACAGATAAGTTTCAATTGGCCTGACAGGGATTTTTTCCTTGTCACTGACATCTCTTCAATATGCATTTGGTCTAGGCTTACTAGAACAGACAGTTTTTCAAGGGCGAGAAAGGTACTACTCAACATTTGGGATTGAAAAATCCACAATTTAAGAATCTCAAGAATTTACATTCAAGTTGGAAGAGAAACTGAATGATTAAAGGCAGTTATTTACAGGTATGTGCAAATTGTGGCTTCCAAGAACTGGTTGTAACATGTTTCTAAAGATTGATATTGAAGTTATAAATTTTCATCTCTTGAAATATAAAGATGTATGTCTTACTTGAGTTATGTTATCAGTTTTACTGCAGAACTGAAATACATTTTAAAAGCAAATATTTTTCTTTTCCTTGATCTGTTCTCCAGATGAATAATAGTAATGCTGGGGAAAGGAGTGTGTTATCAAAAGGAAGTATTGACATCAAACACGCCCAGTGTCAGGTATAATTAACTATATGTAAATTGTGTTTAACTGTGGCAGGTGTGGGCATGAACTGGGGAATCCAGCTTGTGCCCATATAAGTAGATACACAAAAGATGGTAGTGTCCTCACCTCTGACACAAAAGGTCTGGATTCAAGGATTCAAGTCATGGTTATGCAGATGTGTTGTAACATGTCAAAGCAGAATGATCAAAACAAAATGTCAGTAGACACTAAAAACTGAAGAAAGGTCACTGGATTCTAAATGTTGACTTTGCTTTCTCGAACAGATGCTGCCAGACCTGCTGTGTTTCTCCAGTAATTTCTGTTTTTGTTTCCGATCTTCAGTATCCACAGTTCTGTGAAACTGTTGTCGTTGGTTTACATGTAACTGTTCCGTCACTGGATAAATAAATACCTATTCCAGTGTTTTAAGATTGTACCTGTTGCGTAAAAAGGAACCTCCATTGGAACTCCAGGTGATCATTTCTCCCTATGAAGCCAGTATTGCTACAAACACATTCCCAATATTGTCAGCCAGCTCTGTTATTAACACTCTCATCTCTTGAGTCAGAAAGTTGTGGGATCAAGCAAACATCAAGATTGATATGCTAGTGTAGTATTATGGGAGTGCTGTCCCGGTGAAAGTGCTGCCTTCAGAATTACAGAATCCCTACAGTGTGGAAGCAGGCCATTCAGCCCACACTGACCCTCTGGGGGAGTATCCCAGGCGGACCCAGACCCTTACTCCATCCCTGTAACTCTGCGTTTCCTGTGGCTAATTTCCATTAGCCTGCACATCCTGGACATTATGGGCAATTTAGCATGGCCAATTCACCTCACCTGTACATCTTTGGACTGTGGGAGAAAACGGCAGCACCCGGAGGAAATCCACGCAGACACGGGGAGAACGTGCAAACTCCACACAGTCGCCCAAGGCTAGAATCGAACCCGGGTTCTTGGTGCTGTGAGGCAGCAGTATTAACCACTAACCATTGTGCTGCCCCAAGTCCTTGCAATCGTCTTCCTGAAAATGCAGTGGAATCAGAATCCCTAGATATTTCCAAGCCAGGGTGAATGGATTCTTGTTAAGCAAGGGAGTAATAGACTGAGAGGTAATCAGATCATGTGTGATCTTATTAACTGGTGGAGCAGGCTCAGGGGGCCGAATGGCCTCCTCTTGCCCCTGATTTGTTTATTTGTATGTAATTCTCACCATATAAGTGGCAAAGTTAGAGACAAAGCAAGTGTATTAATAATAATTTAGGGAGCGTTGCTCTCATCAGTGGGTAAAGTAACAAAACTAAAATATTTCACCTATTTGAAAGCATTTATTACATAGAAGCCAGAGAACTGGTTACTTCAATGTAGGGAATTAATGGTAACTCAAAGACTTTTGCCTTCTGTATGAAAATAAGAGTATTGCATTTAAGGGTAAATCATCTGCACCTTCTGCAAATCCTGCCTTTACAAACTTGAATTCTTTTGTCAGATTATACAAGCAGGGACTCCCTGATTTGTGAACATCCAATTTACACACGTGATCCTTGACGGGGTGGGGGGGTATAATTTTAAACATCTGACCTGGAATCATACAGCACAGAAACAGACCCTTCGGTCCAACCAGTCCATGCTGACCATAATCCCAAACTAAACTAGTCCCACCTGCCCGCTCCTGGCCCATATCCCTCCAGACCTATTCCTATTCCTATACTTATCTAAGTGTCTTTTAAACATTGTAATTGTGCTCACATCCACCACTTCCTCAGGAAGTTCATTCCACACATGAATGTTTAAAAACAATTGCCCTCGTATCTTTTTTAAGCTCTCTCCTTTCCCCTTAAAGTTATGCACCTTAGCCTTGAAATTCCCCCATCCTAAGGAAAAGGCACTTGACATTAATCCTATCTATACCCCTCATTATCTATAAGCATCTATAAGGTCACCTCTCAATCTCCTATGCTTCAGTGAAAAAGGTCTCAACCTTTCCTTATAACTCAAACTTTCCACACCCGGCAACATCTGGGTAAATCTCTTCTGAACCGTCTCGAGTGACGGTTTCATACTGAGATTAGGAGGAATTTTTTCACTTGGAGGGAAGTGAATGTTTGGAATTCTCTGCCCCATGAAGGCTATGAGAGCCCAATCATTGAGTATGTTCAAGTCAGAAATTGATGGGTGTCCAAAGATTAATGATGTAAAGAGATGTAGAGATAATGCAGGAAAATAGCAATGGGGAGATGATCAGTACTGATGCAGAATGGCGGGCTAGACAGGATGGGCTGAAAAGCCTACCCCTGTTTCTATTTTTGCCGACTCTTTAGTTTGAGCAGGGGAAACGAGGCAGGACATCCTGCCGTCCAAAAGGCTTTTAAATGTTAATATTTGTATAGTGTCATTTCAACATCTCTCTGCCCATTGTATTATTCTCTGTTTAACATTCGGCAGCCACTGACCTTCAATATCAAAGATTCTGTGCTTAAACGACATGGACATATGCAAATGAAAAGATTTTGGGATTGCAACCACAATTTTAATTCACCTTTCTAATTATGCTTTTATAATCACAGAGGCAAATGTTTTCTGTGTCATATTGCATGTAATGAACATATATCATGCAGGTTCACCTCTGAATTCAGACAGTTTGATTATTATGCTATTATTTCATGAATAGGTTAACTTTTCTGTGCTTATTCTGTGTTCCTGGCCAAGAACTCCAACTTGTGGAATTCTACCTCCCTCAGTCTTTCCTTCCTCCACAATCTTTAGGCTTTTAAAATCCAAGCTGGGTGTTACCTGATCATTGCTTCCTGACTGACTTTGTTTTTTCTTTTGACTGCTTTTTGCAGCTTCAGTGGTGCCCAATCCTATTGTGAGTTAAGATCTTTCTCCTGGTCTCTCTAAAATGCACTGCCGTACAAGAATTCCTTTAAAATCGCCGAGGAAAATCTGAAAGGGAAATGCTGTTATCACGCCTTCATATTCTCAGAGGTTATTTACTTACTGCCTAATTTGCAGGAAATTGTGTATGGCAGTCATCAAAATAGGGAGGCATCAGGCAAGAGCTTAGCATGTGCTGAGCCCCTTCTACGTATCATGAGTGCTACGACTTTGCAAAATTAGCATTTTACAAAGAAAATTGAATTCGACTTCCTCTTTTTGTTTATTTTGCCAGGTTATTGTATGTGAGAGCATTACAAGAATGCAGGAGTGGATGGGATTTGGCACTGATCAGAGCTAACTTCAAAACGTAATAAAATCTCAAACTATGCTTAACTGTGTACCCTTCAGCCACAACCTTTTGCCCCAAAATGTTATCCAGCTCTCTTGAAAATATTGGCACGATTCACATCTCACAGTTGTGCCAATTAATTCCCGATGTAAGTCAATTTTATACATTTATCTTGTTGCTTCTGAATTTATGTCTGTGCCCTCAGATTGCAGTTACTTTCAGCAACATGTTGGAACTCTGTTTATCAATATTCCTTTGAATGTGGTTAAAAATCACACGACACCAGGTTATAGTCCAACAGGTTTATTTGGAAGCACTAGCTTTCAGAGCACTGCTCCTTCATCAGGTGGTTGTGGAGTATAAGATCGTAAGACACAGAATTAAAGCAAAAGTTTACAGTGTGATGCAGCTCAAATGATATATTGAAAAAGACTTGGGTTGTTTGTTAAGTCTCTCATCTTTTAGATAAATTCTGTGTCTTACAATCTTATACTCCACAACCACCTGATGAATGAACGGTGCTCCGAAAGCTAGTGCTTCCAAATAAACCTGTTGGACAATAACCTGGTGTTGTGAGATCTTTAATTTTGTACACCCCAGTCCAACATCGGCTCCTACAAATCATGACTACCTTAGAATGTTGAAAGTTACAATAAATGGGTGAAGGCAACGTAGTGGTAATGTCATCGGATTATTACTCCAGGGGCTAGGCTAGTTTCTCTGCTATTTCTCGAGCATTTTCAGTATTTGTTTCAGATTTCCAGCATCTGCTATGTTTTGATTTTGTGGCAATCCTCTAGGTGCATGAGTTCAAATCCCACCATGCCAATCTTTGGACTTTTAGCTGCAATTAATAAGCCTGGAATGTAAAGGTAGACTCTGTGATGATGACTGTTATCGATTTTCAAATAGAAGATACACTGTGGAATCATTTAAGGGAGCCAGGTATCCCATCATCAAGTCACACTTTATTTACATGAGCACAGTACATCGGCTCTGACCAGGCAGCTCAGAGCCAGTCCCTAGAGTGAGGACATTCTCTGAATCTCCTGCTTATATCTGTCAGCCATGACTCCCTGATTAGGCCATTAACCCGGACCAATCAGGGATCTCATAGTCAGAGATCCACCTGGCCCTGCTTCCAATCACTGCACACTGGTTTCCCTAATCTCCTTCAGGAAAGGACTGAAGGGTCTATGTTTCTATGACTCTGTGTACAATGGAGTAAAATGTTATGGGAGGGCAGGCAGAAATATGAAGCTATCAAATTAAGTAGGGAGAAGCTGCTTCCACTCTGAAAGGGAGCAGGAACGTGAGGTGCGTAGATTTAAAGTGATATAGAAATGACACAAAGGTGATGTGAGGAAAAACATATTTTTACACAGTGAGTATATCGAGTCTAGAATGTACCGCCTGGAAATCTGGTGGCGTCAAATTAGATTGAGGCATTCAAGAGGGCCAAGGAATGAATGATTTTTGAATGAATGGTTTTTGAAATGATTTTTGAATGAATGATTTTATTGTCACATGTACTTTTCAGTGAGATAAACAGTAACCTACAGTGAAAGGCTTCCCCTGTCGCCACAATCCAGCGCCATTTTGAATAATTTAAGAATAAGAAGAAAATAAGAAAGATGTGGCTTAAAGAGTGTCTGTCAATCCTGAGCCAGCTCATTGGCACTGCCAAACCCCCCTTCCTCCACCTCGCTGCCGTCTATTACAGACCCAACCAATGTCCAAGTCGCCACTCTTCAGGCGCCGTCTTCTCCTGCTGGGTCAGCTCTCCTCCCCCATCACCTCAGCACCGCCTGCACCAGACCCACCAACATCGGAGTGTCATCTCTCGCCACTGGGCCTTTTGGGTTGGAATTGTTTGGGGCAAGTTCCAGGGTGACACCCGGCAGTTTTGGTTCAGTTCCCGCACTGGCTGAGGTTAGCATGATGGTGCTTTTGCTCTCACTCTCTCACATGAAGGACTCTGTCTCTGTCTCTCCTGCCTTAGGAATAGTGACCCTCAGGTTAAACCACCACCGGTCCCCTCTCTCTCTTTCTCTAATGCAAATTTGTGTTTGTTGGGATCACGTTCTGTTTGAGATAGTACGTGTTGCTTTTTAGTTCAATAAAACATTTGCATTACATCCTCAGCCGGTGTTTCCTTCCTTTACCTCCTCCTGCGGCAGCCCTCTGCTACAGTCAGTCAAATCCTGGTCTCCCAGCTGTATCACCTGTCTGGTCTGCTACCAGAACCTTACCTCTTGCATTCTGTGCTTACACTCCTGTGGTAACCCGTATTTAAGATAAGAATGTCAGTGTGGGGTGAGTAAACACAAGGCGGGCTCCTTTGCTGTGGTTTCTCTGACTTTGAGGCATTCTGATGATAGTGTTGGCAGTTAAGGAGGGAGTGCCCGAGCTCTACATTCACAGAATATTCCTACTTGGAGGTAATTCATGGCTGTTGACCCATGGTTTCTCTCAGCAATGTGATATTCCTCTTGTGAAACAGGAGACCTTGCTTAGAAGTTAATAAATCTCCAGTTCTCTTTTCCCCCAACCCCCTCAAATTATAAACCTGTGACAGACAATAAGCAACTCAGGTTAGCACCATTTTGTACAGCATTATTTTCACAATGAAGCACAAAATAATGTTTACTGATCTTATAACATAAGTCTATTGAGATATAGAAGCAAAGTCCAACTGGGAGTAATCAGCATTATGTTGTACAGACGCAAAGTTAGATGTTTGGTGTGTATCATGAGTAGACTTTTCTGTTTCAGTTCTTGTTCCAGCCCATGGATTCAGTCTAACTACAGCTAATGAACTATGGGCTCCCTGTCCACTTGCAAATTCCTTTATGGTGTAGGTAATTCAACCCACCATTCAGAATCAATCGACATTCCTTATCGTTTTGAGATATGAACTTACAGACCTACTGAAGCATTCCAAAGTAATTATTAGAACTGAGAAAGCATTGATAAGCATATTACACTCTGCATAGCAGGCTAACATCTACTAATTGACAGCAATTTTTCAGGTCAAAACAGCATCTGGTTTGGAGAAGGAAGAGAATACTCCAATATGGTCAATTTGTAGGTAACTTGTGTATTATTTGACAAACCGTTTCAGGGCCTGGTGTGTCTGAATGGCTTTGTGACCAGAAGATGGATTAATGTCTTGGTTTGATTCAGAAATTGTCATTTGCCCATGGATTGAGTTGTATGTTTATTGTCCACTCTCAAAAGCCACCGTGAATTTAGGTGCAGTCCATTTTTCTGTTAGAACTATTCGCACACTGGGCTAGTGTTCGTTTGTTCCAGTTTTAATTGTAGCCCAGCATAGAAGACATTCAGGGCACTAGTTTACAGATCTGGCCAGGCAGGGAGAAACGTATGATACCCTGGGTCACCTTGCCACCTTCCTCACGCCCACTTTCAACCTCTCTGCATTTTGACAGGCCCTCAGCTGAATCCTAGGCTTCAGCCCAGTTGACGCCATTGGTTTCTTTAAGGGCTGTTTCCCATCTACCTTCAGATTTGAGGTTAATGAGAGGGGTTCAGAGGCAATTAGGGATGGCCCGACAGGCCACCTTGCCTGAGCCAGGGGTTGGGAAGGGTGACGTCTCCCTCAAGGGCCTCTTTTACTATGTCAGTTACCATCCCTCCTTCACCCCATAGGGCTACCCACTGAACGTGCTCCTCCCAATCCTAGCCCCTCTATCAAGCTCCCCCCCTATTGACCCTAGTGCTGACTATCAATGCTGGCAAATGGGACTAGGTTAATTTAGGATATCTGGTCGGCATGGATGAGTTGGACCGAAGACTCTGGTAATGTTCTGAGGACCTGGGTTTGAATCCTGCCACAACAGATGGTGGGATTTGAATTCAATAACAAATTTGGAATTGAGGGTCTAACGATGACCGTGAAACCATTGCCGATTGTCGG
The DNA here is from genome assembly GCF_004010195.1 of Chiloscyllium plagiosum. NCBI lineage: Eukaryota > Metazoa > Chordata > Chondrichthyes > Orectolobiformes > Hemiscylliidae > Chiloscyllium > Chiloscyllium plagiosum. The sequence goes on from NC_057718.1 coordinate 99,151,913, forward strand.
GAAAAACCCATCCGGTTCATTAATGTCCTTTAGGGAATGAAATCTGTTGGAATTATGTTAACAATTAGTTCTGCCATTTGGAGTTACATCTGTGTGGTATTGGTGGAGAATGAAGCAAAAGATGACCAGAATTAGAAAGTTTAAGAAAAAGCAAGTTGGATAGAGAGAGAGAACATTTTGCAAACAGTTTCAGCTATTTGAGCTAACATAAGATTTATTACTATTTTGGACAAAATTAAAAAAAAAACTGTGTGCTTTTGTTGCAAACAAATTTATTGATGGATCCTCTTACAATTAATAAATTAATATTTGTCTTGGGAGCTATAACTTAATCTTGTTAAGTTTTTAAGCTATACTTATTTCAAACCCATTGCTAATAAAGTTTCCTTGTCTTGACATCTGGATAGCTATTAAAATGCCAATTTATCAAAAAGAATTTGGGGCTAAGAGTTGAGTTGATGATCTGAGCTACGGGCGGCATGGTGGCTCAGTGGTTAGCACTGTTGCCTCACAGTCCCATGTTCAATTCCAGCCTCGGGTGACTGTCTGTGTGGAGTTTGCACATTCTCCCTGTGTCTGCGTGGGTTTCCTCCCACAGTCCAAAGATGTGCAGGTCAGGTGAATTGGCCATGCTGAATTGCCCGTAGTGTTCCGTGCATTAGTTAGGGGAATGGGTCTGGGTGGGTTGCTCTTTGGAGAGTCAGTGTGGACTTGTTGGGCCGAAAGGCCTGCTTCCACACTGTAGGGAATCTAATCTAATCTACCATGAGGTTTCTCAACAATGGGTTGGATGCAATAAAATACTTCAGTTGTGAAACCCAGGCCAGGCAATCTTTGTTGCTACCTGTTATTGTTCCTCTCGATTCAACAACCAGTCACTGTGGTTCTGAGTAACATGCTTATTTCTGGGCTGGAGCTACTTTGCAAGACTGGAGTGTAAATAATAAGGTTGACCCTCCTGTGCAGTACTGTGGGAGTGCTGCTTTGTTGGAAGTGCCATTATACAGATGAGATGTCAAACTGAGGTGCTGTCTACCCTCTCGGATGAAACAAAGGAGATTCTATACTGAAGAAGAGCAGCAGAGTTATTCCCAGTATCCTGTACCAGCATTTATCTCTCTACCAAAATCCGATTGTGTTGATATTATCAATTTGCTGTTTGACACAACATGCTGTGAACAATATTTTCCTCCATTTATAGCAGTAACCACACATTGAGAATGGCTCATTGGCTGCAAAGTACATCTGGTGATCATCACTGACATTTTCTTTCTAAATCATTCCTTTCATAAATTCAATATTGGATAAGTTTGCAAGATAGATGGAAGGTCTTCACCTGGCTGAAATTTGCTTTCTATCCATATTGTTTTTCTCATGCTTCATGTTAAGCAAGTAGGTAGGTGCAAGTTTATTGGGGAAGATCGAACGTTTCAGGTTATGATTCAATCGGATACAATGTGATCCTTTTTAATTGGCAGAGCAGATCTTGAGGGGCTGAATGGTCTAAACCCACTCCTTAATCAAATGTTAATGCTTGTATTGAAATAGCAGGGAGTAGAACCTTCAAGTGTGTTGAGTGGTTATCCAGCTGCAGAGAAAATGAAGATATAAATGGTTATCCATCTGAAATTAAAATTCCCTCGAAAGAAAATAAATGTGATGCTTATGGTGCCTCATTTTAGACGTAAATCTCCTTTTTTTATTCTTCATATAGAAGCAAATTTTAAACTTCTTTTATCTAACTGTTGCTGTAATAAGTGTGTAAATTATTCATTAATCTCAGGTTTAGCAACATAAGAGCACTTTTTTTTGAGGATGAGCTGGGAGTCTTGTTGACGGTGCAACACTTTGCATTACGCAACTGGCCAAGCAGAGACTAGAATTTTCAAAGACTACTGTATGATGTGGCTTCACTGACCACAAGACAGTGGTTTCCAATGTTTCCTGGAGAAACCACAAGATCTGTTTGACCCATCTCAAGAAAATCTTCTTCCTTCTCGACATTAGTTTTCCCTCCCAGTTTGTAGATAAAGCTCCTGATACTGAATTGAATAGAATGCTAGTTCTTTGATTTTGAAAAACCGATTTTAACCACATTCTGAGTCAGCGATGAACAGAAGAATAGCATCTTCAATGCATAACAGCATTATGAAACAAACACTTCTGCTTAAAGTTCGTTACTATAAAATCTAAGAATGAATGATGGTCAGGCAAAAAAAAATTGACAAGCAAAGACATAACAAAGTTAATTTAAGTAATGGTTGATTTAGCAGTATCTTTATAACATAATTTTGTATGATAAACCATTTCTGGCACTAATTTCCTTTAATCCCTCTAAGTGTTAATTTATTAAGTTGTAATTGGGATTCCACAATAGAAACATGTATACCACATACAACAGATGTATGACAGAACCAAAGAATAAGACTCACATGATTTATATTTGCAATACAGGTGGCAGAATATGTCACACAAATAAAGAATAAAGCAGTCATGGACTTGCACTGTCGGGAATAACAGAACAGTGCAGTAATGTGATTATGGTAATGATCAACAAGTCATAGTCTGCTGCTTTTGTTAGCAGTAATTAACTTCTCGGAATGACAGAGGCAGCTTTCTCTGTGTACATCAGATGGCCCTGTCTTTGTGTCCCAGTCTTCCATTTTCCCCGCAGGGACCACAGGCCTTCAAGTGCATGACTAAATGAATTCATTTCTGGAACAAAGATTCGATAGGGAATAGAGATTGATATCTTTTGTTTAGGACATTCAATACCATACACCAAGCCAATTATTTAAGCTGTTTCTGTCAGTCTCATTACTGCTCCTATTGAGGCATGCTCTATGCTGATCATTCTCTTCCAAGAATGTAGTGGAACAGATTAGAGGTTTAATGAGAAAGCTTCTATTGGTTAAGAGTTTTCTCCCACCCCCCGATCATTGCAGAATTTAGCAATCATACATAGGCAATAGGAAGGGGCTAAATTCAATCTTGCATGGACTGATCAAAGGCAAGTTCGAGATTGCATGAGTCACTTTGTGACTTCTTATAATGAGGGGACATATGTGTATACCTTCCTGTAACAGCAGTCTCATCAGCTGTCCCATTTGTGATGAGAGTCTGTGAACACAAGAGAAGATTTATGCTTGTTGGCATTCATTTGTTGGGGATGTTTAAGTACATGCCTTTAAACATTATTACGTTGATTTGTCGGTGATTTTTTTTTCTCGTCATGCTTCAGAGAATGGTTTCTGTGTTTAGTGACCATCTAAAATGAATGTTGTTTGCACAAGAGACTTTATGGCACTGTCGACAAACGTGGCAGTAGTCAATTTTCCTCCCTATTCAATTCACAAATAAATCTTTGACTTCGACACAAGTCCGAGCAAGCTGATGTGTTTGTGAAGTAATATCACAGCCCATGTCCTCTCTGAAGTTTCTTTGCAAGTTTGTGTTTTAGAATTCCTGAGTTGAACTATCCTGGAAATACCTCCAGATAAACCAACAAAGTTGTAAGTGCCCTGTTTATTTCAACACAAGGTATGTTACACATTGCATCTTGAAGGTAACATTCAACACAGTGGGAATCCATTGTTAACGTTTAAAAAATGGTCACTGCACTCTAATGTAATTTGATGAAATGCTGGGACATATTTTGATGTAGTAAAATGCTATATAAATACAATTTATTGTTCCATGCAAAGACCAGTGAACTCCCTGCTGGAGTGTTACATTATTTAACAGTGCAAACTCTCATGCCATTCCTACACAGTTCTGTAAAACTCCTTTGGTTATTATAGTTGGTCGCAGCCAAGTATTTTTACATTAATAATACCTGGAAATTGTGTTAAAAGATCACATGGCGTTTTTTTCAGTTCTTTCATTTTTTAAAAATGTAAATGATTCTATGGTTTATAAATGTTTTTAAAAAATAAATTATTAATACTTCCTAAAGGACTCTGGTGTATTAAAAGACAAAACATTGATTTGATCAGTCTAGCAGTCTGCTGACCATCAAAAATGATATTATCTCATTCAAAGTAGCCCTTAGAATAATAATGTGTACTGGATTTAACAGCATTCCTAACATGTGCATGTATATCTGTATGTGCTTGTTTGAAAACAGAAAGGCCTTTCAAAATTGAAGAACACATGGTGTTAGTCTATTGTGTAACAGCATTCATGAACAGGAAGAATTATTTTACATTAAGCATTTGTGTGAATTTTTAGTTTTGTTTAAGTAGACTGGAAACCTTTGCAGTTGAAGAGGCAAGACATTGTTATAAGAAGTAATGAGATAGCTTGCAAGCCTAACACGGCCTCTACTTTTCGAATGGTCAGCTAAACTGTAGCAACATGTATTTAAGATAATGTAGTTGTGTCAGGAAAGAGACAACAGCATGGATTTAACTGAAGCGTTAGTTGCAATTTAAATAGGTTACCTGAGTAATGTAGAAGATGGAGAGGCAAAGAATGTACCGTCCACTTGATTTTGAATCAATATTTGGAATAAGGCTGGAATTTCAAGATTGTTCAAAGATCGGTCACACTAAATTGTGCGTCTCGTTGTAATAAATTTGACATTTTCTTGCAACACCAGGATAGAGCCAGTATGGTATCTCAATTGATGCTCAATTATTTTTCATTGTTCACTTTTATTATTTGTTAATTTTAAATAATTTTTATAATAATTTGAATTATGATCATGGACAATTGCTTCAAAATCTCAGGTGGAGGCAGTCACCAAAACACTATACAAAGGGCCTGTGGGGGACTCGAATATGGTAACCGTGAATGTTATAATGGCCGGGTTTTGACTTTGTTTCAGCTTCTCGAAAGAGTTTGGCCTTCTGCAGACAGTTTAACAGTTTCCCTCTGCTTGAAGATCAGGGAAACCCTTTGCAAAATGATTTTACACGATCTCCCCATCCCCAGAAGTTCTGAGACTTCCTGTCAAAGTCACATTGGATACTGTTTGGAAACTTCCCGTAATGGGAGGGTACTGCATGAGACTGAGAGAGCAATTAGGGTTTTAAAACTCTGAATAATTCCCATTGTGTGAAAAGGAAAAAGACTACTTCCTGTGATTTAAGCAGTCACCAGCTTAAAATTCTCATAAAGAATGAGGAGAGGTTTTCGGAGAACTCTCATTGTACTCAGAATTATCGGAGCATGGAATGTTTTGAGGAACAGTTGAAGAGGAGACCATTGGATTTTCTAAAAGTCTGGATAAACGTTGGAGTTAATGATGTCTGCAGGGCACTGGGGGCATGAAACATTGGGATTAGTGTCAGAATGCAACAGCACTGGCCAGAATGGCCGTCTTCTGAGGACAAGTGGTGCGAGGCATGTGTGATTATTCTAAATTCATCACGGACTTTGACAATTACGTAGCATGTTTGGATAAGGGTGTAAGTGAGACGAAATTAGTGATTGGAGCTCTGCGACAGAATGTAATGAATTGTAAAGTAATAATGTAATGTGTGTTAAAGCTTTGCTTGCCTGAGGCAATTTAAGTTCCCACTTATGGTAATAGTTTGTCATCTTTAAATACAGCGCAAAGACACTAATGAGGTCGACAGAGGTTAAAAGAATTCATTCTCAAGAGGCAACCCTGTTATCCCCAGGGACGAAGAGCATTGCAGTTTGTTTTAGATCTACATGTTTGAGGTAGAGTCGGCAAACTGTTACCCAAGTATAGCTGGATTTCAATCCCGTTGACATACCTTCCCATGAAAACGTTGTGCTGTTGTCTTACTTTACACGTAGCCGCAAGCTGCAATATTCATTTACCCCAAGATGTCATCCACCAATGTATCACTCGGGGAGATGGGCTTCACTACCGTCCGTAAGGTTTCTTAACAATCTCCATGCTATATCCAAATGGAACATGCAGAGTCTAACTGCAATGTCAGATGAAAATTGTTCATTAATAAGGGTTTGTGCAGCTTGCTTTACTGGAAGTACAATTTGGTGGTGCTGGTGTTGGACTGGGGTGTGCAAAGTTAAAAATCACACAATACCAGGTTATAGTCCAACAACAGGGCTATAAATTCTGTCTTACAATGTTATACTCCACAACCACCTGTTGAAGGAGCAGCGCTCTGAAAGCTAGTGCTTCCCAATAAACCTGTTGGACTATAACCTAGTGTTGTGTGATTTGTAACTTATGAAAGTACACAGCCAGCAGTGAAATATTGATTTGTGAAATGGTTTTGTCATTTATGCCAGGGTTATAATCACCTTGTAGCATTAACGGTAGACTAAATAATCCAGAGATCCAAGTTCAAATCCAACCAAGGCGGATAGTGGAATTTGAATTCAATACAAAAAATACTGGTATTAAGATTCTAATGATGACCATGAAACTGTTGACTGTTGGAGGGGGGAAAAGCCCATTTTGTTTATTTAATGTCCTTTTAAGAATGGAAACTGCTGTCCTTACCTGGTCTGGTCTACATCTGACACCCATTTCATTGACTGCCTTCCGGACAATAAACACTGGTGTCACCAGCAAATCAATCAGTGAATAAAACAAATGCTATGTACATTTTTAATACAAGTTTTCCTTTAAATAAATCATTTGTGTTTGACTAAAAACCAAAAACTGCAGACTCTGTAAATCAGACACAAAAAATAGAAATTGCTGGAAAAGCTCAGGAGGTCTGGCAGCGTCTGGGGAGAGAAATCAGAATTAACGCTTTTGGTCAAGTGACCCTCTGATTTCTCTCCACAGATGCTGCCTGACCTGCTGAACGTTTTCAGCAATTTCTATTTTTTGTCTCATTTGCATTTATGTCTGTTTTACACATTTAAATGTTGTAATAGTGAAATGATCTTGCCGTTGTGACGATACTACAGCTTTTGGAGGTGTATTTTGACCTGTTTGTTTTATGAGGAAAGATTGAGACAGAGATGATCAGTAATCTGCTTCAAAGCCAACAAAATAAACCATTTGTGAGGCTTTGGGTTTTTAAAAAAGTTGAAACAATAGAAGCAGCCTGAATGGTGGGATCAAGCTCTCACAGTACCAGGATTTTTAGTTTAGCTTTCAGCAGTTGCTGGGGTCTTGAAGCGGTATATGGAAGCTTTTATTCCTCTCTGTTACAGCTAAAAGCTGGGGTTCTCTTCCCGCTGCTAGAATTTTATGTCCGAAAATCTATTTTACTGAATTTGCCTTTGCCCAGGGTGTGCTTATGGGATGTTCCTATATTGGAACAGTTAATTGGTGTTAGTTAATGTATAGATTACTTTGTTAAGCATTTTGATAGAGTTAAAGTTAAGTCAATTCTTTTATTTTTATTTTGTTTGTATTTTAACTATAGTATATAAATAAAGTATGTTTTATTTCAAGGCTAGTAGTTTGACCAATCGAATTGCATCCAGAACACAATGCCTTACACTTACCTTTAGAATAAGAAAAAGTTAGGGTCTAGATTATCTTCTTGTATTTTGAGGGAGTTTGGTTGGGTCCATAACACTCTCTTAACAATTGCAATCAAAATGATAAAAAGTGGATTGAATTAACAAAATGGTGATTATACATACTGACATCTCCCCTCAGCACCACCCAAGGACTATTTTTGACCCCACCCTATCACCTCAAAAATAAGGGATTGTTTCTCTGTTGATGTGACCTTGATTTTATCTAATAGATTATGGCTGAAACATCATTATTTGCAGATCTGGAAGGAGTGACATTTATTTGTGTTTGAAAGTAGTAAAAATTAAATAGAGTTTTGAAAAATAGAAATGGGATCAAATATTTCTTTCACTTTTTTAAAGTGAATTGTTATGTGGCTATGTTCAAATTCTCCTTTATGGCTGGTGGAGATTAAACTCAACTACTTAAACTGTACAAAGTTAAAAATCACACAACATCAGGTTATAGTCCACCAGGTTTAATTGGAAGCACACTAGCTTTCGGAGCGACGCTCCTTCACCTGATGAAGGAGCATCGCTCCGAAAGCTAGTGCTTCCAATTAAACCTGTTGGACTATAATCTGGTGTTGTGTGATTTTTAACTTTGTACACCCCAGTCCAACACCGGCTCCTCCACATCATGACTTAAATTGTGGAATTGAAATACAATAATAAATAAATAAATCTGGAATTGAAGGTATGGCGGTAGTGGCCCTACCTTTCATCCAGGTGATCTGGGTTCAAGTCTTATCTGCTCCAAAAGGTGTACAATAATATCCCTGAGCAGATTGACGAGGGGAATATTTAAATCTGGAATTGAAAACTTGTCTCTATAATAGTGATCATAAAACTATAGGTTATTCTGCTACAATGCAGCAGTTGCGTTCCTCTGCAATCTCGTGCTACAGAAAAATGCACTATGGAAAATCGCAATAGAAAAACATGCTGTAGAAGATCACTGTATCCATTCAATAGAAAGTTTGCATTGTCCAAACAACGTCCACAATTCAACAATCATGTTATAGCCAATTTGCATTGATGAAATACGTATTATACCAGAATGACCTGTACTATCAATGTTATTTTGCCATGGTAGCCATGGTGATCCAAGTTAGGCCAAACAACTAGGGGAAGACCTCCCACCAACATTTCAGGGAGATTCCTTTGGGCAATTGATGACTGGGCCTCCTGTCCCTTTTCAAATGCAATGACGAGATCGCTAAGAGCTAAGTTCAGGAAGCAGCAGATCCTCAGTCTCATCAGCGCCATCATGAGCAATGGTTCTTGCTGGTACTGCAGCCAATCAGTAGCAACCTCAAAGGAGGAGGCCCCGAAGTAAGCCCCAATGAGAGTATTGGGAGGGAAGGGAGGAGGGCATGGTGTAGGGGATTAGACATCCTGTAGAGTGACCTTTGCAGGTAGGTGGTTCCTCTGTGGCCCAAACATGACCAGAACCCCCTGCCTTAAAACTGCAAGGAGCTGCCAGATTTTACTGGGCAGTGTTTGGAGGAATGAAGCCCTTAAGTGGTCCTTAATTAGCCAGTTAAGGGGCTCAGTTGATCTTCAGCAGGAAGGCTTTGACTTATCTTCCTTGCCACTGAGTGAATTGGAACTGAAAAATGTGTTGCTGGAAAAGCGCAGCAGGTCAGGCAGCATCCAAGGAGCAGGAGAATTGATGTTTCGGGCATAAGCCTTTCTTCAGATTCCTGAAGAAGGGCTTATGCCTGAAACATCGATTCTCCTGCTCCTTGGATGCTGCCTGACCTGCTGCGCTTTTCCAGCAACACATTTTTCAGCTCTGATCTCCAGCATCTGCAGTCCTCACTTTCTCCTACTGAGTGAATTGGACAGAGTTGACCAGGCAAAAGGAACTCCACGCCTTCAAGACACAAGTTCCCTTGTCCTATTGCCATCAAGTCTAGATCTGTACTCTTTCCAGCAAGGACAGAGGTAGAAATATTTCAATTTAAATATTTTTCACCTAAAAAGTCAAGGTCTACTTTAACATTTAACCCTGTTGAACCCTAGACCAGCAAATGCAGCAGGGTGTGACTTGTGGGAGTGAAATTGGACCCCTCCTAATCCATCTGACATACTGTGACACTTTCTTTTCCAATTCACTCTTGGGATGTGAGAATCACTGGAAAGACCAGCATTTATTTCCCATAGTAATTGTTGCAGAGGGGCTGCAAATCTCTTGAGTGAAGTTGCTATTAGCCTATTAGTCAGTTCCAGGATTTGGTTCAAGTTTGTCATGGTTATAATTTGACTGACAATACGCTCAGTTTGCATTAATATGATGTCCATCTTTCTCTGCCTAAAGCTTCCAGTGTAGACAGGCAGGAGGCTGGAAGAACACAGCAAGTCAGGCAGCATCAGGAGGTGGAGAAGTCAACTTTTCAGGTGTAACCCTTCTTCGGGACTGGGGGTGGGGGCGTCCAGTACCTTGTTGAGACATTAATGCCGGACACTCCTGCATCTAAGTCCAAATGTTCCAAGTTCTCGTTTTAATCCAGAGACGTGAGCCTATAGTCTCTCTAATGTTCCAGTGCACTGCTGAGGTTGTGCTGCACTGTCAGAGGTTCCCTCTTTTACAGTAAGACGTTAAATCCAAACTCTCTCAGCTGGATGCAGAAGATCCCTTGACAGCACTCAGCTCAGTTCTTTCTGTAACCCTGACAACCCAGTTATTCATTGGACGTGCTGGTTATTTATTTCATTGCTGTTTGTGGGAGCTTGCTGTGCTGAAATTGGCTGCCACCTTTCCTCTGTTACCCCAGTGGCAGTACTTGAAAAGATTTCCATTTGCTTGTAGGTGAGGTACAGCTTATAGGAGCAGGGAGGTTATGCTGGAGCTGTACAGAACTCTGATGGGTCACAGCTGGAGTACTGTGTGCAGTTTGTAGGTTTAGAGAAGATTTGAGGAAGAGGGTCTTCACCCAGAGGATAGTGGGGTGTAGAATGCATTGCCTGGGAGGGTAATTGAGGCAGGAAATGTCATAACTTAAAAAAATACTTTGGATGAGGCCTTGAAGTGCTCTAACATTCAAAGTTGCAGGCCTACACAGGAAAATGGGGCTACTGAAGGTGGTAGTATAATTTTGGCCACACAGATGCGAGGTCAGAGGTCAGTAATGTAATGGTTCTATGAGAGGTTTGAGATGTCTTGTGGTTATGAATGTGAGCCAGCCTTTCTTCCTTAAACTATTTCAGATTGAAAAATGCTGACTGTTGACATGTTTTAAAATTGTACCTTTTCCTGATTGACCATTTAAGGATCAGAATAAGAACCAATTGCTGCATGTGAATTTGTAGTGCAAATGCAAACAAGTCTCACCTATCTGTCTTTAAGTCAAGGTACAAAGGCACCAATAGCCCTTTCTATTTTCTTTCAAATTGTGTGTATAAATGCTGTGAAGTTTGTTAATTATCAAACAAACCATTGTTCTCCCCATTAAAAGACTCAATGTACAATAACTCAAAATGACATTTGAATGGACACTGTTTGTTGCTTATCCTCATCAATGTAGGATCAGTGCCTGGGGGAAATATAGCTCAATGTGGGGCTACAGAAGTGAAGTTTAAGATAAGATAACATTGCATCAAAAAGTGCAACTAGAAATATGGCCTGGATACATACACACAGACTCTCACACGCACACTGACAGCAACGCACACAGACATAACCGGCCCCCCAACACACACTGACACATACTGACAACAGACACATGCACAGACACATATTGGCGCGCGCACACAGACACATTGACACATGCACACTGACATAGACTGACAGACACACACACATACTGGTACACGACAGACTGACAGACGCGCACACACACACAGACACATTGAGACACACACACTGACATAGACTGACAGACACACACACACACATACTGGCACACAGACACAGATTGACACTGACACGCACACACAACCATATTTTTGTGAACAAAAATGTGAGGGATGGGGTGGTGAGGTTACGTTTCGTTGTAAAATCACAAGATATGAACTCACCATAGCTTAATTCTTTTGGTCAGCAGTGCTACTTTCCCAGGATTGATCAGAAAAGGGTAATTGTAGTCCTGGGCGGAAGCAACGCTAACTCAATAAAGAATCAATTGGGACAACTGTTTTCCCTGAGGGTATTGGATCAGCCATGCTGAGAATGTTCCATCGGAATGATTCCCGTTTTAGTTTACTTGTTGGAATTATAAAGATCACATGGAGAGTCTTGGGTGAATGGAAGCCACAATTGTTAACTTGTACATTGATGTCATAGTGTGATCATTGTACTCGAATTCACAATTATCAGTGACTTATCAAAACAATCTGCTTAACAATTCAGTGACTGTTAGTGTTTGTGATGAGCATAATTACATGAAATGTAATGGGTTTGTAACTGGGGATTGCTGCCTTTTTTTTCTTTTGTCCCTTACTTCCAAGTCATAAAGTAGTGAAAGACCTCTTTCTGTATGTTCAAAAAAATTCTCTTTTGAATGTTATGATGTGGAGATGCCAGTGTTGGACTGCGGTCAACTAAGTTAAAAGTCACACCACACCAGGTTATAGTCCAACAGGTTTATTTGGAAGCACTAGCTTTTGGAGCGCAGTCCCTTCATCATCTTTCACCATCTGATGAAGGAGCAGTGCTCTGAAAGCTAGTGCTGCCAATTAAACCTCTTGGACTATAACCTGGTGTTGTGTGACTTTTAATTTTGAATGTTAAAGCTTAGAAGTGACTGTTGGTAAACAGTCAATCTGATTGCAAGAAAGTGAGATTAAAGGTTTTTTAATGAAGTACATGTTCCAACCAGGAAGCCTGAAGCCAGCCTGCGATTCTATCTTGAGTCTTATTTAACATTTTCTGAACAAGCCCCTGAGGCACTCCACCTATTTTAAGACAGTCCAGATATTGCAGAGTTGAGGAAGTAAGCCAATAGCTTTCGGATTCAGCGTGTTGATTTTATTTTTGAAATGAGAAATCCTTTTGGTGGTGGTATTTGCTTAGATGATAGGCTGTGTTGCTGCTCTACAATGTCCAATTTGGACTGAAGTGGACACTCCTTTATATACAGTAATTCAAAGGTCTCCTGCTACTTTAAGCAGCTTCCTATGTCTATTGTAAATGGCCTGATATGATATGAGATGGACGTCCTGAAGGCATTCTTCATATTCCAGTTGTTCCTCTGAAATTGCCCCTCATTACAGTAGCAAAGGATGAACCACTTGAGCCTTAACAAGAAAAGGCAATTGTCTTTTCAAGATGTAACGATTTCAATCAAGCAATAAACTGCAAGTTACATTGACTAATTCGACCAAATACCAAGAACTAGGGCGCATAGGTTTAGAGTGAAAGCAGAAAGATTTAAAAGGGACTGAAGAGGCAACTTTTTCATGCAGAGGGTGGTGTGTGTATGGAATGAGTTGCTAGAGGAAGTGGTGGAGGCTGGTACAGTTACAACATTTAAAAGGCACCTGGATGGGTAATTGAATAAGAAGGGTTTAGAGGAATATGGGCCAAATGCTGGCAAATGGGACTAGATTAGGTTAGGATATCTGGTCGGTGTGGACGAGTTGGACTGAAGGGTCTGTTTCTGTGCTGTACATCTCTATGATTCTATCAGGAGACATCAATGACATGGAGTCATACAGCACAGCAACAGATCTTTTGGGCCAATTAGCCCATGCCAACCATAATCCCAAACTAAACTGGTCCCAAGTATCAGCGGCTCATCTGTCTCCATCAGGATCTTGACCAGGCTTTGAAGACTGTACGGCATCGTTAGATTGGTAAGCCTTCAAGTAGTCTCTAATATTAACCCGTTTGGAACCATCACCTCATGCGACACCATGTTTGTTTCAAATAATTGATAAGGTATAAGAGTTCAGAAAATATTTACAAGGAATGTTGCCAGGGTTGGAGGGTTTGAGCTACAGGGAGAGGCTGAGTAGGCTGGGACTGTTTTCTCTGGAGCATCGGAGGCTGAGGGGTGACAACATTTAAAAGGCATTTGGATGGACATATGAATAGGAAGGGTTTGGAGGGATATGGGCCAAATGCTGGCAAATGGGACTAGATTAGATTAGGATATCTGGCTGGCATGGGCGGGTTGGGCCGAAGGGTCTGTTTCCGTGCTGTACATCTCGATGACTCTATGATATATTTCCAGCTGTCTCAATGGAGGCATTCAGGGGATGTCAGCATCACTGACAAGGCCAGCATTGATTGCCTGCTGAAAGAAATTATCTGGTTACTTTCACATTGCTGTTTCTGGGAGCTAGGAGAAAAGTAAGTACTGCAGATGCTGGAGACCAGAGCTGAAAAATGTGGTGCTGTAAAAACACAGCAGGCCAGGCAGCATCCAAGAATCGACGTTTCGGGCGTAAGCCCTTCTTCAGGTATCCTGAAGTCGAGAGGGTGTTGTTGGAAAAGCACAGGTCAGGCAGCATCTGAGAAGCAGGAAAATCAATGTTTTGGGCAAAAGTTTCCTGAAGAAGGGCTTATGCCCGAAACATCGATTCTCCTGCTCCTCGGATGCTGCCCGGCCTGCTGTTTCTGGGAGCTTCCTGTGTGTAAAATGGCTGCCTTGCTGCTTATAGGCGAAAGTGAGGACTGCAGATGCTGGGGATTAGAGTTGAGAGCGTAGTGCTGGAAAATCACAGCAGCATCCGAGGAGCAGGAGAATTGACATTTCGGGCAAAAGCCCTTCATCAGGAAACTTTTGCCCGAAACATTGATTTTCCTGCTTCTCGGATGCTGCCTGACCTGTGCTTTTCCAACACCACCCTCTCAACTGCCTTGTTTCTTATGCTCCAGCTTCACACATATCTTCAAAAAGACTTCACCGACTGTAAGGTGCTCTGGGGCATCCGAAGGACATTAAGTGAGTGCTTAGCAAAGCAATGACGACAATCTCTAATTCAGTTTGAAATGAGTCAAAATTCATTTCTATTTAGGTGTGATATGTCAAAGTCAGGAAATAGTTTCCAGCACAGTCAGATGTGCCAGCAGTAATTGTAAATCAAAAATTACATGCATGTCTGTCAGTTCTCTCAGCCACACCTGTGGCCCCACCTATCACAACATTTTTTTATGATTTGTTAAGTCCCAGATTTTCACTTTCCACAAAGTCAAGTGACTGCTGTAATTGTGGTGTCTGGGTACAGGCAGAGAGAGTCTGCACGGGTAAACCTAGCAGTTACTGTTCATAGTAAAACAAATGTTATTTTATCTTCATCATGCTACACATAATGTGGAGTGGCAATCACTGACATTTTTCTAACCTGGAGCGGTGGGTGGAAGAGAAAAAGACTTTTGGTTCAAAATTGTTGTTTATCTGCAATGTGTTTATGTAAATACAAATTTCTCCAGCAAGTGATTTGTCTTTTGTTTGCCTTTCAGACTTTTCAAGACAAAGAACAAAGGCCTTACTGGCTTAGCTGACAGCAACTTGCTAATCAACCCCTTCCTTTTTAGTCAAGCAAATGTCAATGAGGTGGATAAGTGTCCGACTCCCAGCTGGCAAGTTGCAGTTACTCAAAAAGACCTATGTGGATTCCTACAGCTTCTTAGCTGTGGCTGTACTTAGTTCGTAGCCTGGAGTATGTACAGAGTACATCCCACCGGGTTGTGTCCCGATGCTGTTGAATAAGCAAGTGTCAGCATCTCCACGGGTCTCAGTGAGGGATGCCATGGAACTATCGGGAAGCCATGATTTATTATCTGAGAAATTCACTGTCAATCTAGGCAGGGTTCAGAGAGTCAAGTTCCCTAATGTGATGTAAGATTTCTTTATATCTCATGAAAGCACAGGCAGCTCAATCTGACTGGGAACATACAATCCTCGGTGTTAAGTCACTTGTAGTTGAGGATCACCACTTTCTCGCAATGCAATCCTCAATTGACTCTCTCAGTTTTTTCCATCCCTTAATTAGCATCAATCCTGCAAAACTAAAATGAACGCAACCTGCAAGATGTGGAGAATGAGTAGCATATACATATTGAGAGCCTGAATTGAGGATAACCAGACCTCTGATGCTGATGATGGCTAAATTTGAAAGATTAAGAAAAGCATTTAAATTGAAGTGCAAGTGGCAACAGAAGGACAACATTTTGAAAATATGAATAATTTTTGATTGCTTCTGGATCGAAGACAGCAACAATGAAACCCAGGGTGCCTTGTATATCATGGTTAGAGAGGCTGCGAGATTGTGTAAACAAATGACCAAACACAGCATGAAAGTATATTATGGGAATCGTACCCTCAGTATCGCCACATCACATGGAAAGATATGATTGTGTTCTCACAACCTCAATTAATCTCCTTCTAGACTGTCAATGGTAGAAATCAGGCCAAAACATAATGTTGTGCCAGGAGACACAGTAGGGAAAAGGAACTTGGGTGGGATTTCCAGTCTGAAACGATTCAATAACTACATGAGTCAATTTGCAGCATTGGCTGTTTAACAGATTTTATTTGGGATTAACAATGAAATGAATTTTAGACTGTGTTGCAATTGTATTATCTTGTGGAAAAGCACGGTATGCTTTTATTTGTGTTTGTGGCTCTGAAGCAGTTGTTTAAGTAAAGTTGAGAAATCTTTATAAATGTTTGTTTAGGAATGTAGTGCCTGAGGATTGGCTCCAGAAAATTGCTACATAAATTCTTAGGCGAGCAACGTGCACCCACTTGACTTATGCCAGGCTTGTCATAGGCTGTATAATTTATGCGAGGGTTTTACCATTCCTGTTTGCATTGTATTTTGTTCGCATAATGTTTATGGCGTTAGCTGCAACAGCAGTTTGATTTAACAGAAAACATATTTTTGGAGCACAGTATGAAAATGCTTGACAGAGGCCTTTTGAGATTATTTTAAAAAAGAAATCTTTGATAGCACAGGAGATGTTTCCACTTGCGGGAGAGGCCAGACCAGGGATTGTGTATAAGACAGTCCCTAATAAATCCAATGGAGAGTGGATTCTTTAGTCAGGGAGCAATGGGAATGTGGAACTCATTACCAGACAGAGTATTTGTGGTGAATACCATACGTGCATTTAAGAAGAAGCTGGATAAATATATGCAGGAGATAACAAGGTTGAGGTGTCAATAATCAGGGGGTGCAACATTAAACTAAGCAGTGGAAGGATTAGAGTGCATTGAGGAGAAATAGTTTCACTCAGAAACACAACAGAGTAGACCTTGTGGTGTGCTTGAAGTGTAAAGGGCCAACTATTGCTACTGAGCATACATGTAAGCAGTTATATTGCAAGCCACATCAGATTGCATAGAAGTGGAAATCAAGTCTGTCAGGTTCCAGATGTATATTAATGCTTAATAAAGGTTTATTGGAATGTGTGTGCACTGCCTTCAATCAATAGTAAGGTAAGTTGTTAAACTCTCCTGGGGCTGCTGTCTCATTACAGGGAGACAGATTAACCCATCACAAGCTAAAGGTCACCAGGAGTCAGGTAACGGGAGAAGGAGGGACTTTCATGGTAACCTCAGCTGATGTGGAACTTGCCAATGGTGCAGGTTCATCACTTTTCATCTCAAATCAGCTGTCCAGTTAACTGAGCTAACCACCAATAACTCTGACCTGATATTATGACACAAGGAAGACTTGGTCTCTTTGACCATCTCTGGAGATGTCCTGCTGTACTTGATGTAAGTACTTGAGACTCTGTTACGTGATGCACACTCTCATGGCCTTGCTCTGAGACCCACAGCATGAGGAAGGGGGCAGGATGTCGCACCTTCCTAAAACCTTCGCTGGAATGATCCAAACTCTGCACACTCCTACTCCAACGACTCAGCTTTCAGAAATGATCAGATATTGACCTCCTGGTGCAGGTTCCAGCCAATGAACAGCACGGTTAGTGTTGGTTGGATGCTGTACTCATGTAAACTTAAACCATGAGGCATAGTCTGAGAATTAGGACCTGACTGTTCGTGAGAAATGTATAAGGAATATGGGTCAAAGGCAATTATATGGAGTTAGGCCACAGATGCCATAATCTTATTGAATGGTGGAGCTGGCTTGAGGGGCTGAATGGCCTGCTCCTCCTCAAAGTTTTTATGGAAAATAGAAGCAAGAGTAGTCATTGAGTCCTCCAGCACGGAGACAGGCCCTTTGACCCAAATTGGTCCATGCTGACCGAAATGGCCATCCACACTAACCCCATTTCCTTGCACTTGGCCCATATCCTTCTAATCTTTTCCTAACCATGTATTTGTCCAAATGCCTTTTAAATATTGTTACTGTACCTGCCTCAACCACTTCCACTGGCAGCTCATTCCATATGCGTACCACCCTCTGTGTAAAAAAGTTTCCCCTCAGGTTCCCTTTTATTCTTTCCCCTCTAACCTTAAACTGATGCCCTCTAGTCCTCGATTCCCCAACCCTGGGGAAATTACTGAATGTATTCACTCTATCCATGCTTCTCACGATATTATACACCTCTTTAAGATCCCCCTCAGTCTCCTACGCTCTAAAGAAAAGAGTCTCATCTTGTCCAACCTCTCCCTATAACTCAGACTGTTGAGTCCTGGCAACATCCTTGTAAATTGCTTCTGCACTCTTTCCAGTTTAATAGCACCCTTCCTATAGCAAGGTGACCAAAACTGAACACAACACTCCAAGTGCGACCTCATCAATGTCTTGTATAACTGCAACATAACTTCCAAACTTCTATCCTCTGAGTCCTGACTGAAGGTCAGTGTGCCAACAGCCTTCTTCAATGCCCTGTCTACCTGTGATTCCACCTTTAGAGAACGGTGCACCTGAACCCCAAGGTCCCTCTGTTCCACTACACTCCTTAAGGCCCTACCATTCACTATGAAACTCCTACCGAGATTTGACTTTCCAAAATGCAAGCGTTCATATTTATCTGTATTAAACTCCATCTGTCATTTCTCAGTCCGCTTCCCAGCTGTTCAAGGTCCTGCTGCAATTTCTGATAATCTTCCTTACTGTCCATGATACCATCATTTTAGTGTAATCTCCAACCTTACCAATCATGATTTGGAGATGCTGGTGTTGGACTGGGGTGTACAAAGTTAAAAATCACACAACACCAGGTTATAGTCCAACAGGTTTAATTGGAAGCACATTAGCTTTCGGAGTGACGCTCTTTGCTAATCATGCCTTGGAAATTCTCATCCAAATCATTGATATAGTTAGCAAACAGCAATGGGCCCAGCACTGACCCTTGAGGCACTCCACTCTTCACAAGCCTCCAAACTGACAATCATCCTTCCATTATTACCCTCTGCTTCCTATTATCAAGCCCATTTTGTATCCAATTTGCCAGCTCACCCTGGATGCCATGCGATCTAACCTTCCAGAGCAGCCTACCCTTGGAACCTTATCAAAGGTCTTCCTGAAATCCATTTGGACTATGTCTACTGCCCTGCCATCGTCAACCTTCCTGGCCACTTCATTAAAGAACTCTAACAAATTTTTGAGGCATGATCTCCCATGTACTAAGCCATGCTGACTATTCCTAATCAAACTCTGTCTTTCCAAATGCATGTATATCTTATCTCTCAGAATCTTCTTGAGTAACTTACCTACCACAGATGTTAGGCTTCCTGGTCTATTGTTCCCTGGATTTTCTTCAGCGCCCTTCTTGAATAAGGGCACAACAGTCACTACTCTCCAGTCTTTGAGGATCTCACCCATGGCTAATGATGATGTATAAATATCAGCCACAGTCCCCACAATTTCTTCTCGAGTCTCTTGCAGCGTTCTTGGATATATCTGGTCAGGACCAGGAGGTTTATCCACCTTCATACATTCAAATGCATTCAATACCTCCTTTGCTGTGAAATGGACTGTCCCCAAGATATCACCACTGAATTCCCCAAGTTCCCAAGTCTTCTTGTCTTCCTCCACAGTAAATACAGAGGAGAAATATTCATTGAGGACCTCACCCATCTCCTGCGGTTCTATACATACATGTCCACTTTGACCCTTGATGGCTCCTATTCTCTCTCTACTTATTCTTTTTCTTTAAGTACCTCCTTGGATTCACCCTAATCTTCTCAGCCAAGGCTATCTCGTGCCCCCTTTTACACCCTCCTGTATTCCCTGTTACATACATGTCCACTTTGACCCTTGATGGCTCCTATTCTCTCTCTAGTTATTCTTTTTCTTTAATATCCTTAAAGTACCTCCTTGGATTCACCCTAATCTTCTCAGCCAAGGCTATCTCGTGCCCCCTTTTACACCCTCCTGTATTCCCTGTGTACCTCCAGGGATTCCCCTGATCCCAGCTGCCTGTACCTGAATCACGCCTCCTCCTTTTTTTCTGATCAAAGCCTCAATGTCTCTTGT
Organism: Chiloscyllium plagiosum; assembly: GCF_004010195.1. Lineage (NCBI taxonomy): Eukaryota > Metazoa > Chordata > Chondrichthyes > Orectolobiformes > Hemiscylliidae > Chiloscyllium > Chiloscyllium plagiosum. The sequence goes on from NC_057718.1 coordinate 99,171,680, forward strand.
CATCTAAGGTTTCCTATTCCTGTCAACCTTGCCCTTCACCCACACAGGAACATATAGACCCTTGTACTCTAGCTATCTCACTTTTAAAGGTCTCCTACTTGCTAGAGGTCCTTTTGACCTGAAAATAAAACTGCTCCAATCAAGCTCCTGTCTAATTCCAGCAAAATTTGCCTTGCCCCAATTTAGAACTTGATCCTGTGGACCAGTTTTGTCCCTCTCCATAACTATTTAAAAATTAATAGAACTATGGTCACTGGTCCCTATGTATGCCTCCCCATTGTCACCTCCCTCACCTGTCCTGCCCTATTTCCCAAGAGTAGGTTGAATTTTGCTCCTTCCTGAGTAGGACCCTCTATATGCTGCTTGAACGCACTTAACAAATTCCACTCTGTCTGAGCCCTTAACGCTATGGCAGTCCCAGTCTATTTTAGGAAAATTAAAATCCCCTGCTATGACAACCCAATTGCTTCTGCAAGTCTCCCCAGTCTCCCTGCATATGCTTTCCTCTAATTCCCATTGACTATTTGGCGGCCTATAGTACAATCCCAATAACATCACCATCCCCTTTTTATTTCTCAGCTCCACCCACAAAGCCTCACTGGATTATCCTTCCGTTATTTCATCTCTGATTACTGCTGTGATACTCGCCTTAATCAAAGATGCAACTCCCCCTCCCCTCCTTCCTCCACCTCTGTCCTGCCTAAAGCACCTGTACCCTGGCACATGAAGCTGCCAGTCCTGTCCCTCCCTTAACCATTTTCTGTCATGGCTATAATATTCCAGTCCCATGTACCTATCCATGCCCTGAGTTCATCAGCCTTACCTGTCAGCCCTCTTCCACTGAAATAGATGCAATTAGGCATTCCTCGCTCAGTCATTTTCCAACATGACTTCACTTTACTATTTCTGATTAGTGTATCTCCTTCTAGCCTCGCCCTTGCCTCCCTGCTGCTGAGGATCGCATCTCCTTCCAATCTAACCCTCCCTTGTAGCATGAGCAAACCTGGCCACCAAGATTTTGGTCCCCCTCCAATTCAGATGCAACCCGTCTCTCTTGAACAGGTCACCTTTGCCTGAGAAAAGATCTCAATGATCTAAGAATCTGAAGCTCTGTACCCTGTACCAATTCTTTGGCCACACATTCATCTGCCATGTCCTTCTGTTCGTTTGGTCTTTGAGCTTGCTCTGCTATTGACTATGATCATGGATGATCATCCAACTCAATTGCCTGTTCCCACATTTCCTCTGTATTCTTTCATCCTTCTTGCCCCAAATGCTACATCCAACTATTTCTTGAATTCATACATTGTTTTGGCCTCAGCTTTTTGCAATTTCACCACACTCAAGGTAAAGAAATCTCTCTTGTTATTGTGTATGAAGCATGAATTACAGTTTACAAGGTCATACAGCATGGAAACAGACCCTTTGGTTCAGGCAGATTGGCTTCACAACCACCTGATGAAGGAGCGTCGCTCCAAAAGCTAGTGCTTCCAATTAAACCTGTTAGACTCTAACCTAGTGTTGTGTGACTTTTAACTTTATTTTTTCACTGTGAGTCTTTGCAATTGTATAACGTCTCCCATTTGGGTCAGAAGTCAATCCAGAGCTATATGTCTCCCTGTTTTATCTGCCGCCTGAGTTGCTGGTTTTCGCAACTTTTCCCCCAAAACACACATCCCTCCTTTCTACTTGATTTTATTAGGTAGGTTATCCAATCCAGCATTCTCACTTCCTAAGGGATCTCATGATCTGAGCTCGCAGGCCTGTAAACAGGTTAATTATCTGCGGAGGTGTTATCTGAGGATGGATTACATGAGCCTGTTTAAAGGTTTCTGCAAGAACTAGGCTCACTCAGATAGACAAGTAAACAGATTCCTAATTACGAGTCAATGAGTAGCCCTTTCTGCACTGCTGCCTGACAACGTTCGAACCACCTGCTCGTAACAATCTCCCTTTGCAGCAGATTATCAGCTTTTTCTGAAAGGTGCTTATCGCCTCTTTTGATAAACACCGGAGGGGGGGGGGAATCTTTTTGACTAGCATCTAAATCAGGCTGGAGGGATGTGGAGGAGGGGAATTTCATGATAATGGCCTGATGACATAAATGTGAATTCCAGCATAACTTTTATTCATTTGTGGGATGTAGATTTAGGAATAGACGTAGGTCTTTCGGCCCATTGAGTCTGCTGTGCCATTCAATAATATTGTGGCCAATCTGATAATCCTCAACTCTACTTTTTTCCCTTATCCCTGTAACCCTTAATTTTCTTACTGATTAAAAATTTGTTCCTCTTAGCCTTGAACGTGTTTAATGACCCAATTTCTACAGACCTCCACAGTTTCAGCCTGTGTGGAGCAGTTCCTCCTCATTTCTATCTTCAATATCTTACTCTGAGAGTTTGCTCTGTGGTCCTGGACTCTCCCACATGGGGAGCGAACTCTGTGCATTGATCTTGTCAAGAACCTTATATGTTTCAATAAGGCCACCTTTCATTCTCCTAAACCTACCTCCCTTTTCTATATGTTAGAGATTATGGGTTTGGAAATTATAAAAGGCATCTGGATGGATATATGAATAGGAAGGTTTTAGAGGGATATGGGCCAAGTGCTGGCAAATGGGACTAGATTAGGTTAGGAAATCTGGTCAGTATGGATGTGTTGGACTGAAAGGTCTGCTTCTATGCTGTGATGCTCTGTGATGCTCTGACTCTGCTATTATAGAGTCATCCAGCACAGAAGCAGATCCTTCGGTCCAACCAGTCCATGCTGACCATAATCCCAAACTAAACTAGTCCCACCTGCCTGCTCCTGGCTCATATCCCTCCAAACCTTTTCTATTCCTGTAATCATTGTAATTGTAACTACATCCACCACTTCCTCAGGAAGTTCATTCCACACGCAAACCACCCTCTGTGTAAACATGTTTGCACCTCATGTTTTATTTTTAAATCTTTCTCCTCTTACCTTAAAAATGTGCCCCCTCACCTTGAAATCTCCCATCTTAGGAAAATATAACTACCATTAACCCTGTATGTAGTCCTCATGATTTTATAAACCTCTATAAGACTGCCTCTCAACCTTCTTTGCTCCAGTTGAAGGAGTCTTGGTGAGTTTAGATTCCCTACTGTATGGAAACAGGCCCTTCGGCCCAACAAGTCCACATTGACCCTCCGAAGGGTAACCCACCCAGACCCATTCCCCTACCCAATATTTACCCCTAACTAACGCATCCAACACTATGGGCAATTTCGCATGACCAATTCACCTGACTTGCACATCTTTGAACTGTGGGAGGAAACCGGAGCACCCAGAGGAAACCCACGCAGACACAGGGAGAATGTGCAAACTCCACACAGGCAGTTGCCTGAAGCTGGAATTGAACCCATGTTCCTGGTGCTGTGAGGCTGCAGTACTAACCACTCAGCCACCGTGCCACCCAAGTTGTTGCAATGCATCTTGTTGATGGTCCACACTGCTGTTACTGCATGTGGGTGGTGCAGGAGGGTGAATACTTAGGTTAGTGGATGGAGTTCCATCCATGAAGATCAGCAAGGTACCAGGGCAAAAGCTTGCTGTAAATACAGGCTGCATGGTGAGGCAACCATGGGCAGAAACATGGACAGGGCGGGCAAAAGACCTGCATATATTCTGGCCCCTGAAAATCATTGGCAAATCTTGTTTTCCCCTTACAGTAGGCCCAACACCTGTTGCATTCAATGGACCATTGATTAAAAGACCAAAATTAGCATAGCAATGGTGCCTGGTTCACATGATGAAAGTAAGCTTCCACATGTTCCAAACCTCAACAATGACAGCGCTAATGAAAAGTACCGAAGTAAATGGGAACAGTGGTCACTTGCAGAGTGAACCGCAGACCTGGGGGCAGACCTGGGGCCTGGAGCCCAGTTACAAGTGGAGTTCAGCCTGGAGCCCAGTTACAAGTGGAGTTCCGCAGGGATCAGTTCTGGGTCCTCTGCTGTTTGTAATTTTTATTAATGACTTGGAAGAGGGAGTCGAAGGGTGGGTCAGTAAATTTGCAGATGATACGAAGATTGGTGGAGTTGTGGATAGTGAGGAGGGCTGTTGTCGGCTGCAAAGGGACTTAGATATGATGCAGAGCTGGGCTGAGGAATGGGAGATGGAGTTCAACCCTGTCAAGTGTGAGGTTGTCCATTTTGGATGGACAAATAAGAATGTGGAATACAGGGTTAACGGTAGGGTTCTTAGTAAGGTGGAGGAGCAGAGGGATCTTGGGGTCTATGTTCATAGATCTTTGAAAGTTGCCACTCAGGTGGATAGAGCTTGTAAGAAGGCCTATGGTGTATTACCGTTCATTAGCAGAGGGATTGAATTCAAGAGTCATGAAGTGATGTTACAGCTGTACAGGACCTTGGTAAGGCCACATTTGGAGTACTGTGTGCAGTTCTGGTCGCCTCACTAAAGGAAAGATGTGGAAGCTTTGGAGAGGGTGCAAAGTAGGGGGGATATCAGGGGTAGGTTCTTTACCCAGAGAGTGGTGGGGGCATGGAATGCGCTGCCTGTGGGAGTGGCAGAGTCAGAATCATTGGTGACCTTTAAGCGGCAATTGGATAGGTACATGGATGGGTGCTTAAGCTAGGACAAATATTCGGCACAACATCGTGGGCCGAAGGGCCTGTTCTGTGCTGTATTGTTCTATGTTCTATGTTCTATGGTCTATTGTGTTTCCATCCAGGGTCAGTGTGAAAAATACATCAGGTCTAAAGAAACTCACGTGTATTGAATGCAGAGTATCTGAAAGCAGTGAACACTGTGACTGAGTCCCAATAATAATATTAATCACTCTGTGGCTTATGATCTCATGAGCAACCTTTGATTATGTTACTGTTTGTAATTCAATACACAATTAGGTTTACCACCATTCAATCTAAAAAAAAAAGCTTTTTATTTAAATGTGGAGTTAATGATGTCTTTGGGAGCTAAACAAGACACATGTAGCAGCAGGAAATAGGTTAGGGAGAGGATAATTTGTGGTTTCTCAAACAACAAAGGAATTATAAATAAAACATTTTGCCCTTTCTATTTTCTCCCTTTCTTTTCCTCAAACTTTCACCCTTCAAATACATTTCTCAAAGGAACTTAATGTTATAGGTTTTCAAATCATGTTTTCGTATTCATCCATTGGATGTGGGTGTAGCTGGCTCAGCCAATGTATATTGCCTTGTTTCTCATATCCCTGGAGACTTTGTTGGTGAGGTGTCTTGAATAGCTGCAATCCTTGGGTTTCAGGTCACCCAGAAGCCACACCAGCGATTAGCATTGGCATGGCGATCATGGCTTTGATTTCTAATTCCAGAAGCCGCTGCCACAGATGGGCTTTGGAGGACTCTGAAGCTCGTAAGAAAATAAAAATGTTGCTTATGGCCCCAATACTTACATGGCTGGTTCAGTTCTATTTCTAGAAATGGTAACCCTTAGGAAATTGGTTGTGGGGGGATTCAGTGTATATCAAAAGACTATGGTTAGATTTGCTCTTGTTGGAGTGTGGGATTTGTATGGAATAAATGTTGCTTGCCACTTACCAGGCAAAGCCTGCATTCCTGAAGAAGGGCTCATGCCCGAAATGTCGATTCTCCTGCTCCTTGGATGCTGCCTGACCTGCTGCGCTTTTCCAGCAACACATTTAAAGCCTGTATGTTGTCCAGGCCTTGCTGCATTTGGACTGTTTTAGTCTCACAGGAGTCGTGAATGGTGCTGAACATCATACAATGATTAATGAACGTCCCCGCTCCTGACCATGTGATGCAGGGAAGGCCACTGATGGAGCAGCTGAAGGTGGATGAGCCTAGGACGCTCTGTGGTACTCCCACAGAGATGAACTGGAGCTGAGATGACTGACTTCCACAAATCACAACCCATTGGGTCATGACAGTCTCCATTGGACTTAAAGTTATTAAATTGAATTGAATTTATTGTCACGTGTACTGAGGCACAGTGAAAAGCTTTGTCTTTCGAGCAATACAGGCAGATCACAGAGTTAAGTAGCATAGGTAAATGAATAAGAGTAACAGTGGCAAAAACAAAAACACAGATACAGGCGAATGTTAAGAGTTTCTGAGTCCATTCAGTATTCTAACAACAGTAGGGTAGAAACTGTTATGAAACCGGCTGGTGCGTGTGGTCAGGCTTCTGCACCTTCTCCCCGATGGTAGATGTTGGAGAAAAACATTGCCAGGGTGGGATGGATCTTTGAGAATGCTGGCGGCCTTTCCTTGACAGTGGGCCTGGTAGATGGATTCCATAGATGGGAGGTTGGCCTTTGTGATTGTCCGGGTCGAGTTCACCACTCTCTGTAACTGTCTCCGATCTTGAATGGTACAGTTGCCACACCAGGTCGTGATGCATCCAGATAGAATGCTTTTGATGGGGCTTCTATAAAAGTTGGGGGAGAAAGTGAGGACTGCAGATGCTGGAGATCAGAGTTGAAAATGTGTTGCTGGAAAAGCGCAGCAGGTCAGGCAGCATCCAAGGAGCAGGAGAATCGACGTTTCGGGCATAAGCCCTTTTTCAGCTCACCTATAAAAGTTGGCAAGGGTATTCACCATCATGCCAAATTTCCTCAGCTGCCGAATTTCCTTAACTTGGCTAAATGCATGGGTTTTGAGTGGGTTTGATGTTCATACATGGGATTCCAGCAGGAACCACTGCATAGCAATCAGGGTAATTCTCTGAATGCAGTGCCCTTCCCCAGCTCCAACATCACTCCCTCCCAGAGTATCCAACATCACTCACTCCCTCCCAGAGTATCACCAGTAAAATCACTTCCATCCCGGTGGAGATCAAGGGTTGCATTTTCCATTTGGGATCAGTCCTATTTGTAGCCTTCATTCTCAGATTGTGTCCTGACTGGTCATTCACCATCAATTGGATACAGTGTGTAGCTCTTGAAGCTGAATGACCGAGATGAGGATTTACATGGCTCAAGGCGGAACAACATTCCCTGCAGCTAAGGATTGTGGGTGGATACCTAGTGATCAAGGAAGCCTCTCTATGCTTGCTGCGAATCAGGAGGAATGGCCTCAGCTGGGCAGGTCCCACAGTTGTGGAGGGGAGACATTGGAGATGCCTCCGATCTTCCCAGTGGGAACAATGCTTGCAGTGATCCTGGAGGACTGCTCAGTCACCCCCACCTACATTCCCCTGAGCCTGGTAATCCACCAGGGGGCACTGCCAGCCTCCCAACACCAGAAGGAGACAATAGACCCACCCGAACGTCTTTGCATTCACAGAATGTGGATGTTGGTGGTTGGCCAACATTTGTTGTTCATCCCTAACTGCACTTGAGAAGATCGCAGTAAGGTGCCATTTTAAGTGGCTGCTACCCGTGTAATTCTCACCTGGCATGTCCATGCAGGGCTGAATGAGCCCTGCTGGGTGTCAGGTTAAACTGCCCACCTTTGCCGGTGGAGCAATATGATCTTGCAACTATTTGAGAAGAGCAGGAAGTTCTCCTGGTGAAGTAGGCAACATTTTTGCCTCGAAACATCACCAAAATGTTTCAGCTGATGGATCTTCCATCGGTTCTTTCAGTATTTATTTAGTATTCCATCACACTCCTGCCTTGTGCCTTGGAGATGACCTTTAGTGAGTTGGGAAGAGAGTTACTCACTGTAATATTCTGAGCCTCTGACTTGCTTTTGTAGCCGATGTGTTTATATGACTAGTCCAGTTCATTGTCTGAACTGACAACTGGCAAAAACAAGGAAGTCTATTGGGGGTCCATCATCTGCTTTTGGGCAAAATGGCTGAGGGTGGAAATAGAGGGTGGAGTCCATGATTCTTGGTGGCAATATTTCCTCATATGGCCCTCCATTTGCCTCTTATTGAGTAAAGCAAGTCTCCTCCTCCATTTGAAATGTTTCCTCCATTCTTCATCCCTGTCTGTAGTGTTCAGTTCATTCTTGGACTCCGTGTTGTTAGAGGTTAACCAATTACACGTGTTTGTGTGAAGACTTGGGCCATCACACGACTCTGTCCATGGAGCTGAATCTGCCCAGTATGATATTGGAGTGACTCCAGGGGTCTGTTTATCCAGCTGCAATCCTAGGATTAATCCACAGTTAGTTATGACAGATTTGGTCCCTTCATTGTCCTGTGACTATCCTATATACACAATTTCCCTGTCTGAGGGAAATATTGAAGCAATGTGCTCTGAGGAAATAGAACTTGAAATAAAAGTTTTTAAAACAGTTGGCTGCAAACATTTGGTTCATATTACACTCTATCCAATGGTAGAGATCTTTCCCTCTCTTATCAAAGATTATTCCTGATCTTGTGGCATTCCCAACCGCATGTGGAACATTGCGAAAATCTCCCTGTCTTCTGTTCTTTATTGCAGTTAGTGGTAGGTGTACCATTGGTGCAAACACTGACCCTCCACTCAAAATGCTATAGTTATTTCTCAAGTAAATATGGAGAAACAACAATGTTTGCCCACAGTTTTAACAGCGATTGTTTCTTAAATACGACAGACAGCCCATTGGTAAAATGGCTGTGACCCTGTTCTCTTCCATTGCACCTCTTAAGTTGTCCACTAGGAGGTGAATGAGAGCAGTGTGTGTTGGTTCTTCATGCTGGAAGGGTGATGCTTTTGTTGTCAATGTGTGATGGACTTGCTCCACTCTAGACCAAGATGAAATATGAAGGATAGCATATAGAGATTCTCAGCTTTGTCTCACTATTGGTATGAAGATATGGGTGTGCTGTACCTTTCTATACCTTTTATCTTCATAACACATTGGCAAGCTATGTTTGCAGCTATGTATCTGACCAGGGTTACTATTAGAATCTCCCCAATGTGTGAATCTGTTCCAACTTTGGCAGAATTTCTTCTCCTGTGACAGTACAATTCAAATGATCTAGCCTGGTATTTATACCTGGTGCATCCCATGAAACGAGGGCAATTTGAAATGCATTTGAAGCATATCTGAAGAATTTGGAGTTTCCGAGGCACAGTTGCTTTCAGCTGTTCGTTAATGACCTTCCCTCTGTTATAAGATCAGATGTGGGGACATTTGCTGATGATTGCCAACGTACATCACCATTCACGACTCTTTGGATAGTGACGTGGTCCATAATTCAAATACAGTAAGACCTGGACAACATCCAGACCTTGGCAATCCAATAGTTTGTCACGTTCACAGTGCAAGTCCCAGACAATGACCAAACCTCCATTGACAGAATTTTTCAAACATATAACATTGCCATTTGTGAGCGGCACCATAGCTCAGTGGTCAGCACTGCTGCCTCACAGCACAGGGACCCAGGTTTGATTCCAAATTTGTGGCATTTACACATCATCCCCGTATCTGTGTGGGTTTCCTCCAGGTGCTCTAGTTTCCTCCCACTGTCCAAAGATGTGCAGGTTTGGTGAATTGGCCAAACTAAATTGTCCCATAGTGTTCAGGGATGTGTAATTTAGGTGCATTAGTCAGGGATAAATGTAGAGTAATAGGGTTGTGGAGTGGGTCTGGGTGGGTGACTCTTCGGAGGGTAGGTGTGGACTTGTTGGGCTGACGGGTCTGTTCCCACACTGTAGGGATTCGAGATAGACAAAAATAGCAAGTGCTTGGGAATGTAGCGACCTGAAAGCTCTTCTTCAAGCCTGTCTTGGAAATATATTGTTATTCCTTCATTGTCATTGGGTCAAAAAACAGCTGCTAGAACATTCTCCCTAACAGCATGAACTGAGGCAGTTCCGGAAGGTACCTCACATTCTCAAGGGCAGTTAGGGATGGGTAACAAACACTGACCAAGCCAGCAATCACCACATCGCATGAGAGAACATATGAAAGGATCAATTGGAAAAACCTGAATTCAAGTCGCGAGAGTCTACCAAATCATAGGGCTGCTCTCCCATTCGAGAGAGAGGTGGTGATTTAACTTGAAGGTCACCACAGCTCAGATAAGGGAGGAGGTTGAGCAGGAGACTGGTAATCTCAGCTGGTGCAGGAATTGAACCCACACTGTTGGTACCACACTACTTTGCAAAGCAACACCCCCACCCCCTCCATGACTGGAATCATATTGAGTCTCACAAGCCATTAGAGTTTCTCTGATCTTTTCATTGTAATCCCAGTTCATTCATAAAATGCAAGCAATGAGGAAGGCAAATGCTGTTGCATCTTAAGACCATAAGATGTTGAAGTGGAAGTAAGGCCATTCAGCCCATTGAGTCCTCTCCACCATTTAATCATGGCTGATGGGAATTTCAACACCACTTACCCACACTCTCCCCGTAGCCCTTAATTCCTTGCAAGATCAATAATTTATCAATCTCTGCTTTGAAGACATTTAACGTCCCACTGCGCTCCGTGACAATTAATTCCACAGGTCCACCACTCTCTGGCTGAAGAAATGTCTCCTCATTTCCGTTCTAAATTGACCCCCTCTAATTTTAAGGCTGTGCCCACTGGTCCTAGTCTCCCCGCTTAATTGAAACAACTTCCCAACGTTCCCCCTTTCTAACTCATGCATTATCTTGTAAGTTCCTATTAGATCTCTCCTCAACCTTCTAAATTCTAATGGATACAATCCCAGGATCTTGTGAGGGAAATGGATGTTGCTCTACATTTGTGCAGGTGCCCGTTTTGATCTCTTTATTTAAGAAAGCAAATAAATGTCAAAGCCTAGCAGAGAAATTTCACTTGATTGATACCTGGGGTGACAGGATTATCTATTGAGGAAAGGTTGGACAGGGTGGGTCTGTATCCGTTGGAGCTTAGAAGAGTGACAGTTACTGAGATAGATAAGATCCTGAGGGGACTTGACAGGGTGGATACGGTGAAAGGGTGTCTCCTTCTCATGGGAGAGACTAGAACTGGGGGGGATGCAGTTTAAAAATAGGGGCTCTCCTGTTTAAGACTGAGAGTAGGAGGATTTTCATTCTTATTTTGAAACTCTGTTTTTGTAGATTAGATTAGCTACAGTGTGGAAACAGGCCTTTGGCCCAGCAATCCCATACTGACCCTCCAAAGAGTAACCCACCCTGACCCAGTTCCCTCTGACTAATGTATCTATAATTCCAGGCAATTTAGCATGGCCAATTCACCTGGCCTGCACATCTTTGAACTGTGGGTGGAAACCAGAGTACCTGGAGGAAACCCACGCAGGCAGAATGTGCAAACAGAGAGTCACCCACGATTGGGATCAAACCTGGGACCCTGGTGCTTTGAGGCAGCAGTGTTGACCACTGAGCCACCGTGCCGTTTCTCAGAGAATGTTGGAGGGAGGGTCACTTGAATATTTCCAGGGCAGAAATGAATTCTTGACTAACAAGGGAGTCAAAGGTTATCGGGGGTAGATGTTTAGAGCCCAGTCAGATCTTAATGAATGGCCTACTCTTTCTCCCAAGTCATGACTTTACATTCAGGGAACCCAATCAAAGATTCTGTGATTATGTTCAATAATCTTTTATTTGATTTCGAGGGAGTCCCTCAACTTCCTACTTATAAACATAATCTCATACAGGGGTTTAATTGTAAAGACCCAACATGTGATATTTCTCCATCGACAGTTCCTGTACATTGTCCTGCATCGTGTTATGTATTGTGTAAAAATCGACTTGTGAATGATTTTCAGTGCAGAAGCTGTTTGCAAATGGGGGCTTTAAAAAGTCCCCCCCTTTTGTCCATGCCGCCCCCCCCTCCCCCCGACCCCCTCCCCTTTAGTCTGGACACTGAGTCATTCATTTTCAAATAATTTTCAATGGCTTCAGAGCAAAGCTAAACACATTCTAACCCAAAGGCCACATTTATGTAAACAAGTTCATTTCAACTGAGGCAGAGACATTGCTAACCATTGTTAGACATGTGGAAACAAAGGGCAGGCGACGATTAACCCTATCAGCTTGTGGTGCCTTGAGACTGAGAGGTCAGCTAATAGTCAGCAGTCCAGGGTGGGTAGAGTTTCCCACACTCTCACTGTTGCCTGTTCCCCTTAAGCTATCTGGTTCTTTATCCTGAATCATGGGGAGTTGCTTTTATCAGTTTACAGCTGTTCCCAGAGAAGTGAAATTGACCACTAAAAGGCTGATTGTCAGATATGAAGTAAAGATCAGCTCCTGACACCTTCGGACGGTAAATTGAGCAGGATTGAAAGCAGAGTAGATGGTATTTATAGAAGCAGTTATACTGGCTGAAAAATGGATGTTAGAGTAGCAGTGAATCCTGAAATATAAAAGGCTTTCCTATTAAGGGTCACTTTAGAAACTGGAAATATCTCCTTGCGTTTCTGAACAACGTAAATGATAATGATTATATGTACTACAACATTCGCAAGAAATATTTGGGAATTTCCTTAACTGTTTGTTTAACCTATTGAAATCACTGAAAAAAACAGAACCGTGTCATTTAGTTATTGCCCATTGCACTGTTGAGAAGAATGAATCTAAAAGCCACAATCTGCACTTAATTTTGTATGGCTCACTCCTGTGGCTTGGATGTGGCTCCTCCAGAGAATTGACCACATTGTACATGGTGGTTCTTTTTAGGATGAATTAGATTTTCTTCCAAGCATGGCTGAACGGCTTTACCCCCTCCCCTTCCAACAGACCAGTCTACATGAAAGAATGGAAAAGCGCAGCAGGTCAGGCAGCATCCAGGGAACAGGAGAATCGACGTTTCGGGCATAAGCCCTTCTTCAGGATTCCTGAAGAAGGGCTTATGCCCGAAACGTCGATTCTCCTGTTCCCTGGATGCTGCCTGACCTGCTGCGCTTTTCCAGCAACACATTTCCAGCTCTGATCTCCAGCATCTGCAGACCTCACTTTCTCCCCTACGTGAAAGAATGGACTAGTACATTTTCCTAATCAACCCGTTCAAAGATGTTATTACACACCTCTGGAGCAGGTGGGACTCAAACTTGAGCCTCCTGGCTCTTGGGTAGGGATACTACCACAAGACCTTTTGGAATGAACCAGGATCTAGATATAATAGAGAGTGGCTGATGCTCAATGGAGCATATAGAGCCACAGAGGTGTATAACACAGAAACAGACCCTTTGGTCCAACTTGTCCGTATGACCAGATAATTAATCAATTAATAATCAATTAATCTAGTCCCATTGGCCCATATCCATCTAAACCCTTCCTATTCATATACCCGTCCAGATGCCTTTTAAATGCTATCATTGTACCAGCCTCCGCCACTTCCTCTGGCAACTCATTCCATACACATACCATCCTCGGCATGAAAATATTACCCCTTAGGTCCTTTTTAAATCTTTCCACTCTAACCTTAAGCCTATGTCCTCTAGTTTTAGATTCCCCAACTTCGGAAAAAGACCTTGGCTATTCACCCTATCCATGCCCCTCATGATTTTATAAATCTCTCTAAGGTCACCCTCAGCCTCCGATGCTCCAGGGAAAACAGGCCCGGCTTATTCAGCCTCTCCCTGTAGCTCAAACCCTCCAATCCCGGCAACATCCTAAAAGACTGGTTTCCTTTGTTTATATTGTGCTGTGGTAGTGTCCCTATCCCTGAGCCAGGAGACCTGGGTTCAAGAAATACCCCTACCCCTTTCCCGGCATATCCATCACCTTTGATGATTGGCATTGCCAATAATAGCCTTTGCACATAGATTAATCAATTAGAAGATTGATTATCATTAACTGGTTAAGAAATACTACAGGTGATTTAGTGATGAAGGAAATGTGTTCACTTGCGTGTAAGAGCACTTCTGAATATAAAAAGAAATCAATAAAGGGTGTATTTCATGGTGGTGCAGTAGTCCCAACTTCTAAACCAGGAGATCTAGGCTCAAGTCCCAACTGCTCCAGAGGTGTATAATAACACGTCTGAACAGGTCAATTAGGAAAAGACTGGATTTCAAGGGGCTTTAAATGTAAATTCAATCCTCTGCTTCCCCTCCTTTCCTGAGGTTTTACTTGTTTTCAAAACTCGACTCATTTCCCCAATTCCTGCCCCACCCTGTTGTGTGATTGTTTAGGTTTCATTTAAACATTGTACGTTTATACAATTAAACAACATTATGAAATATGATTTTCAGAGAGAAAGGTGCTACCTCGTCTTCACAGCCTCTCTGTGGACTGGAGTCAGTGGTCTGTGCTTAGTTAGTTATGTGCACATAATATGTAAGTACAGAGCTCAAACTGCACCAATGCTTTGTTGCTGTCTGCAGATATTTGCAGATGACATCTATATTGCAATAATAGAGATCCCCTACCTATTGCTAGGGACCATGCAAATTCATCAGGACCTTTCAATTAGGAAAGGATTGGGTTTGTGGCTGACCTCTTGAATACACAGATCCATGGGTAATGAATCCACACACATTAAGAATCCATGGTGGCTCAGTGGCTAGCACGGCTGCCTCACAGCATCAGGGACCCATGTTCTATTTCACCCCGGGTGACTGTCCTTGTGGAGTTTGCTTATTCTCTCCATGTCTACATGGGTATCCTTCAAGTGCTTCCTCGTCCAAAGCTGTGAAGGTTCGGGTGGATGGACAATGCTAAATTGCCTATAGTGTCCAGGAATGTGCAGGTCAGGTGGGTTAGAGAATGAAGGTCTGGATAGGATGCTCTCCAGAGGGTCAGTGTGGACTCGATGGGCTGAATGGCCTGCTTCCACACTGTAGGGATTCTACGATTCTATAATGAAGTATGACTAGTTAGTGTTGTTACTAAATCTCAAGACATCTGTCTCAACAAGACTCTGATCTTTGTAGGATATGTTATGTGGACTCAGGGCCATACTTAGTAGTGGCAGTGAAGATTTACCCAGGAAACCGCATCATGATGGCAACAAGTGAGGACTGTAAGTGAAAGGTGATAGCTGGTTGGTACTACAAGTTGAAAAAGTGAGGCAGCTGTTCTTTTTACATCAGGCATTCTTCCTCACTTACCTGAGCTCACAGCTGAATTTATAACGACAACCAAGACGCAAGGCTAAAATCTGCATTGAAGTCAGAAATATGTGTGAGCATTCTGTCTCTTTAAAAAAAGCGATAAGACAGAACCGATCTGATTTTCAGAAAAAGGCAAATTTGCAAATACTGAAAGACAGCTTCAACCTACCAAAGTGCTCCTTGACCAAATTATAGAAAAATACACTGAACAAAACCTATCCAGTATCTAAAAGGTCTTCCCCCGTGTCCAAGCACCTGCTGCTTCTGCCATCTTGCTTCTTCAAAATGGCGTGAAAAATTTTTAAAAATGCATGACATCACAACTTTCCCAAACACTAGCCATTGGGATCAACCTACAACTTGTAAAGATACAATGTCAAAACAGAAAAAAACCCCAGCAAAACCTAAAAAGAAAAGAATAATTACTATGTCACTGCAATTTTCTATCCCAGCAATTTAAAGAACTGATACAAAACAATCTTCAAGCAATGATTCATAATCCATTGACATCCTGACAGAATTTCAGCTATTTAGAGAAATGCAGAGAGATTGAATAGTCTAGGGCTGTTTTCTCTGGAGCATCAGAGGCTGAGAGGTGATGTTATAGAAGTTTATAAAATCATGAGGGGCATGGAAACGATGAATAACCAAGGTCTTTTTCCCAGAGTCCAAAACTAGAGGGCATAGGTTGAAGGTGAGAGGAGAAAGATTTAAAAGGGACCTAAAGGGGCAACGTTTTCACACAGAGGGTGGTGCGCGTATGGAATGAGCTGCGAGAGGAAGTGGTGGAGGCTGGTACAATGACAACATTTAAAAGGTATCTGGACGGGTATATCAATAGGAAGGGTTTAGACGGATATGCTGGCAAATGGGACTAGATTAACTTAGGATATCTGGTTGTCATGGGCAAGTTGGACCGAAGGGTCTGTTTCCGTGCTGTACATCTCTATGATTCTAAAGAACCAGTCTTAATTCCTCAGACCAATGAAAACTTAATCAAAAAAATACGCATTCAAGCTCCTTATTGCTTTGGGAATCAAAGGACTTAAACGAGTCAAGTCCTCTGATATTTAATATGATGAGCACAAAGATCCTGATAAAACATTGAATGTTTCAGGTGACAAAGTAGAAATTTAAGTTAACTCCAATATACACAAGTTTGAGAAGATGACAATGATAAGTAAAACAATTGACCACTGTGCAGGTAAGTGACACCAGAAAGTCAAGGAATATGATTTCACCAAGATCACTTGAACTCGTCATTATCTTTACTGTCATTAGATTGTTCAGAAAGACCCTTCTCGAAGAAGCTGAAGAATCTGCTGTGGGTGTACTGATGAAAGAAGGACATTGGATGAAGTAATTGCAGGAGCACAGTAAAATCTTCAGGTCCTTGACTACACAACTGCTCTTGCAGCCATGAACAGCATCATTAGCATATCCAGCTCTTAAAGCAACTTGGCTCTAAAAGCAATAGCATGTTCTTAAAATTTGACACTTCAGAAATGAACTTGGCTTCAAAGCTTCTATTTAGTATGTTTGGCGTGGTTTAACAGGTATTAGAGAATGTTAATTACTGAGGAAGTGTAGACCAGGTACTGGATATAATTACAGACTACATTTGACAAAGGAAAAGCCAAATGTTAATAGTTATCCCTCCACTGTCCAAATGGTCACTTAAAGCTCATAAAGTCAGAGTCATACAGCACAGGGCAGACACTTTGGTCCAACCAGTCCATGCCGAACATAATCCCAAACTAAACTAGTCCTACCCTGCTGGCTCCTGGCCCATATCCCTCCAAACCTTTCCTATTCATGTATCTATCCAAATATCTTTAAAACATTGTAATTGTGTTTCCTTTTAGAATTTATCTCCAGAATCGCTCGTTGTGAATGGCTTGTTGTTGTTGCCAGCCCGTTTCCAAGTGTGTTCCAAATGACGTTTGTATTTTTCCTGCTCGAGGCATATTTATCCAGCTCTAGGTATACTGCTCCAGATTTACTTATCCTGCTCGAGATTTACTGCTCTAGGGTATACTAAGACAGCACTTTCCTTCAGAAAGCAACAATCATTTTGAAATATTAATCTGGGAGTTATAAAGATTTGAAAGGAAGAAAGCATCAGCATTTATTTTGGGCTTTTTATATCCTATGAGTATACATATAGCATCACCTTGTGCATAGTTGTGATTCTTATCAAATGTAATTATCAAAGTCAGTTTGCAATAATTTTCATTTAAGTGCTTAATGTTGTAAGCAGTATTTCAGTTTCTAAGCAAAACTGGCCCATTGGTCAGCACTTGACGTAGTTGGTTGGGCAGCATTCAGTATTTGTCAGTTGTGAGTCCTCAAAATCTACCCCAAAGTGTGGGTGTGCATGAGTAGCTTAATCATGTTGAATGGTGGGGGAGATTGCTGGGTACTAATCCTGGAACTCTCTCTCTCAGAACACTGTGGGGTATACATAAACCATACGAATTGCAGTGGTTCAAGGAAGTGTCCTAATACCCCTCTTCTCTTGGGCAATTAGGGATGGGCAATAAACATTGGTCCAGCCTGTAACATTCATGGATGTCATTTACATTCTGTGAGTGAGCAATAGTAAGGTTCGAGGGGTGGATGGCCCATACCCATTTCTCATCTCCTGATCTTTACCATTCTGATCTCTTCTGTTTTTCCTTCTGCCACTTCCACATGAACAGATGCCGCCGATAATTCCACTGTCTGATAGACTGGGCTGTCAACATTTGGCAAAGGCTAGGTCTGAGATTTATGTTTGTGAGTCAGCTACAGTAGGGTGGTGTCACCCTCCACCTGAATCTTATCTGTCTTTTGTACAGCAGCCCACGCATAGGGTGGGGTGATAAGGACACCCTGGAATCCGAAAGTGAGACGGGGCAATGATCGTGGTGTAAGGCAAATATTTTTTGAATGCTGTCCAAACCCATGATCCAATGAACATTGGGAAAAGCTTCCAGTGCACCAAGAAACCTGGTGATAGCATGTGAAGCTTCCTACAACACAGGTCTACATTAAGTCACATGCCACTTTTCCCTTAGCTTTCATGACCCAGCCCCTGGGTAGTTTTGTGATGTTCAGGCCCTCAACAGTGTTCTTTAAGCTCACTATTCTCGAGAGGCAAACAAGGTAATAGGAGGTGCTCGTAATGCTGAGTTTAATTAAAAGGTAACTGCAATTAAATTCAAAGCTCCTGGCCAATCAATGGTTTTCTTTACAGACTAATGTGGCACATAATTCAGCCCATTCTGCTCTTCTAAATGCTGTCCAATTTGACCTGTCACCTGCCTTCTCCCCATAACCTTACAAATTTAACCCTTTTCATTACTTTTCCAATTCCGTTTCTCATCTGTTTCCACAATCCTTTTTGAAGTGGATTTTAGATTACAAGACATCTTACGTAAAAGTACTGATTGTAACGAGGTCAGCCAGGTTGATCTCATAGAATATGAGTTCCCTGATTGGGGCTATTAATCTGGTCCAATCAGGGAGCCCTGGCTGACAGATAAGAACAGGAGTGTGCCAACTGGCTGCCCCTCTTCCGCAGTTACATTAGCGCCCAGGTGTCTCTGGAAAAGGAGCACGTGGTGTCCACCGACACCCTAGAGTTGTTCAGGGAGAGGTGGGTGCCGCAGGGAGTTGAGTGTATTATTTCCCCCTCCAACTCTATTTTGATTTGATCCCTGCCCTCCCCTTCACTGTTTGATCACGCAGCATTGCCCTTTGATGTGAAGGGGACGGCTTGTCACAGGCCACTCGGGTGTTTCCTTTCTTCCTGGCGGTGGAAATCTGAAGAAAGATTCGTGCACCTTGTGTCTCTCACTGTGTCTCACACCTGTACACACACAACGTGGGGGCTGGGGGAAATATAAGAAAAAAAAAACAAGAATGTCTTGGTCTTTCTGACAGCTGGCTCTGAGGGAGCTGGATCGGTACCAAGGACTCTCCATGTGTAATTAAAAAAAAGAAAAAAAAGAAAAGAAAAAAAGTAAAGAAAAAAAAAGGAGTGTGTAAGGTTCTGTACATCCTGAGAGCTGGTTCTGAGACAGCTGGACCAAAGGCGACTTGGTGATGGGATACCAGCCTTCATGGAGTTATTTCACTATCATTTCATTTCTGGTCCTTTTACCAATTACCTCGAATCTTGAATTTTGGTGAATAGAGAGGCATGTTGCTGAAATGTCCAACTTGCACTAATCAGGGCTACAACACAAGAATGTCACATTTTTAAATCATTGTAACAATTGACACTTTGAGAGAACAGGATCATGATTGGTTAATACCTTGACTCACATTGGCTGAGGCAATCTTGCTGAGAAAGCAATGTAGATCCTTAGCTCCTGGATAATTCAAAAAAAGGTGGAAGGCTATTCCTCCTGCTTGCTGAGAATGGGGCCCTGCACATGAATAAGTGACAATTCTAACAAACATAAATGAGACAATTTGTGAATTTACAGATTTTACCTTCAACTAATTGTTAGTGTCAGCAGAACAGGAATTGCTGGGAAAGCTCAGCAGGTCTGGCAGCATCTGTGGAGAGAAACCAGAGTTAGTGTTTCTGAGTTACAGGATCAGAACAGTTCTGAGGAACGGTCACTGGACCCCAAGTGTTAAGTTTGATTTTTGTCCACACTGCTGTCAGGCCTGCTGAGATTTTCCAGCAATTTTTGTTTTTGCTTCTGATTTCTAGCATCTGCTGTTCTTTTAGTTTTTATTTGGTTGTTAGTGTAACTTATAGCACACTCGGGGTTCTTCAACAGTGCTGACCAGTTTTATAATCGCATGTAACAATGAAAGTTTTGATTTGAGTTTTACAAGTGTGGCTTGGCTGAGTACAGCCTGTACTTTGCCTTTTACAGACAAGAACATGTTGTTTGATTTGACCGGGGAGTTATGGCCCATATAACCAACATCGTAACTACGTTGGAATTTACACAGCACGTTGTTCAATTGTATGGTAGACAGTACATCATTTTGGACTAATAGAGCACTCTGTTAGTAGAAAATTTGGCTTATGCAGCTATGTTCCTCCATGCCTAATTATTGACCTTTTGGCTTTGACATCAGCAGAGTTGACTTACGAGGTCCTTAATAGTGTCTAATTAGACACTTGCCCACAAGTTATAGATAGCCATTTCCCCTCCCAAACAAGCATGTTCTAAAAGAGGCTCAATAATTTATAAGAGGGATCACCAGAATTGTTAACTCTGCTTCTCTCTCCATTGGTGCTGCCAGACCTACTAAGTATCTCCAGCAATGACGGCTATGTGAACCGGAAGGGTTTAAAGGGAACTGGCCCAAAAGTTGGCAAATGGGATTAGATTAATTTAGGATATCTGGTCCGCATGGACGAGTTGGACTGAATAGTCTGTTTCCATGCTGTACATCTCTATGACTCTAATTTCTGTTCTCGTTTGTTCCCAATAATTCAGCGCAGACTGCCTGAAACATCATCTCTCCTGCTCCTCGGATGCTGCCTGACCTGCTGTGCTTTTCCAGCACCACACTCTCGATCCCCAGGTGTTAGTGGTAGTTTTGCACGAGAGAGTGCTGGCAAGCACATGATAACTGGCGAGCAGGAAGTTATGGTTATCTGACTCCATTCCATCTGAAGATACTAACTATAATCAGGAGTGGGCCGTTCAGCCCCTCAATCTGCTGTTCAATCAGGTCATAGCTTATCTCTGAACAATAACCTTTCACCCCTTGCTTATTGAAAACCAATCCACCTCTGCCTAAAAATATTCAGATTCTTCTTTCACCATATTTTCAAGAGAGTTCCACAGACCATGTAAGAAAAATAACCTTCCAAATACTGTCCTACATAGGCAATCCTTTAATTTTCTTTCTACATTCTTCCAGAAGAGGAAACTATCTCAGCTCATCTACCCTGTCATAGCCCCTCAGGATCTTCCATGTTTAAAATCAAGCTCCCTCTTCTGCTTTAAAGTCCAATCAAACCCTTCCTCAAAAAACACTCCCCTGCCCCAATCCACACTCCCCCCTCTCCCCCCCCCAGGTTTAGATATTATTCTTGTAGATGTTTCTGATGCATTTACATCCTTTCTTATGTACCAGGACCTCCGACAGCAAGGGGGCAATGCTGAGAGAGGCCAGACAAAGTTGTTGAATTGACTTTTTCAGGAAAGAAAGAGTGTCTTTGGTGGGTAGAGGGCTGATGGAAATGGGGAGCAGTCAGACAAAGCAAGCTTGTCGTGCCAATGTAACCCACACGATAATTTCACATACACTTTGCTAATAGTTCCTTGTTTATTGTTAACTTCCCCTCATCTCTGTAATGACCTGATGCCAGAGGAAGTGAGAATCCTTGCTTCATGATCTTTGGGTCATCTGTGTGTTCAAATCTCACTGTACACTTCAATAAGTAGACTAATACTGTACACAATACTCCAGATATGATCTCACTAATGCCCTGTAGGACAGAGTTGTATAAAGTTAAAAATCACACAATTGTTAAAGTGCACTTGAGAATGTAACTTTTAAAAAAAGTTTTGCGATTTACATATGAAAGAACTGAAACCAACATGGTCTTTCTAAAAGATGAGAGACTTAACAAATAAGCAGGGTCTTTTTCAATATATAATTTCAGTTACACCACACTGGAAACTTTTGCTATAATTTCTGTGTCTTACAATTTTATTCTCCACAACCACCTGATGAAAGAGCAGTGATCTGAAAGCCAGTGCTTCCAAATAAACCTGTTGGACTATAACCTGGTGTTGTGTGATTTTTAATTTTGTCCACCCCAGTCCAACACCGGCATTTCCAAATCATGACTACTGTATGACAGATACATTTTTATGGACCAGGCCAGATCCCCTCAAAACATTTCAAGACAGTAGTCTGGACCCTAACGTTGCTAGTTGTTTTAAGCAGGGGGTAAGTGGATAATTCAGGAGGGATGCAGCTGGTCAAACCATTTAGTTTTAAACATAAACAGAAGAGAACGGAATACAGAATGACTTAACCTGTCCAAAACCCCAACAGATTATCCCGAGTTAATGATGCTGTTCCAAGTTCCTTCAACAATCCCCATAAACACCTCTTGGTAAAAAAGAAAAAATCAAACACATGGCAGAGATATTCAACATAGAACACCTTCTTCCATGTAGCTGTTTCTTGGAACAGCAGCCTCGAAACTGACTGCTTTCAGTGTCCAGGCAGACTGCTCAAACCAAACCAAACCAAATCAGGGAAAAGCTGAGCTGGGAGAACTGGCCACGTCCCTTTCATTGTACAAGTGGTTTTTTAAAAAAAAGTTGAAAGCCTTTTGCATGAGCCAGTATCTGTTAGCTCTAATCAAACTGGCCCCTAAAACCCATCCAAACCAGACCTCTCAGAATCATTGCTTTTACGATCTCTCTAAAAAAAAATGTTAAGGACAGCATAACCTTGTTAATGGAGCAACATCATCATACTTTACATTCCTAGCTTTATATTCAATTCCACTTGCAATGATCTGTAACTTTCTTTCCTGAAACACAACATGCACAAGGCTACAGAGATCCTGTGTCTTAGAGCGCTGCAATCTCTCATGACTTAAATAAAATGCTTTTTAAAATTCTTCCTTCGCCAATTTGACATGTTTGCACATTGTACACTATTTGCCAGATCTTTACCCATTCACTTAACCTATCTCTACCTCTTTGTAGTCTCTCCTTCTACCCTCTTCACTATTTATTTTCCTCTCCATCTTTGTGTCACCAATAAAGTTAGTACCATTCCTCTGGTTGTTTCAGCCAAGCCATGTGTATTAATTGCAACTGAGGTTATCAAATGGAAAATGACCCATTTATGCCTGCTCTCTGTTTGCGTGCCAACCTCCCAGCTGGATAAATATGTTAGCCCCTACCTGATGAGCTTGAATTTTCCGTGGTATCCTCTGATGTGACACCTTATCAAATGCTTTCTGAAAGTTTAAGTACAGTACATCTATTAATTCCCTTTATTAACAACACAAGTTAACTCAGCAAGAAAATCCACTAAATTGGCTAAGCATGATTTCTCTTTCTCTGAAGCCATGTTGACTCAGCATGATTAGCTCTCTACCAGTTTGAAAATTCAGCCCTGGATTGTGTGTGCTAGCACCTCTCCCCATGTCCTCAACATGCCAAGTCATGGGACTGGGGGGATATCAGTGACTGTGCTCCTTTGAACTTGCTTTGGCAAGGGTCTATTTGTTGCCTCACAAAACGTGATAAAGGCTTATGATGTATCATTTCTACCATTTGGAAATGTGGGTTCTAAAATGCACAAACCAGGTATAGCTTTAAGTTTGATTTATATATCTATACTTTGTGCGTTATGAATGGAAGGGCATGGTTTGAATGTCATTTAAAATTTGTTCTGAGTGGCACTTGAACATCCAAAGTTAGTTGATTTTTAGTGAAGACTTGTAGCAGAGCTTGAGGTGAATAGTTCAGTGCATTAGAAACAAGCATAGAAGCAAAATACTGCTGTTGATGAGCAACAGGAGTCCAGTATCAGAGAAACACAGGAACAGTCCGCAGGTTGAAAAGGTGTGCAGGCTCAGTCACACTAAAGGGTTGCTGTTAATTAGTAGTTTTCAAAAAGTCAAAACTGGGGAATAACTCCAGAGTGGATTAGAAGAAGAGTTCAATAGCAGAAAACGGGTGGATGTTGAAGATATGGAAAACCCTATGTGTTATTTTGAAAGTCTTTAGAGATTAGTCAGAAGAACACTCCAGAATGTAATTGCAGCTTTGTCAACTGAACAAAGGACTCTAACATAGAGATAGGATGGCCCTTCGCTGTGGTTTGAGTATTTGTAGAGTTGTTGTTGAGGTAAAAGGTTTAAATCTTTATTTATGATATGTGAAATAAGACAATTTCAAATAGTTCTTGTGTAGTGTAAATAAATTCATTGTTTTTCCTTTTGTACATGGTAACCTTGATGTCTTTTTGTTGAAAGTACAATTACAGCCCCTTCTGAACATGACTAATTAACATAACTAAAGGAAAAGTAAAAATTATGATCTTTCAAGCCAAGTTTCTCACACCCAGCCACATCACATTTTCTGGCCTCGAGCAGCCTTTGACAGGACTGATGAATATTTTCTTTAATGCACGTTGTAATTTTAAAGAAAGGATTCACAGATTTTTAAATTTTAAAACTATCCATTCAACAATGGATCCTTTAGCTTGTTACATACCTTACAGTCATAGAGTCATCGAGATGTACAGCACAGAAAGAGACCCTTCAGTCCAACTCATCCATGCCGACCAGATATCCCAACCTAATCTAGTCCCATTTGCCAGCACTTGGCCCATATCCCTCTAAACTCTTTCTATCCATGTACCCATCCAGGTGCCTGTTAAATGCTGTAATTGTACCAGCCTTCACCACTTCCTCTGGCAGCTCATTCCATACACAGACCACTCTCTGCGTGAAAAAGTTGCCCCTCAGGTCCCTTTTAAGTCTTTCACCTCAAACCTATAACCTCGAGTTTTGGATTCCCTCACCCTGAGGTAAAAAAGCCTTGGTTTTCACGCTATCCATGCCCCTCATGATTTTATAAACCTCTATAAGGTCACCTCTGAGGCTCCAGGGAAAATCGTGCTGACCTATTCAGCTTCTCCCCAGCAACGTCCTCATTTAATTTTTTTCTGAGTGGTGTTTTCCGGTGCTCGTTGATTTTTCCCAAGCATCAGGCGTTGTGCGATAATAGTGCAAGGGTTTGTTAAATCCACAGGCTTTACAGAAGCACCTGATGTTTGTAGCTCTGTGTGTGTGTGTGTGTGTGCGTGTGTGTGCATGTGTTTGTGTGTGTGTGATCGGAGGTTGCTGGACAAGAAACTACATGCAAATGGCAATATATACCTGCACTCACAGAATAGGCCACCCATAGCTTTGTTTGTGATGAGTCAGAAGGTACACTCTGTTGTGTCAGAGGGTGGGCAGGAGCCAGGAGTTCACCATCCGAAGTGAAAGATGAAAAGCCGATTCACCAGCGACAGCAGCGTAAAAGAGTCTGAAAATAAGCTGAACTGTGACCGGGAGGTATAGCAGGTCAATCAGCTGCATGAAGAGAGATACATTTGCAATCTCAACAGTGGTGCTAAATATTCTCAATTCACAAATGCAAAGCAGTTGTAAACAGCTGAAGGTTTAGCAAGCAGAGGTCACGGATTTGACAAAAAGAGCTAACGTGAGGCAAAAAAGCTTTTGGTGCAGCAGATGGTCAGGGTTAGGGTTGTGCTGCTCATCGAGCTGGTGATCACAGACTCAATAGAAAGCATTCAAAAATAACCTGGTTAAGTTCTTGGAGGCACACTTTGTGACATGGATGTGGGGCTGAGAGAAGGGGAGTGAGAATGAATGGAGCGTTTTTGAAAGAGCCACCACAGGCTTGATGGGCCAAATGACCTCCTTCTGCTCTGAACCATTCTAAAACATCAACCTTTGCAGCCAGGGTAGCACACTGAGGCTGGGTGACTTGGGAAGGGGGGGGAGGGGGTTCCAGCTCCAGAATTATGAGCAGATGAGGTCCAATTTTAACCGACTCAAAACTCATCCACGACTGCTGCTGTAAACTATTCCTGTCACGATCTGTTGTCTTAGTCAGCCACAGGGATCTCTCTTACACCATCTCCAACTGCTCTGTCGCATCCAATGTCCCTCTTTTTACTCCTCTCCCTCCACCTCGTCCCCTCGAAGCAATCTCTTTTCTTCACTCAGCGCGTCTCCTGGTGGAGTTCTGAGCCCTGCCCACCCTCTGGCACAACAGAACGTACCTTCTGACTCATTACAAACAAAACCATGGACAGCCTCCTCTGTGAGCGCAGGTATACATTGCCATTTGCATGTAGTTTCTTGTCCAGCAACCTCCGATTACACATGAAAAGCTACAAATATCGGGTGCTGTGTGCTTCTGTAAAGACAAGTGACTGACAAATTGGTACTTGGTTTTCAGGATGTCACCCTTTTAGAATTCTCTGTACTCTTTCAGTTTCAATCATCTCCTTATAGGCCTCATGGCCTGTCTATGGCATTTGTAACCCACAGCTTAGTATCTGCATTGTAAAGGGCTCCACAGAGCTTTACGTAACAACAATGGTCAAGTTAACATCAGGCACATAATTTCAGCTGGCACTGAGAGCATAGTACTGAGGGCAGGACTGTAACATCGTACTGAGGGCAGGACTGTAATGCCGTGCTGGGGGCAGGACTATAACACTGCACTGAGGGCAGGACTGTAACACTGTAATGAGGGCGGGACTGTAACGCTGTACTGGAGGACGGGACTGTAACACCATACTGGGGCCGGACTGTAACACTGTTCTGAGGGTGGGATTGTAACACCGTACTGAGGGCAGGACTGTAACACTGCACTAAGGGCAGGGCTGTAACACCGTACTGGGGTGGGACTGTAACGCTGTACAGAGGGCGGGACTGTAACACAGTACTGGGGCCGGACTGTAACATCGTAGTGGGGGTGGGACTGTAACACCGTAGTTGGGGGTGGAACTGTAACACCACTCTGGGGGTGGGACTGTAACACTGTACTGAGGGCAGGACTATAACACCGTACTTGGGGAGGGACTGTAATGCTGTAATGAGGGTGGGACTGTAACGCCGTACTGGCGGGCGGGACTGTAACGGCATACTGAGGGTGGAACTGTAACGCTATACTGAGGGCGGGACTGTAACACTGTATTGAGGGCAGGAATGTAATGCCATACTGCTGTGGGGACTGTAACACTGTACTGGGGGCAGGACTGTAACGCCACACTGAGGAAGAGACTCTAAAGCTGTACTGGGCTGGGGTATGTAATGCCATCTTGGAGTGGGGACTGTAAAGTCACACTGGGGACAGGTCTGTAACACCGCACTGAGGGCGAGTCTGGAACGCTGCACTGAGGGCAGGACTGTAACATGTACTGCTGTGGGGACTGTAACGCCATATTGGGGTGGATACTGTAATGTCGTACTGTGGGCGGAACTGTAATGCTGCACTGAGGATGGAACAGTAATGCTGTAAGAGCCAAAATAATACTATATTAAGGAAAACACTATAATACTGTATTGAGAGAGCAAAAGCAATGCTGTACTGAGGGAGAGACTGTAATGCTGTAGTGAGGGAGACACTGTATCACTGTGCTGAGGGAGAGACTGTAACGCTGTGCTGAGGGAGATACTGTAATGCTGTACTGAGGGAGACACTGCAAAGCTATACTGAGGTAGATGCTGTAATGCCGTATTAAGGGAGACACTGAAGTGCTGTAGTGAGGGAGACACTGTAATGCTGTACTGGGGGAGACACTGTAATGCTGTACTGAGGGAGACACTGTAATGCTGTACTGAGATAGATACTGTAATGCTGTAGTGAGGGAGACGCGGTAATGCTGTAGTGAGGGAGACATTGTAATGCTGTACTGAGAGAGACACTGTAATGCTGTACTGAGGGAGACACTGTAATGCTGTACTGAGATAGATACTGTAATGCTGTAGTGAGGGAGACGCGGTAATGCTGTAGTGAGGGAGACATTGTAATGCTGTACTGAGAGAGACACTGAAGTACTGTAGTGAGGGAGACACCGTTATGCCGTACTGAGGGAGACATTGTAATGCTGTACTGAGGGAGACATTGTAATGCTGTACTGAGGGAGACACTGTAATGCTGTACTGAGGGAGACACAGTAGCACTGTGCTGAGGGAGGGACTGTAGTGCTGTAGTGAGGGAGACACTGTAATGCTGTACTGAGGGAGACACTGTAGTGCTGTAGTTTGAGAGACACAGTAATGCTGTACTGAGGGAGACACTGTAGCACTGTGCTGAGGGAGGGACTGTAATGCTGTAGTGAGGGAGACACTGTAATGCTGTGCTGAGGGAGAAACTGTAATGCTTTAGTGAGGGAGACGCGGTAATGCTGTACTGAGGGAGACACTGTAATGCTGTAGTGAGGGAGAAACTGTAATGCTGTGCTGAGGGAGACACTGTAATGCTGTAGTGAGGGAGACGTGGTAATGCTGTACTGAGGGAGACACTGTAGTGCTGTACTGAGGGAGACACTGTAATGCTGTACTGAGGGAGACACTGTAATGCTGTACTGGGAGAGACACTTTAATGCTGTACTGAGGGAGACACTGTAATGCTGTACTGATGGAGAGACTGTAGAGCTGTAGTGAGGGAGACACTGTAATGCTGTGCTGAGAGAGACACTATGATGCTGTACTGAGGGAGACATTGTAGTGCTGTAGTGAGGGAGACACGGTAAGCTGTACTGAGGTAGATACTGTAATGCTGTAGTGAGGGAGACGCGGTAATGCTGTAGTGAGGGAGACACGGTAATGCTGTACTGAGGGAGACACTGTAGCACTGTGCTGAGGGAGAGACTGTAATGCTGTGCTGGGGGGAGACACTGTAAAGCTATACTAAGGTAGATGCTTTAATGCTGTATTGAGGGAGACACTGTAATGCTGCACTGAGGGAGACACTGTAATGCTGTATTGAGGGAGACACTGTAATGCTGTACTGAGAGAGACACTTTAATGCTGTACTGAGGGAGACACTGTAATGCAGTACTGAGGGAGAGACTGCAGTGCTGTAGTGAGGGAGACACTGTAATGCTGTACTGAGAGAGACACTGTGATGCTGTACTGAGGGAGATATTGTAGTGTTGTAGTGAGGGAGACACGGTAAGCTGTACTGAGGTAGATACTGTAATGTTGTACTGAGGGAGACACTGTAGCACTGTGCTGAGGGCGACACTGTAATGCTGTACTGAGGGAGACACTGTAATGCTGTGCTGAGGGAGACACTGTAATGCTGTAGTGAGGGAGACGCAGTAATGCTGTACCGAGGGAGACACTGTAGCACTGTGCTGAGGGCGAGACTGTAATGCTGTACTGAGGGAGACACTGCAATGCTGTACTGAGGGAGAGACTATAATGCTGTAGTGAGGGAGACCTGGTAATGCTGTAGTGAGTGAGACACTGTAGTGCTGTAGTGAGGGCGACATTGTAATGCTGTACTGAGATAGATACTGTAATGCTGTGCTGAGGGAGATACTGTAAAGCTATACTGAGGTAGATGCTGCAATGCTGTACTGAGGGAGACACTGTAATGCTGTAGTGAGGGAGACACTGTCAACCTATACTGAGGTAGATGCTGTAATGCTGTGCTGAGGGAGACACTGTAATGCTGTAGTGAGAGAGACACTTTAATGCTGTACTGAGGGAGACACTGTAATGCTGTACTGAGAGAGACACTGTAGCGCTGTACTGAGGGAGACACTGTAGTGCTGTACTGAGGGAGACAATGTAATGGTGTACTGAGGGAGACACTGTAGTGCTGTACTGAGATAGATACTGTAATGCTGTGCTGAGGGAGATACTGTAAAGCTATACTGAGGTAGATGCTGCAATGCTGTACTGAGGGAGACACTGTAATGCTGTAGTGAGGGAGACACTGTAGTGTTGTAGTGAGGGAAACACTGTAATGCTGTACTGAGGGAGACACTGTAAACCTATACTGAGGTAGATGCTGTAATGCTGTGCTGAGGGAGACACTGTAATGCTGTAGTGAGAGAGACATTTTAATGCTGTACTGAGGGAGACACTGTAGTGCTGTAGTGAGGGAGACACTGTAATGCTGTACTGAGAGAGACACTGTAGCGCTGTAGTGAGGGAGAAACTGTAGTGCTGTAGTGAGGGAGACACTGTAATGCTGTACTGAGGGAGACACTATAAACCTATACTGAGGTAGATGCTGTAATGCTGTGCTGAGGGAGACACTGTCATGCAGTACTGAGAGAGACACTGTAGCGCTGTACTGATGGAGACACTGTAGTGCTGTACTGAGGGAGACAATGTAATGGTGTACTGAGGGAGACACTGTAGTGCTGTAGTGAGGGAGACACTGTAATGCTGTACTGAGAGAGACACTGTAGCGCTGTACTGATGGAGACACTGTAGTGCTGTACTGAGGGAGACAATGTAATGGTGTACTGAGGGAGACACTGTAGTGCTGTAGTGAGGGAGACACTGTAATGCTGTACTGAGGGAGACACTGCAATGCTGTACTGAGGGAGACACTTTAATGCTGTAGTGAGGGAGACGTGGTAATGCTGTAGTGAGTGAGACACTGTAGTGCTGTAGTGAGGGAGACACTGTAATGCTGTACTGAGGGAGACACTGCAATGCTGTACTGAGGGAGACACTTTAATGCTGTAGTGAGGGAGACGTGGTAATGCTGTAGTGAGTGAGACACTGTAGTGCTGTAGTGAGGGAGACACTGTAATGCTGTACTGAGGGAGACACTGCAATGCTGTACTGAGGGAGACACTTTAATGCTGTAGTGAGGGAGACGTGGTAATGCTGTAGTGAGTGAGACACTGTAGTGCTGTAGTGAGGGAGACACTGTAATGCTGTACTGAGGGAGACACTGCAATGCTGTACTGAGGGAGACACT